>NW_027397064.1:33673426-33922270 GCF_003265705.2 Callorhinus ursinus | reverse complement strand
ATAGATAGATAGATAGATAGATAGATAGATAGATAGATAGATAGATAGATATAGATATATAAATAGATAGACAGATATATAGATAAAATAGGAATTAAAAAGAAAAAAATTATACTAAAAAGCAAAGAATAAGGCAAAACTAATTACAAAACTCAATCAACTTTGCCCCTTAAGAGAAAGTCCTGCTTACTTGATCAAATGCAGTATTCAGACACAGCAGTGAACCAGAAAGAGCTTTAGAGACCATTAACAACCTTGTCATTTTATAACCAGTTAATGATAAATTGGGGAGTATAATCCAGTTTTCCTCTCTCTTAAGCCAGAGATCCTTCCTGAGTGTAAACAGCACACACATGAATGCCTTTAGCACCTGTATACAAGTGGATGAGTCAAACCAATTTCATGAGGCAGCTCTTTTTGCAAAAGAGCTAAATGCCTTTCATTGTATATCTTTAAAGTTAATTTTTAAAGAAGATTCATGGGGGAAAACGTTCTTTTATAAATGTAAATACAGTATACCTATTATTAGAATTTAGTAATTTGGGATATGGTGTAATTTTCTATTAATCTTTAAAAAGAAATAAATAAAATGAAACAAGGTGCTGGTTATTCCCCATGTACCATCCCAGACCCACTCTCCATCTTTCTCTGCTCTGCTGTGGTTCCTGGAAGCTGGCCTCCACAACAAGCTCCCTTGCCTACAGGCTTCTGCTGGGTTTGTCCAGTGGGAACAAGGCAGGGGAGATTAGTATTTGGGGGCCTTAGCCCTCTGCACCCCAGCCCCCATTCCTACCCCACCTCCTCACTGCCTTGTTGGCAGTGGCTACCTGGCAGTCCCTCTTTCAAGGCTCTAAGCTCTCTCTCCAGACTTGGTAACAATGGTCCCTGAGTCCCTCCCCATCCCTTAGTGGTGTCCTTATTGGTGTCCAGCCCATATCCCTGTAACTAGTCCCTTCACAAATCCCCTTTCAGTTAATTCCCTAAATGCACCACTAGTTTCCTGCCAGACCCTCACTGCTCACTGCTCAGAGTAATAAGAAGCCTCTAGGTATCTATGAATACTGGGATAAAGCCAGCGACTGGCAAATGAAGTCTCATCCCCCCCACCCCCCGAATAAAACCTGGCCAGGGACACATTAGGTCTTGTGCAATTCAAGCCTGCCTCTCCTCATGCTCTTCCCCTGTGTTGGGAGAGGCCACCAGCCAGGGACCTGAGCATCTGACGAGTTCTGGCTGGGTGTGTGGAGAATGCAAGGGCCTGTCCACTCTGGACCTGGGTCAGTTGGATGAGACGATGTCTCTCTCCAGGACAAAGGGCAATCTTACTTCCCACTTGTTATAAATAAAGCAGAGGGTTCCTGAGCTCAGTGTTCCTTGTCTGGACACAAACCTACTCAGTACTCAGCATCCACCTGGCCCATCTATGTCGCCGCTGTGGGATGCGGGGAACAAAGGGAACTGTTCATGCTGCTTGCTCTGCTGAGTCTGGCCCAGAAGTCTTCTTTGTCAGCACCCATGAAATAGGAACAGACTAATCTATGAGCTTGTAAGTGGGTAAAATCTCAAACCCTGACATCCTCATCTACTATACTTGGCCAACTGGCTTCTTCCCTTCTGAGGCACACAGCTGAGTCCTGTCTGTAGGATTTCGTACTTTCTGTTCCCTTCTTGTGGACTACTCGGTCCCAAGGTCTTCACATGACCGGTTCTGACTTTTCTCAAGCCTCAGATCACTTGTCATCTTCTCAAAGAGGCCTTCCTTCACCATCTAATCAAGACTCACTGGATCCCTCACCCATTTTATTTTCTTCTTAAAATCTTTCAGTTATGTGTTTGTTTAATGCCTATCTTTCCCCCACTAAAATGTAAGGTCCAGGAGAAGCGGGGACTTTTTGGTCTTGTTCTCTATCTCCCCAGATAGCATAGTTCCTGCCCCCAGGGAAGTAGCACAAATGGATATTTGATGAGTAAATGAATAATTAAATGAATAAATGGAATTAGTGAATTTCTACAATGTTATACTTTATTATATTATACATTCTTTGACTTTCAGGGGTCTCATCTGTATAATGGTGGTAAGAAAATAATATGCTTTGTGTCAGATATACTGAATTGTATTATATGTATCATATAATTGTATATTTGTATATAATAACAAATTCCATCTTATATGTTATATATAACAATCCAATGAGATAATGTAACAATATTCTGAAATCTGTAAAGTACAATATCATTCCTATAAAATGCAAGGTTCAGTTTCGACATAAATGAATATATGTGGGGTCAGCCTTAATATTTTCTGTTATATCATTTAGAGAGATAACATAATAGTCACTAATAGTCACTAGATGCGTGTTCAACTCAGAAAGGGGGTGCTGGAGAAATGAAGGCGTGAGAGAGCCATTTCTCAACACATCTAGTTCTAAGTAATAACACATCAGTGTCCTCTAACCAAAAAGCACTGCTAAGGGCCCATCCAGTTCTAACTCACCACAATTATAGAGACATCCTGCAGAGATGACAAGGCTCCAGTGACTTCCAGGGTTTTACCCTCACTAATGAGGTAGATTCCACCAATCCTTCAGGAGAACCAGGCTCACTGCCCCATGCTCCATCTGGCTTTTGAATGTTCACACTCTCTCCCAGCATGACTCATTTGTACTATTTTGCAAAGCCTCTTGCCATGTGGGTCATTTGCATCCTTATGCTATAAAACAAGTCCGTTACAGTATTACAAGGTGGGAGAGGGCAGAGGCTTCCTGCTTTGGATATTTAAATATAGCTCCCAACAACTGGAGATTCACTGGGGGTCTTCCCAGAAGAAATGATGGTGACCTCAGCTTCCTTTCAGTGCCCTCCTCCCCTTTTCCCAACACTCCACTTAGTCACTTCTGTTCCCTGCCTGCATTTGCCTGGCCTCCCACCCATTTTTGATGGGCTTATCCAGGGATGGGGCATCCTAAAGATCTGAACATAGAGACCATTCAGTAGGAAAAAGCCTCGTGCATTGCTGAGGATTAATTAGAAAAACCTCCAAATGCTGATACCAGTGACTTCATGAATACAAGGTTTTATGGTCAGATCGGAGAAATCACTGTGAAGATTTGAAGTAAATTGGAGGCGCCTGGGTGGCTCAGTCGTTAAGTGTCTGCCTTGGGCTCAGGTCATGATCCCAGGGTCCTGGGGTCGAGCCCGCATCGGGCTCCCTGCTCAGCCAGAAGCCTGCTTCTCCCTCTCCCACTCCCCCTGCTTCTGTTTCCTCTCTCCCTGTGTCTCTCTGTCAAATAAATAAATAAAATCTTAAAAAAAAAAAAAAGATTTGAAGTAAATTATGTCTGAAGAGAACCTCCCTCATCTGTTAGGGGACAAAGCTGGAGTATTTATTTAACGAATACTGCCAGAGCACACACTATGTCCCAGGCACTGTCCAATATGAGAGACACTATTAAATGTCACTAAATTATTAAACATTACTTTGCTTAATCTTCACAACACCCCTTGGAGGCAAGCACTATTATTCCCCCACTCTACAGAAGAAAAAACTGAGGCACAGAGAAGTCAAGTAAGCCAAACAAAGTCACACAGGTGACAAGCAGCAGACCTGGGTTCTGATTCCTGGCAGCCGGGTTTTCAGGGGCCATCTCTCAGCCATGGTGCCATATGGCTGCTTAGATTATCACCAAATCTCATAGTGCCCTAACATTCATGATACGGCTCCCTCAGTGCCTTCGTTTCTGGTATGTGCTAACATGTCTAATATTCACAAAATAGATTATTTGGTCAGATTCCATCTTATATGCCTACTTTCTGGATTAGTGTGGGAGATGGGAGAGGGATTCCACTGTCATTTGAAATTCAGAGGTATTGAAAGCTACCCCTTTCCAGGGCCCAGCAAAGTCAGCCTGCTATTTATTTTATCAGAGAACTCATCATGGATACATTAAAGGAAATGTTCCCAGTGAACCCACACATGTGGATCCTGGAATCCAGATGTGCCTACTGTTGTGACAGCTCTGACTACATGTGGGACCTTCAAAAACCCCGGGCCATGCCCACCAGCTCTTCCCCGGCCCCCACTTTCCCCATCCCCCTCACTAGCATTACCTGTACAGGCACAGCCCTGAGACTTCTCCGACCCAGACACGCAGTACTGGTGAGCTCTCCCATGTCATCTAAGTACCTCGCTGGGAGTGGCCCAAGGCCCAACAATAGGCCTCAGTGTCACTCATGGTTAAAGGACCCACATCTAGGCCTTCCTTCTCCCGTCTCAACACCCAGATCAGCAAGATTCAGTCCCAAAATATTTAATAGCAAAAAGCATTACATAATAGCATGAGGCGTGATGAATAGGTGACACACAGAGGATTTTTAGGGCAATGAAACTATTCAGTATAATACTGTCAGGGCGGACACATAACTCTACACACTTGTCCAGATCCACAGAATGTATAACACCAAGAGTGAGCCCTAATGTGAACTCTGGCCTCTGAGTGATGATGATGTGTCAGTGTGGCTTAATCAATGGGAACAAATATACCACTCTGCTGCTGGATGCTGATATGGGGGAGGCTGGTGAGTGTATTGGGCAGGGGGAATATGGGAACTCTGTGCTTTCCCCTCGATTTTGCCGCAAACCTAAAACTTCCCGAAAAAACTGAAATCTATGTAAAAAATAACAACATGAGTTTCTATTTCAATCTCTTGAAGAAGAAGCAAAAAGAAAATCCCACCCTGAAACTACAACCACATGGCATCTCTTTTATGTCTACCCTAAGACCTCAGCCCACTGTGGTTCTCCTGCCTTGCCTTCAGGTCCCTTTCTCATCCTCTGTCCCTCTCTGTTTCTCTTTCTCTTGGTAGATCCACACACAGACACACACAGAAGTACGTGTAAGTCACATTAGCTTTTCTCACATAAGCCCACTCAGCTTCTCTCTTTACAGCTCTCCTCTCACCCCTTACTCCCACCATTCAACAAAGTACAGACAACCTGGACGGGGCCTACATGCAACCTTCCTTCAAATGTCTAGCTGGAAATGCTGTTAATGCAATAAGGTAGCATTAAAAGTGCAAATTTTAATTTAAAATTGCACATAGTACAAAAATGTGTGATTTTGGAAAAACACAATTTTAATAATACTAAGAGCTTCACTTTACACACAGATTTTGAAATAATGTGTGTCCCCCACAAATAAGCATTTATAAATATTACCTTAAAACTGATAAAATGAATAAACTGTAAACTGAATTTAGCCATTGCCATGGCCTTAGCCACAGGAGCCTATGAACAGAAACACCCACCATCCTCTGGCCTGACTTGTGGCCTTGAACCATGGCCGATAGGAATTCCATAAGGGCACTGGGATGTAGCTTTTGATGAAAGGAGAAAGATTGTTGTTATACTTTAATAATTTTGTTCCTGCTATATAACTTAGTATCACGGCTATGTAGATAATCACAACATACTAAATTACAGCTTTCATATGGAATTCAATATTTCATTTTCTACTAAAAGTGTTAAGTATTTTCCAAAGAAAGATAACGTATCCATGTACAAAACCATGCTTTTTCAGCATACGTGGCCCTGAACTGAAGCACTGACTTGCTGGTTTATGATGCGTCTAAGTGTACAGACAGTAGAGAAGTACTTTCCATTATTCAATAACATGTCCTATTTAATTGCTCTAGTATTGAATAACAATCCCTAAAGAATTTTCACTTCCAGCAATGGTTTCTGACTTTCTTTTGGTGTCTAGACAATAATGATTTACTGAAATGTGTGGGGAGCAATGTAGGAAAAGTCCTCAAAAATATTTAATATTTATAGTTATTGGAGTTAGGGGGAGGGAAGCGAAAACAAAGCAACATCGTGGTTTGCTACTAAGTGTCCAGATCAAAGCAATTTTGATATAACTATGATTTTTTTTAAAGATTTATTTATTTATTTGAGAGAGCGAGAATGAGTACATGAGAGGGGGGAGGGTTAGAGGGAGAAGCAGGCTCCCCGCTGAGCAGGGAGCCCGATGCGGGACTCAATCCAGGGACTCCAGGATCATGACATGAGCCGAAGGCAGTCGCCCACCAACTGAGCCACCCAGGCACCCGATATAACTATGATTTAATGATCAAAAACCCCCATGTAAAAAATGAGTTATAGTTGATCAAGATGACAATGCCAGGGTCAGAGGTGAGAAGTCTATGAAGTCAAAATGCTTTTCTATTAAAAGTTTAAAGTAAAGCACCAAGTAATCTTTAAGAAACAAAAAGTTCCTGAAAATTTGATTCTTTTTTTTAATTTTATTATGTTAATCAGCATACATTACATCATTAGTTTTTGATATAGTGTTCCATGATTCATTGTTTGTTCATAACACCCAGTGCTTCACGCAGAACGTGCCCTCTTTAATACCCATCACTAAGCTAACCCATCCCCCCACCCCTCTCCCCTCTAGAACCCGCAGTTTGTTTTTCAGAGTCCATCATCTCTCATGGTTAAATCCCCCTCCGATTTACCCCCCTTCATTCTTCCCCTCCTGCTATCTTCTTCTTCTTTTTTTTTTCTTAACATATATTGCATTATTTGTTTCAGAGGTACAGATCTGTGATTCAACAGTCTTGCACAATTCACAGCGCTCACCATAGCACATACCCTCCCCAATGTCTATCACCCAGCCACCCCATCCCTCCCACCCCACCCCCACTCCAGCAACCCTCAGTTTGTTTCCTGAGATTAAGAATTCCTCACATCAGTGAGGTCATGATACATGTCTTTCTCTGATTGACTTATTTCACTCAGCACAACACCCTCCAGTTCCATCCACGTCGTTGCAAATGGCAAGATCTCATTCCCTTTGATGGCTGCATAATATTCCATTGTGTATATATACCACATCCTCTTTATCCTGGAAATTTGATTCTTTTCCACACCAGGTACCATGTTTTCCATGAGTATTCATAAATAAGCTTACCAACTGCAGTTTTCGGGAACCTTGGAAACTCAGGGTTCAGAAGCCCGTGGAGTCCAATCTTTCACTCCACGTCTAAATCTCATCAATCTGACTGTCTCATATTTTAGTCACCAAGCACTAGTGGGAGCCTCGGAGCCTGCTTGAACTCCTCTAGATACCGCTCTACTCCATTTGAAGCAGCTTGGCTGGAATTAACTTGCACAGGCTGATATTAACTCAACCCTGTAGGACAATCAAAGAACTGCATTCATTAATATTTGCACTAACTTTTAAAACCTCCCGATAGTACTGTCTAAATTTTGGTGACTTTGAAAGGACATTTCCAAAATAAGGAATTTCTCAATTAATTGACAATATTAATTGAGTTCTGTTTAACCTGAAAAATAGATTTTTAACATTTGGCCCATCTTCTAAGCTTGGCAAGCAAGGTGTGAGGTGTACAGCGAAGGGTCTCCTGTCTTACTCACTCCTGTACTTCCCACACAGTATAGATCTACAGGGGGGAGGGAAAGAAGACGGGAAACATGGCAATGGATTATGCTGATTCCAGGATACAGTCTGTAAATTGTGAATTCTTAACAAGAACAAAAATCAACCCTGCATAATAGATTGAATTATCATTTGGTTCATATATTTGCATGCAGAAAAGTTCTTAAGCCACCGTAAGCATACCATACATCCGACCACAGATCATCACAGAATTAGAGGAGCAGCAGAGTAAAGAGGTCTTCTACATTGTTTTGTGTTCTCATACATGATTACATTTACCACTTTCCAGACAGACAAAAGTCTTTTACAGCCATCACAAAGCCTTTCTGAAGGAAGAAGCTACAACCCCACTTAGTTTTACTGGCCCAAGTAAAATCATGAAGAAGGTAAACTTGCCTTTGACATTTTTTTTTTTCATCTTCCCCTTGTGAGATTAGTTTTTCTCGTTTGGAAATCAGAGAGAAGAGCATTTAAGGAAGGAGAGGGAGACCAGTTACAGAGTAATGGCAGGGTGTCTGGTGCTAAGAAAAGCCCAGAGAAGGCAGGCCCTCCACGGACCACAGGCTGTATCATGGGGCACTGGAGGCCTGCCAGGACTAGTTCTTGGGGGGAAAGTGAGAAAAGTCTACTTGTATCATTATTTGTTGAGGCTCCAGCATTCCTCATCTGCTTAGTACCTACTTGGCTCCTGAGATGGGGATAAGAAGGGAAAGGGATGAGGGGTGTTAGAGCTTGCCCCTCCAAAAAGGGAAAGTCTGAATGGTGGGGCACGGTGCGCACTCTTGCCACAGCCAGGAAACACCCAGAAGTGTTCTCCAGGCTCTTTCACACGTGCCCAAACTCCTTGAACAACCTGCTGTGGTCCTGCCGCAGCTGCATAATTCCCCTTCCTGACTTTCCATACTCCTGAGAGAATGTTGTCCACCATTGCTTTGCTTTGCATTTGTGTATCTGTGAGTGCTCTCATGGTCCCTGGCCTTGCTGGAGACCCTCTGTTTGCTTTATCCACTTTTCACCCTTTCCCAGCTGTGCTCCAGAATTTTTCTATACCATTCCTTGCCACCCTGATACTAGTTTTAGTGACTCTGTGTCTTATTAGCAAAAAATTCACCTCTTCATACTTGGATCCTTAGTATATTCCATCCCTTTCAAAGACAGCATATATTGATTCCCCTTGTGAAAGATGATTTTCCTAAGCCTCCCAGAGCTATTACCTATTCATGCATTATCCCTGTACCTACCACTTTAAAAATTTACCATTCAAAGACTGGAGTCTATTCTTCCCTGCATATCTGGGAAGGGGAGAGTAGAGCCCTTTAGCTCTTTACTTCAATATTCTCAGATCAACCCAAGCTAACACAAAAAGTATCCTGGCCATTGTCTGCAGCTTCACTCACAGCTACATGCTGAACAGAAAAGGGATCAATGACCCACACTTAAAACATTCAAAATAATACACTCAGAACCACAGGGAGCACCTGGCAGACAGCCGGAGAACTGCACAGAGCTGTGAGCCCTCATTCTGCCATGGAATCCAGCTTCTTTCGAGGTTGAAACACTGGAGTTCTGAATATTCAGACCAAATGCAAACTCACAGTGCCCGTGCCCAGTGAAGGAGCCGACCTCCTCTCAATCCCCTGACTGCCACGTGCAAGGGATCCTGGATATGCAACTGTGAATTTATTCCCTACTCTGATGGAGAATGGGAGGCATGTGCATTAGCCACCTGAAGTTTAACTAGACACGAATGTCAAGATTAGCACTTTATTACACCATTCAGTTTAGTCACTCAAGTCAACGTCAGGACAGCAGAGAACATGAAAGTGACGGAGCGCTGTGGCCCATGACATGACCCGGAACATCGCAGCGTGGGTTTCAGACGAGTGTGCCATCCCTTCCTATTTTAGATACATCATTTAGTGCAACACTTTCATTACATTAAAGGAGGCTCCACATAAAAATGTCAGCAGCATCCAAGTTGACTCATGGAATTGAGAACTGTGCATTAGCTGCCGATTTAAATTAATTTTGCTTCTTGAACCATGAAAGATAGTTCTTTGAACAAGAATCCATGATAAATACACATGTGTAAAAGGCTTTTAATCATAATTATCTTAAATATATAAAACACGGTTTAAGACTCTCAGCCTCATTAATTTCTTATGGTATAAAAGAACAAAAACAAACAGTAAATGAGAGAAGTATAAGTCATAATTTAAATGTATTACACATGGTCATTTAGCTCATTAAATGAAAAGATTCTTTGTAAACTCTGGGCTATGGAATAGTTCTGCATTAGCCAAAGACAAGGAGCAATGTTACAATTTTCTTATTGAGAACCAATGTTTTATGTCATTTAGATCTTAAAAGAATACCACATACAGTTAAAACAGCAAAATCAGAATAATGTAATCATTCCATAATACCTTGGACTTCCTCTTTCAGAGCACTTAACTCTGTAGATTCCCAAAGAACAGAGGTCACATTCTCAAGACATGAGACATACTAAGGTCTTAGTAAATATCAATGAGGAAATGGCTGTAGGTCCCTTTGGGAAAAGTACAGATGAGCCATTGTCATATATATTTGCCAGGGTGTTGTGGATCCTTCCTTCCAGGGACTTGGCCTCCCCTTTCAGGTCTGAGAACTGGCCCATGTCCAGACACCGGTAAGGGATTGTGACTTGTTGGGGGGGGTGCTTGTCCTCAGCCTCCTTGATCTCTTTTCATTGTATAGACTGAAAGACTCCTTTGCTGAGATTATCTGGCTGTGTTCTAGTAATCATTTCCATGGTTCTACATGGATCACATTCCCCTATTACTACCACCTTGCAACCTACACGGTGGGATAGCCAGCTGGAGACCCAGGGAAAAGTTGATGCTGAGGTTCCAGTCTGAAGGTGGCCTGCTGGCAGAATTCCCTCTTCTTCAAGGAAGGTCAGTCATTTTCTATTAAAGCCTTCAATTGATTGGTAAGACCGACAAACATTATGGAGGACACTCTGTTTTACTCAGTCTACTGATTTAAATGTTACTTTCATGTTTAAATTCACAGAACATCTAGAATAATGTTTCACAAAATATCTGGATACTGTGGCCTAGCCAAGTTGACACAAGAAATTAAACATCATGCTTATATGATGAGCAGTTCTGGGAGGAACAGGGCTCCAAGGCAGATCCAAAAATCATGTGAGAGTCTGGAAAAGGGACTGGCTTGGGATCTCAATGGTGGTGAGGGGGTGGGGCCAGGGTGACGACAGTCAGGGATTTGGGTGGATCCTCTCTCCAGCACCAAAGGAGGCAGCACTCAGACTTCCTTAACATGGATGTCTAGATGTGGGGTGCAAGGGGAAGAGAGAGGGGCAAAGTTTAAAATACGTCAGCAATTACACATCAGGGAATGGAGTCAGGCTGTGTTACAAAAGGAAATGCAGATTTTGCTCAATTCAATGTTTAAGAAAGTAAGTAAGTAAGAGGTAGCAAACTAAGAGGAAGAAATATTAACCAAAGTTGGTTTAAATCCTATTGGATGAAAACAGCAAACACCTGCCACTTAAAGAGGAAGTCCACTTGAAGCTCCCACTACACACAGTGGAAACTAACCCAGGGTATCGGGGCGCCTGGGTGGCTCAGTCAGTTAAGCATCTGCCTTCAGCACAGGTCATGATCCCACAATCCTGGGATTGAGTCCCGCACTGGACTCCTTGCTTGGCAGGGAGCCTGCTTCTCCCTCTCCCCCTGCTTGTGCTCTCTCTCGCTATCTGTCGCTATCTCTCGCTATCTCTGTCTCTCTCTCTCTCTCTCTCTCAAATAAATAAAAAATAAAAATAAATGACCCAGGGTATCATAGCTGGCAACTGGAATGCAGCCAGCCAGTAGATTTCTAGGTATAGAGAGGAGCTAGGCCAGATCTCCCTAACACAATGATTCTTGTTCTCTCCATATTGAGAGCATTTTGAAGGAGCAACAACCTAAAAGCCAGTATGTTTCTAGGTGGGGAGGAATAAAAAATTGGGAATGTAGTAGAAATGTACAAAAAATGGAGGAAATCTCCTCCCAGTGGGATTACTCAGGAAATTTCCAGATAGTCTCTAACTTTGCAGAGAACTGTTTTGTATTTGACATTACTTAAGGTAAAATATCAGTGCCCTCCATTCCAAATGTCTAAGAGCACCTGAGAGCACTTTAGGCCCCTTTAAGCCATTACAAGACTTTAATTCTGCCTTCCAGGGAGCCAAGAGGGTGGTGAACTCAACAAGCCTATAAATTAAGTCATGAGTCTTATTTTCCCGGCAAAGCAAGTTCAGAATGTACCATATAATTCTCCAGGCTTGACATACCTCCATTAAAGGGGATGCCCACTGAGTGTGGGATTACAAAAAGAAATTACAGATTTTCTAATAAATGCTTCAAACTGCCAACAAAATCAGGTTCTCAGGATATTTTTTTCCTTTGCGGCTGAAAATAAACATGTTCATTGCTTTATAGTTTCCTGAAATGATGACATTCTAGTGTAATTGCAAATTCTTGTGACAGGCAAACAGCTTCTACTGACTACAGTGATCTATGAAGTGCATTTATAATGGTTCAGGGTAGCCTTATCAGTAGACACCAGTATCAAGTAATCATCACAAGGACTTTTTTGCTAAGAAGCACTTGGTCATGTATTTTCCCATCAGATTATAACTAAAACCTTTGCTCAGTCTTTTATTTTTCCAACGCTCAGTCTTAAATGGCACCTCTGCAAGTTCATGAGTACAAAGATTGACAGTAAAACAAAGACTTAACATAGTACTACTTTCCTTATTATTTAAGAGAAAGTCTAAATGAAATATCCACTACTATAGTTAAATCCGAGTTACACAGACAATGAGGGTTTTTTGGGTTTTTTGTTTTTTGTTTTGTTTTGTTTTTTTGGTAAGTTGGCTAAATCATCCAAGCCAAAGACTTCATTAATGTTCACTCAAGTAAAATTTCAAGACTAGAACTATAAAGTTGAAGTGAAACATATTCTAGAAGTGTTATTTGGTATGCCAAGGAACCCATTGGACAAATTTATTGGACAGTATGTAAGTGTTCTTGCCAGTTATCTAGGGCGGGCATAATCACTTCATCTGGAAGATCCACCCATCGCCCACATTCACACTCACACTTCCAATCTATAGGTCTCTCTTGGACCAAAGAGATGCTGGAGGCTTTGGGCTCTGTCACTTGAGAGCAGAACAACTGCCCAAACGTGGGCTGGGTCCTGCGGCACCTTCAGGATACACCTCCTCCTTCAGCAGGCCCAGCACTTTCCTAGCCAGGTTACGTTGTAAATCACCAAGTTACTGGTCTGGCAGCCTGTGGGCAGGCAGGGTATATATTCTAAGTGGGGTGCATACTGGGCTACAAAAAAGACTGCATCGTGTTCAAGCGAGAAGAGAATGCCAGCCTTAGATGGGAAGGACCATTTCTGCAGGTCTAAAGAGTCCAGATAAATACGGGAATTCAAGATTTTTGAGTGTATCACCCCACAGGTCTCTATTCCAAATCTCAGGGTCCCATTCATTCCCAGCCAGGGCCCTAAACTCAATGCATCCAAACTCTCAGCATTGATAAATGAATCTGTGCGATGCTCTGTGGCCCTTATTAGTTAAGTTCAGGTTCTGATCCTTAGCCTTTTCTGCCCTTCTACTATAGGAGCTGAGAACATCCTTATATGCTAGCAAGTAGGCTCACTTGGTGAATAATTATCCTCTAAACTTGTCTTGCTCCAATGTATCAATGGCTCCCAGCAGTCTGATTCCAAAATCCTTATAATTACTATCTCAAATTCCAACAGTACATTCCAGTCTACACATATTCCTTCCCTGCTTACCACCAGGTAAAGTGTACGAACTGCACCAAAACTGTATGCCAGGGGGCTATCAGTACTCCAACTAACACCAGCAGTGGGGGTCCTCACTGTCAACCAGTGGCACATGACTTGGCTCCAAAATCTGTTGCAGATTGTGTTCCTGGGGAAAAATACTCTGAGTCTCTGGGACTTGTATGCTAGGGGCTTATTGAGGAACACTGTCAGAAACACTAGCTGTCAGGGGTAAAGGCGCCAGGATTAGGCAGAGGGAGTTTAAACGTAATGCAGTTGCAGTAGAGCCCTCAGCCCATCCACTGGGGGTTGGGGGAGGGAACTGGAGCCAGGAAGCTCCCTCAGAGTTGCCCCAGTTGAAGCAAGGAGGCCAGGGCTTTGTGGCACACATCAGGCTCTTTCCAAAGAGGATGCATGACTTGGGCAAGGCAACTCTCTTTGACTGGGGACAATTCCCAGGGGGAAACTCATCTGTGAGCTGTCAGCCACCAACTGTCCTAGCAGCTGGGAACTGAGGGTTCCCGGAAAGGGAGCTATGAGTGGGTCAGTATCTACTATGCCATGGAAGAGGGGTTGGTAGCCAGAGAACGGTTAGAACACACAGAACACATGCCTAGTTAGCTAGAAGTGATGGAGGAGCCTCATATTCATTTGAACAAAAATAATAAAAGTACTTAAGGCTATTCATCTGAAGCTCAAAATCAGGACTTCCCAACGATATTAATGACATGGCAAGGTTGCTCACCATTGTTTGCCCTTTCATGTTCCCTAACTTATCTCTTCTCTGTTCTGCTTCATTCAGTGTTAGAGCATATTATTGTGTCTTTTCACGGATCTCAAATGTGAGTGATGTGAATTATTATATATCATCAGATACTTTTCTTTCTATAAGGGTCTCTGAATCCTTAAAGATTCTTAAATTGTAGTGCTTTTCACCTGTAACCTGTATATTATTTCAAATTACATTTTTATAAGGTTTTAGCTATTACTGGCAGTAATGCACATGATGGGATTTAATCACCAACAGAAGAATAACGTTGCCTTAAACAATTTTTGTGTTACATCCTTGATTGGGAAGTTGTACAATGACCACAGACATGAATATCGTCTTAATTCTTGTCTAGGACAACAATCGGCGGCCTCCAGCCTTATTTATAGTATATAATTGGGGGGAAGCATATGGTGGCTCCTGAACTTTAAGAGAGGATGTCACTTAACCTGTGTCCCAGTTGCCACATCACTTGATTAAAGCTTATATTTTTTTGGCTCTTAAGTATTTACATATATCCCCACTTAGACCTAGAGACCTTTGAACTTTTGGAATCCCAGTTCCATATTTTTATTTGTGACATAGTTACTCCCAATATTAAATGACATCTAACTGGATTCTGAGTATCACAAGATCATCTGAGTCCACAGTCACAATTTCTAGGATAATCCTTCCTATGATACCTATTTGATATACATTTGCCATATTTCTTCTTTTTAAAGATTTTATTTTTGAGAGAGAACACATGCACAAGTGGAAGGGGAGGGGCAGAGGCAGAAGCAGACTCCCCACTGAGCAGGGAGCCCGATATGGGACTCGATCCCAGGACCCTGAGATCATGACCTGAGCCAAAGACCAATATTTAGCCGACTAAGCTACCCAGGCGCCCTACATATTTGCCATAGTTCATCAATTTTAAGGTACATATTTTTCACACTTTAATGTCTCTAAAATCAGGGTATATCACCAAATTGCTGTCGGCCAGCTGTCAGTCTTAAAACATTACCACTGCTTGCACACTGTATTAGTTTTCTATTGCTGCTGTAACAAACTGCCATGGGCTTTAGAGTCTGAAATGGGTCTCCCTGAGCTAAAATCAAGGTGTTGGCAGAACTGTATTCCTTATGAAGACCTTGGAAAATTTTCTTTGCCTTTGCCAGTTTCTAGAGGCTGCTCTCTTTCCTTGGCTCATGGTCCTCTTCCTCCACCTTCAGACAGGTCAAGTTCTCACACTGCATCACTCTGACCTCCTATTCTGCTTCCCTCTTATGCATTTGCAGATCCTTGTGATTGGTTTGGGTCCACAGGGATAACCAAGGACAGTCTCCATATTTTTAAGGTTGATGGACTAAGAAGCTTAATTCTAGCTTCAGTGTTAACTCCCTTTGGCCATGTAACCTATTCACAGGTTCCAGGGATTAAGACGCAGATAGCTTTGGTGGCCATCACTCTGCATACCGCACACGTGTCTATCAAAACTTGCAGAACTGGTGTCAGAGGTTTGGAAGAACATCTCAGAGACAATAGTGAAGCATTCTTTTAAAATATTCTGCTTCTCCAAGACTCTTAATGTCACAGAGTATATTTTGTGGGGGGAGGGAAAAAAGTGAATATCAATGACTATGATCTGAAGATGACTCAAAAAAGTCAGACTCTGTCTAGGAAGAAGTTTGGGGGAATATCTCATCTAATTTATTTCATTTATCCATTCCATTTTATCTTGCACAAGAATAATGTATAATTAAAAATCTATATCTAAATAAGTCCAAAAGCACTCAGTGACTCCATCAAATGTAATTATATTGGTATCATTGGAGTCCTAGAAGAAGAAGAGAGAGAAAAAGCAGAAAATTTATTTTTAAGAAATAAAAGCTAAAAACTTCCCTAATCTGGGGAAGGAAACAGACATCCAGATCCAGGAAGCAAAGAGAATTCCCATCAAAATCACCAAAAGCAGACCCACACCAAGACATACTGCAATTAAATTTGCAAAATACAGTGATAAAGAAAAAGTCTTTTTTTAAAGATTTATTTATTTATTTTAGAGAGAGAGAAAGAGAGTAGGGGAGAGGGACAGAGGGAGAGGGAGAGAGAGAATCTCAAGCAGACTCCCCCCTTAGCATGGAGCCCGACAAGGGGCTCAATCCCACAACCCTAAGATCATGACCTGAGCCAAAATCATGAGTTGGTTGCCTAACAGACCGAGCCACCCAGGAATCCCAAGAAAAGTCTTAAAAGATGCAAGACAGGGGCACCTCAGTGGCTCAGTCAGTTAAGTGTCCGACTCTTGATTCTGGCTCAGGTCATGATCTCAGGGTCATGGGATCAAGCCCAGGTTGGGCTCTATGCTCACCAGGGAGTCTGCTTGAGATTCTCTCTCTCCCTCTCCCTCTGCCCATCCCACTGCACTTTCTCTCTCTCTTTAAAATAAATAAATAAAAATCTTTAAAAAAAAAAAAAAAGAAAAAGGCAGCAAGACAAAAGAAGTCAGTAACTTACAAGGGAAAACCATAAGGCTATCAGGAGATTCTTCAACAGGAACTTGCAAGCCAGAAGGGAGTGGCATTGTATATTCAAAGTGCTGAATGGGAAAAATCTGAAGCCAAGAATATTCTATCCAGCAAGGCTATCATTCAGAATAGAAGGAGAGGTAAAGAGTTCCCCAGACAAACAAAAACATAAGGAGCTTGTGACCACTAAACCAGCCCTGCAAGAAATATCAAAGGAGACTCTTTGAGCAGACAGGGGAAACCAAAAGTGACAGGATAAAGGTGGGAACACAAAGGCAGTAAAAATGACTATTTCTGTAAAAAATGAGTCAATGAGCTCACCAAAAAAATATATAAAATTATAAAAACATACACCTAAAATGTGGGGAGGAGAGGAGAAAAGAATGGATTCAAACTTAAACGACCATCCACTTAATATAGACTGCTATATGCAGAAGAGGTTATAAATAAACCTAATGGTAACCACATATCAAAACCACTAATAAACATGCAAAGAATAATGAGAAAGAAATCCAAATATATCACTAAAGAAAATCAGCAAAACATGAACCAGAGAAAGACAAGAAAGGATCAGAGAAAAGCTCCAGAAACAACCACAAATAATAAAATGGCAATAAATACATATTATCAATAATTACTTTGAATGTCAATGTGATAAATGCTCTAATCAAGAGACGGAGTGTCAGAATGGCTTAAAAAAAAAAAAGAGACCCATCTATACGCTGCCAACAAGAAGCTCATTTTAGACCTAAAGACACCTGCAGAATGAAAGTGAGTGGATGGAGAGACATTTATCATGCAAATGGATGTCAAAAGAAAGTCAGAGTATCAATACTTATATTGGACAAGCTAGACTTTAAAACAAAGACTGCAACAAGAGACAAAGAAGGACATTATATAATAATAAAGGGGACAATCCAACAAGAAGATAAAACAACTGTAAATATTTATATACCCAATGTGGAAGCACCCAAACCCATAAAACAATAACAAACATAAAGGAACTAATCGATAATAATACAGTAATAGTAGGGGACTTTAATACCCTACCTACATCAATGGACAGATCGTCTAAGCAGAAAATCAACAAGGAAACAATGGCTTTGCATGACACACTGGACCAGATGGACTTAACAGATATATTCAGAACTTTTCACCATAAAATAGCAGAATACACATTCTTTTCAAGTGCACATGGAACATTCTCCAGAATAGATCACACATCAGGCCACAAAACAGGCCTCAACAAATTCAAGAAGATCAAAGTCATACCATGCACCTTTTCTTACTACAACACTATGAAACCAGAAGTCAACAACAAGAAAAAAATCTGGAAAGACCATAAATAAATGGAGTTTAAATAACATGCTACTAAACAATGAATGGGTCAACTAGGAAGTGAAATAAGAAATAAAAAATACAGGGAAACAAATGAAAATGAAAACACAACAGTCCAAAATGTTTGGGATGCAGCAAAAATGGTTCTAAGAGGGAAGTACATAGCAACAGAGGCCTACCTCAAGAAGCAAGAACAATCTCAAATACAGAACCTAACCTTATACCTAAAGGAGCTAGAACAACAAAGCCCAAAGCCTGCAGAAGGAAGGAAATAAATCATTCAGAAACTAAAACAGAAACAAACAAAAACAATAGAATAGATCAATGGAGCCAGAAGTCGGTTCCTTGAAAAAAATTAAGTATACTGATAAACCTCTAGCCAGACTTATCAAAAAGAAAAGAGAAAGGATCCAAATAAATAAAATCACAAATGAGAGAGGAGAAATCACAACTAACACCACAGAAATACAAATAATTACGAGATTATGAAAAACTATATGCCAACAAATTGGACAACCTAGAAGAAAAGAATAAATGCCTAGAAACATATAAATTACCAAAAGTGAAACAGAAAGAAATAGAAAACTTGAACAGGTCAATAACCAGCAAAGAAATTAAATCAGTAATCAAAAAACTCCCAACAAACAAAAGTCCAGAACCAGATGCTTCACAAGAGAATTCTACCAAATATTTAAAGACTTAATACCTATTCTTTTCAAATTATTCCAAAAAATAGAAAAGGAAAACTTTCAAACTCATTCTATGAGGCCAGCATAACCCTGATACCAAAACCATATAAAAAACCACCAAAAAAGAGAACTACAGGCCAATATCCCTGATGAACTAGATGCAAAAATTCTCAATAAAATACTAGCAAATGAATCCAACAATACATTAAAAAAATCATTCACCACAATCAAGTGGGATTTATTCCTGGGTTGCAAGGGTGGTTCAATATTCACATATCAATCAATATGGTACATCACATTAATAAAAGGATAAGAACCATATGATCATTTCAATAGATGCAGAAAAACCATCTGACAAAGTACAACACCCATTCATGATAAAAACCCTCAACAAGTAGATTTAGAAGGAACATAACTCAACATAATGAAGGTCATATATGAAAAACCCACAGCTAATATTATCCTAAATGGGGAAAAACTGAGAGCTTTTCTCCTATGGTAAGGAACAAGACAGGGATGTTCATTCTTACCACTTTTATTCAACATAGTACTGGAAGTCCTAGCCACAGCAATCAGACAACAAAAAGAAATAAAAGGCATCCAATTCAGCAAGGAAGAAGTAAAAGTTTCACTATATGTAGATGACCTGATACTATACATAGAAAACTCGAAACAACCAATCAAAAAACTTCTAGAATTGATAAACGAATTCAGTAAAGTCACATGATACAAAAGCAATGTATAGAAATCTGTTGCATTTCTATACACCAATAATGAAGCACCACAACGAGAAATTAAGAAAATAATCCCATTTACAATTGCACCAAAAATAGTAAGATACCCAGGAATAAACCTAACCAAAGAGGTGAAAGACCTGTACTCTGAAAAGTATAAAACACTGATGAAAGAAATTAAAGATAACACAAAGAAATGGGAAGACATTCCATGCTCATGGACTAGAAGAACAAATATTGTTAAAATGTCTATACTACCCAAAGTAATCTACACATTTAATGCAATCCCTATCAAAATACCAACAGCATTTTTTACAGAACTAGAACAAACAATCCTAAAATTTGCATGGAACCACAAAGGACCTGGAATAGCCAAAGCGACCTTGAAAAAGAAAACCGAAGCTGGTGGCATCACAATTCCAGACTTCAAGTTATATTACAAAGTTGTAGTCATTAAGACAGTATGGTACTGGCACAAAAACAGCTACATAGACCAATGGAACAGAATAGAAAACCCAGAAATGAACCCACACTTATATGGTCAATTAAACTTTGATAAAGCAGGAAAGACCATCCAATGGGAAAAAGAATATTTCTTCAACAAATGGTGTTGCGAAAACTGGACAGCTACATGCAAAAGAATGAAACTGAACCACTTTCTTACACCATACATACACAAAAATAAATTCAAAATGGACTGACGACCTAAATGTGAGACCTGAAACCATAAAACTCCTAGAAGTAGGCAGTAACTTCTTTGACATTGGCCATAGCAACTTCTTTCAAGATCAGGAGGCAAGGGAACAAAATCAAAAATAAAGTATTGTGACTACATCAAAATAAAAAGCTTTTGCACTGCAAAGGAAACAATCAACAAAACTAAAAGGCAACCTATAGGATGGGAGAAGATATTTGCAAATGGCATGTCTGATAAAAGGTTAGTGTCCAAAATATATAAAGAACTTATAAAACTCAACACCCAAAAAATGAATAATCCAATTAAAAAATGAGCACAAGACATTAATAGACATTTTTCCAAAGAAGACATACCGATGGCCAACAGACACATGAAAAGATGCTCAATATCACTCATCATCAGAGAAACACAAATCAAAACTACAATGAGATACCACCTCACACCTGTCAGCATGGCTAAAATCAGCAAAACAAGCAACAACAGGTGTTGGAGGGGATGTGGAGAAAGGGGAACCTCCTTGCACTGTTGGTAGGAATACAAACTGGTACAGCCACTGTGGAAAATGATATGGAGGTTCCTCAAAGAGTTGAAAATAGAACTACCCTACAATCCAGCAATTGCACTACTAGGCATTTACGCAAAGAATACGAAAATAATAATTCAAAGGGACACATGCACCCCTATGTTTATAACAGCATTATCTACAATAGCCAAATTATGGAAGTAGCCCAAGTGTCCATCGACCAATGAATGACTAAAGATGTGGTGTGTGTGTATATATATATATACATATATATATATATATACACACACAATAGAATATTATTTGTCATAAAAAGAATGAAATCTTGCCATTTGCAATGACATGGATGGAGCTAGAGCATATTATGCTAAGCAAAATAAGTCAGTCAGAGAAAGTCAAATACCATATGATTTCACTCATGTGTGGAACTTAAGAAACAAAACAAATGAGCAAAGGGAGAGGAGAGAGAGAGAGAGGCAAACCAAGAAAGAGACTCTTAGCTATAGAGAGCAAACTGATGGTTACCAAAGGGGAGGTGTGAGGGGGATGGGTTAAATAGGTGATGGGAATCAAGAAGTGCACTTGTTGTGCTGACTACAAGTGTTGAGTCACTACATTGTATACCTGAAACTAATATTACACTGTATGCTAACTAACTGGAATTTAAATAAAAACTTTAAAAATAAAAATAAAGTAAAGAAATAAAGAAGTGCAAAAGCATTCTTTACATAAGTACAAAATAAAAATTCTAAGTGTTAAGAAGTATGGGTATTAAAGAGGGCATGTACTGAATGGAGCACGGAATGTTATACACAAACAATGAATCACGGAACACTACAACAAAAACTAATGATGTAATGTATGGTGATTAACATAACATAATAAAATTAAAAAAAAAGTATTGAGTCACTGAATGATGTAACTGGCGATCTTTTTTCTCCATAGTACAAAAAATAGTGCTATGACCTAGGTTCAATGGTATCTTAGATGGAATAAAACACATTACACATCCACAGATAGCCAATTCAAGTATTTTCATATTGACATAAAAATATAAATTATATGAATATTTATGAACAAATTTATATTTTTTCCAAGGACATATTTTTGTCTTGTATGCCTGTGGTTATGGTGTCATGACCACTAAATATAACATTAGAATTATAAGCACTGAATTTTTTTATTTCTTGTAAGGAATTTGATTTCTGCATTAAAGAATAAGAGCCAAAACATTATGAAAAGGTAGTATGAACACAAGTTCGCAGATAAGGTTCATAAATACAAGGGCTGTAAGAAGGAGAAAGTAAACAGTGTCCTGTAAAAGACAAAAGTTTATTTTTCTCTCACATAATAGTGTTAAAATGAGAGGCCCTGGCAGGGATGCAGCTTTTCCCATAGGACGACTCAGGGACCAGCTTCTTTCCAGCCTATTGATCTGCCCTCCCCTAGAACAGCTCTGCCCTTGGCAAGAACCAAGGGCTGGTAGAACTGTATTTTAGCTGAAGGAAAGGCAAAAAAGGAATTCTAGGGAAAGGGATTTTTTTTTTTAAGTAGAAATTTTAACAGGGCATACTCTATTATGATAACAAATAATAAAATTAAAAACTAAATAATAAAAGGGTGACCCAAATCATCTTAACAACTTAGAAATCTAAAAATACTCTCTTAAATAAGCCTTAAATAAACCCTGAAGATGAAGTAAAAAGAGAAATTAGAAACCACTGGGTCATAAAGCCTATGAGATATAGCAAGATCTTTGCAGGGGAAAATTTAAGGCTTTAAATTATTTGTTTTTATGGAAAAAAAGCTTAAAAATAAAGAAGTGCTCCCTCTAAAAAAACTGGGAAAATAACCAGTAAATAAACCTAGAGAAACTAGGAAGCAAGAATAAACAATAATAAGAGGTGAAATTAATAAAATAGAACACACAATGTAAAGGTTAAATACATCATAAAAAGTTCGTTCTTCGGGCACCTGGGTGGACTCAGTCAGTTAAGTGGCTGGCTTCGGCTCAGGTCATGATCCTAGGGTCCTGGGATCAAGCCCCATGTCAGGCTCCTGGCTCACTGGGGAGCCTGCTTCTCCCTCTCCCC
The DNA here is from genome assembly GCF_003265705.2 of Callorhinus ursinus. NCBI lineage: Eukaryota > Metazoa > Chordata > Mammalia > Carnivora > Otariidae > Callorhinus > Callorhinus ursinus. Next base: position 33,899,607 of record NW_027397064.1, on the reverse strand, counting down.
CGATTGTGCTCTCTCTCTCTCTCTCTCTGTGTCAAATAAATAAATAAAATCTTTTAAAAAAAAGTTCATTTTTGAAAAGATCTAAAATGTGATTTAAAAAAAAAGACTCAAAAACTTTATTAAAGATAACGGAAAGATAACCAAGAAAAAAAGCAAAAAAAATGTATAATAACCACAGATACAAAGAGATAAAAATTATGAAAATACTGTACATAATTCCATAGAAAGGAATGAGTTTGAAAATCTGAAGGAAATGGACACCAAATCAACCTAAAAAGTAAAAACTTGAATATGGTAATTACCACAGAAGAGAGCTATCATTTTGAGTCACCAGGGCAATATGGCTTTATCCAATCTTCAAACAATTGTAGTTGTGAACTCATTTAAATTAGTCTAGACTATAGAAAAAGATGGAAAGCTCACAAATTTATTTCATAAAGAAGCAGAACCTTAATATCAAAACCTAGTAAAGATGGTAATACAAGGAAAAAAACTATAGATCAATTTCACTATGAATATAGGCAAAAGTCTCAACAAAGCAATAGCAAAAAGAAAATCAACTTGTCAAAGGACTAGTATGACCAAGGATGGTTTATTCAAGGAATGCAAGGTGGCTTAATGGTAGGAAATCTATCAACTCAATCCCTTATATCTACACATTAAAGAGGACAAATCATTAAAATCATTAACGAATGTCAAAATGTTATTTGATATGACTCAGCAGTCCTCTCCAATTATAAAAACTAAGGATAACAGCAATAAAAAACAACTTACAGTACAGAGTGCTTATAAAAAATCAAGAGCATATATTATCCTAAATAGAAAACACTGCCACCACTTGAATTAAAATTAGGAACATAGCAGATATGCTCATTGTGTTATTATTTACTGTCTTGGTGATTTTTAAGGAAAATAAATAGCTGACCTAAAAATTGGACAAGAAGATGTAAAACTGTGTATTTTGTTGGTAACATGAATGCATAGCCAGGAGCCTATGAGAATGCAAGTTAAGAAAAAAACTCAGGGGTGCCTGGGAGGCTCAGTCAGTTAAGTGTCTGACTCTTGATTTTGGCTTAGGTCAGATCTCAGGGTCATGGGATCAAGCCCCACATGGGGCTCTGCACTGAGCATCGAGTCTGCTTGAGATTCTCTCTCGCCCTCTCCCTCTGCCCCTCCCCCCCAGCTTGCACTCTCTCTCTAAAAATAAAAAAACCTCAAAATTAACAAAATTGGCAAGACAGCTGGATATAAAATAAGTATCTATCAACATGTTTTCTTCAGTTAGGGATCTAAAAATGAAAAAAATATTCTATTTACAGTTGCAACAATAAAATGCATAGAATAAATTTTCCTAGGAAAAATGCAGGACCTGTATGAAGAGGACCATAACACTACTGAAATTTAAAAAATAAGGTCTGGCCAGTGAAAGGACATACCAGGTTCTTGGTTGGAAAGACTTAGCTCCATAAAAATGTCAATTATATCTTTTTTTTTTTTAAATATTTTATTTATTTATTTTGACAGAGAGACGGAGAGAGAGGGAACACAAGCAGGGGGAATGGGAGAGGGAGAAGCAGGCCCCGCGCTGAGCGGAGAGCCAATGTGGGGCTCGATCTCAGGACCCTGGGATCATGACCTGAACCGAAGGCAGGTGCTTAATGACTGAGCCACCCAGGTGCCCCAAAAATGTCAATTATATCTTGTAATGTCATTCAATTAGAATTTCAACAGGGTTTGTTTTGGGGCAGTGAGAGAGGGATTAGATAATTTTATTTTAAAATATTTTTGAAGGGTTATGAAAAACAATTTTTAAACTTGTGTATAGCATAAAATGCCTAAAAGGCAAAGAGAGCCAACAATGGATATAGAAAAAACATATTTGCATCAGAGATGATATACAAAGGGATATCTATAATATACAAAAAGACCTCACAATTTGATTTTTTTAACAGTAAATCTAGTAAGTGGGCAAGGATATGAATACACAATTCTTAGATACAATTTTTCAATAAACATATTCTTTAAGCTCATCCAAATTTTCAACCAACAAATTCACTAATAGGAAAATTCAAATTAAAGTAACATTGAAACCTTACACCTATGAGAGGAGCAAAAACTAATGAGAATTATAATAACTTATTGCTGGTAAGGACAAGAGGAAAAGATACTTGCAAATACTGCTAGGTATAAATGTAATGTGTTACAGTTCCTTTGGAAAGTAATATGGTAACTTCTATGGAAGTTTAAAATACATAATATATTCTTTGACCTTTCAATCCCAACTTCTTGGAATCTATCCCACAGAAATAAAAAACCACCAGTAAGTGAGGACATATGTACAATGATTTTTATTGAAGCATTATTCATAGTAGAAAAAAAATGGAAAAAAATGGTTAAATAAATTATGGCCCATTCACAACATGGAGTATTAAGTAGCTATTAAAAGGAATAAATAGGAACTACTGTATATCAATTAATCTGGAAGGATTCCCATGAAATCCTGCTTTATTTTTGTACATACATCTATAGGTCTGTTTATAACTGTATGAAAATGGAGGAAAAAAATAAAAGACTACACAACATTTGTTAACAGATTACTGGGATGGGGCAGGAAGAAAGAAGAGAAGGGATGTAGGAATCCAGCAAAAAGAGAAGGAAGACTTTAAGAATGTGTAATATGATCAAATTATACATTTATGCTGTTATAAAATTGTATGTGTATATACATTTTTTAATAGGAAAATTTAAAAGTCACCTATTGGACTGTGATTGAAAAAACATGCAACTGAATTAAGACCCAGGGGAAAGACAACATCATAAAGCACTACAATTTAGTCACTATGGTAACTTGCAAAGTATTTTTGCAGAGCTGTTCTCACAGCTCCCACACGTACAATCAAAACAAATATGCTAAACACTAAAATTTAAAGAGAATTGGTCATTTTATGTGTTGTATTAACACATTTAATAGTGTCATTGTACATAATGTGAAATTTATGTTAAATCCATATAATATTATACAGTCAGGACCATCTATTTTGTTTACTTTGATGACTGGTTTTCAAAGGACTAACAGTATAAAGAAAAACTTTTGATGCTACAGTACAAAGTAATGAAAGAGAACACAAGCAAATATAAGGTGTTCCTTTCAAATATATACATACACACATCCATGTATGTCTACATACCTATTTACATATACGATATGGCATAGTATATGGTATATTTGTACATACTATCAGCTTTTAACAATCCCATCTCTTAGGTATGTTAATTTCCATAATGGTACTAAAAGAATGAACTATGCTACCCCTATTTATGTAGATAAATGATGTGGAGTTGATTTCCATTATGAACTTTGCCTTTTTTCTCCTTATAATTTTATACGTAAAAAAAAAAAAAAAAATCCCCACTGTGAATTTTGTTGAAAAGGAAAAACCCAAAAATAACCTAAAAATGGTAGAAGATGGAATTTGGGGAAAACTATAATTTTTCTATTATACTTGATGAACTGTTATCAATTTTCACAAATACTTGAAATAGGAAGTCCCAAAGCAATTGTACGACAAAGTCTCATAAGGTAGTAGGTCTTTTGGTAAATTTAGAAATAGCTGATGCTAGATGGATCACAGACCTATACCCCTGAAACAAATAACACATTATATATATAATTTAAATTTTTTTAAAAAAATAAATAGCTGATACTAGATTTTAAAAGTACAAGGAAGATTATTTCCCACCAGAGATCTCACTTCTATCCAACTATATCTGGTATTCTCTTTGCCTGAAAGTCTCTGTCTCCTTCTTCAAATTTTACCTCCTCCTTCAAGAAGCCTTCCCAGACTCGCTCCACTAGAGAATTTTTTGCTTTCTATCTATCCTCACTTAACCACTGGTGCTATGAGTGGTTTGCATATTCTTCCCCAGTGCTATGAGTGGTTTGCATATTCTTCCCCCTGCTTGGCTGTGAGCATCTTGAGGGGGAAAAGAAAAAACAAGGTCTGGTATTTTCTGGACCTTCTGTGTTGACTGCACACATGCCTATCAATGGCCCATTTATGTATCATTTATTTCCCATATTTGTGTTCTTGCTCATATTTCATTCTTTAATATTCTCAACCTTCTCAGCAATCTGTGTTTCCTGCAAAACTGATTGTCTTTCCCTCTGATGCTTTCTTGTCTCTACAGTCCATTTATGCCCAGCATAGAGATTTATCTCCTTCTTGTGTCCATGCACGGCTTCAAATTGCTCTCTAATTACTCCATATGTGCATACTTCATATCCAAAGCAAGATCCTAAACAGAATTCATGGGAACTATTTTAAAATTTTTCAAATATCCTAGTACCAAGCATAAGTAATTTCATCATCGATTCTGCTTAAATTAAGGAACACACCCTTCCCCCCCACCAGATTCTCACTGTACCATCAAATATGTTATTAAATTTATAATTTTCTGATTTGTATTTAATGGATGTATTAGGGAGCACACACACAAAGAAAATGACCTCAAAATGTGTCTGGCATCACACAATGGTGACAGCAGACCCTGGGAAAGTGATGAAATGAGCCTTTCTTTAGCACCCTAGAAGAGAAGCCAAGCTCTGTCCTCCTAGAGACGGCCCCTGCTCCTAACTACCACACTCATACATGGGGAATTCACATTTCCAACTGCCTGCAAGTATCTCCTTAGAAACATGACGAAACTATTCTGGAAATGATACATGAGGTTGAAAAAAAAAATAATAAGTCAGGTGAAAGACAAATAAAGAACAAATAACCCAAGTCATAATTCTTGTTTAGTCTTCCAGGGAAACCCTCTTGAGAGTTGATGCAAGTCGCCTGGGAATAGATAAGGGAGAGGGATATTTACTTGAGAAGCAACTGACAGAAACATAAAATATAAATGAATGTTCATTCTCAATTTTAAAAATAATAAAATTACCAAAAACAAACTAGACAACAAAGAGGGGATGAAAGTATTTTAAGTTTGGTGTAGCATATTTATACAGACATTTTGCCCTCGTGAATCTTTACCACAAAGTCTTATCCACTCTACAAGGCTAATCATGATTTCATTACAAAGAAAATTAAAACTCTAAGCCAGTTTTTGATATAGACATTTTCATTAAAAAAAAAAAAAAACAGAGTCCGGTATCAAAATATATGTGTAGCACACATGAATGAAGGCAGGGTCTAAATAGCTGTTGGAATGATATTTATTCCCCCTAAACATATGGCATTGACATCAAGAACTTACAACTACTTGGGCCAAGACCTAAAACCAGCTGTAATGTGAATCTGCTAAAGTAGAGAAAATTGCTGTGTTGCATTAAACTTCAGTTTCTTTCCAGAGCTATTATTTTAACAGATACTCATTATGTGTGCACTTCACTTCATTATCACTTCTTTCTCTGTAAGGTTAGTTCAAAGTGTAGGACCAAAATCTTACAGAAAGAAGCAGCAGAGCAAGTAAGATCTGTATCTCTAATGAAGCCAGTAGATCACTTTTCCACACATCAATGTTCAAGTGAATCAATACTCCAGCTGATGTGTCTTAAATAGATAGAAATCATTACACTTCATCACTGAAAATACAGATGCCCTAAAAAGTGTATAGTTTTGGATAAATAGTAATGGATATTAATCTTATCATCTGTTTGAATACAGATTGGTAAAGTTGAGAGCTGGCAAATTTTTAATACATTTTCAAAGCTGCTTAAAGAAGCTGGGTGGTTTTTACTCATACTAGTGGGCTGGCTATATCTGCGTAGAACCCGCATTCCTAATAAAGTACATAAAAGTTTAAAAATAAAAAAAGCATTGTGGCCAAAGCAAATATTTCTCATTTGAGAGGAGAACAGAGTCCTGCATTATGGGGATCAGTGGCCCTATGTGTCCAAACTTACAAGATAAGAGTCACATTTCCACTTCTCTGTGATAGAAAATCTTGCTGTTTAATGAAGCCAATCAGAGGTTGGTAGCCATTTATTTTTCTGTATTTTTCCAGTATAAAATTCAGCCTTTCTCACTAGTTAAGAACATTAATATCTGTCACATTTTGAAGCTATTTAAAAAATTCACTCATGTTGCCATTTCCCCATGCATTTTACCCTCTTGGAGAGACAACAGCATGCATGGAGGGACTCTGGTGTAAGACTGACCCCAGATCATATGCTGGCTCCACCATGCAAAGCTCTATGGGCCTGAGCAAGTCACTTCATTCGTATAAAACTGTTTTTCCAGGATGGTATGTACTTGAGAATACTCCCGTAAGTTGTCTCTTACCCACTTGTTACGCTACATCAGACATGATCGCTGAATACAAGGTGGCTAGAGAGAAGGGTTTTTCCTGCTTTATTCTAGGGGTCTTACTGCCTTGCCTTTCTTCCCATACCAGCACACTCTGTTCTTTCTGCCCTGTCTCTGCTCAAAAGGCGTCTTATCAATGAGGCCTTCTCTGACCACCTTACAAAAAGACAAATGCACTCCAGGCCTGATTTCTTCTTCTTCTTCTTTTTTTAAGTAAGCTCTATGCCCAACATGGGGCTTGAACTCATATCCCTGAGATCAGGAGTTGCAAGCTCTACCAACTGAGCCAACCAGGCACCCCTGAGACCTGATTTTTAAACAGGACTAAAAATAATCCTACTCTGCTTTATATTCTTATGTGGCACTTAGCATCTCTGACAGATTTTCTATTCCCTTGTTTATTTGTAGACTATCATTAGGCAGCAAGTTCCCTGAGGGCAGGGAGCTCTGCTTCTTAGAACACCACCAGACACACAATAGATCCTCAGCAGTTATTGAATAAATACTGTTCTGGGAAGAATAAGCTGCCTCCTGCCAGGTAATGATCTGGAAATGCCAGAAGACTGGCACCTTTTCCAAATCCCCTGTTGGATCTCCTTCAAAGATGGGGACCTCTAGGCTCACCTTCAGGCTGAAAATGACAATGCAGCTTGAGGAATGCTTGTCCCTCTGATCTGTCAGTGCACTCGTCTATATCACACTGTCATTCGCCCTTCTCTTACTTGTTTGGATAAGTGCCATCTCTCTTAATTTCATGTTCTTAGGGAAAAAGTACCATGTCTATATAACTCTACCACCATTAACTTTTAGGTGCTTAACAAATGCTGAGACGTGATGATCTTTGCTTTGTGGAAAACATGCAGCCCTCTTAATTTTGGCCTTAAGGACAATCTCTACTTTCTAGAAATGGTATACAACATATTGGGAGGTATCTTCAATCTCTTCCAGAGATTTATGTTATGAAAAGGATACAGCAGAACACGTGGAAGTGATTTTAAATTAAGTGATTTTAAAATTTTAAACAGGATTAAAAATGATTTTTTACTTTTTTGTTACTGTTATTTAAAAATCTTGTCTAAGTTTGTCACGGTGACAATAAAAACAATGAATATACCAAATAATTCAGAAAAAACAAAATTTCATCTGAATTATTTAGAATTTTGCTCCAAACTGCTATTTTCCTATATGTCATATTAAATAATGAACTAAAAAAATCAATAGTAATCAAAATATACTCATTTATGGACTTATCCTCAAACTGAAGCATATTTCTCTAGCAAATAGTACCATCATTGGAGTTAAAATATGTGAACTGTACTTATAACACTCACATATTGTATACTACTTAAAACTGACTTTATTGAATTACAATTAAGAGACTATTGACCTTCTGGATGTTGAGCGCACTTGGTTTTAACTTTAAACAATCAACTCTAGGTCAGTCATTTCTTCAAGTCGATGTCCAGATTTTAATGGATAATTGAAGATTTCAGGTCACATACTCATAAGCTGATTAATTGGTGACTGACACAGTCCCTGCTGCTAAAGTCTGGATCAATGGCAAATTTACTCATATTACAAAATTTGTTCATGCAGTGGTTTCCTTTTGCTAAGTACTATCCTTAAAACAAAACAAAACAAAACACCCCAATCAGCTTACACCAAAATGCCCTTCTGGCTCAGAAAACAAGCAGTAAATATTTAATAGCCTTTTAAATGCCTAATACTTTACAAAGTAAACTGTATTAAATTGTGGGACAATATGCTTTAAGCCCTCATTGACCAACTCCACACCATGAGATCTAAATGTTAGCAGTACCATTCCCTCTTCTTGCAGCTTCTCAGGGAACTGGCACTAAATATTCCAGAAAAAAAAAAAGTAAAACATAAACAAATGCTACATTTTCTCTTATTAAATATTAGGGTCATAACCACAATTACAGCAATAGAGCATTATTGATGTGTAGTATGTATGCTCATAAGATGCAGCAATCATTTTTAATGAGAAATATAATGTTGAATAGTGATGAAAGATATACTTTCTATTTCATTTTCAACCTATGTTCATTAAAATAGTGGAGGCTAAATCTTATTTAAGTAGAAATGAATTTCAAAACACAGGACAAATGAATCAATTTATATAACAGGTGAAATTCCACAAGATAAACATATATTTACTCTAAGTAGAAAACTACATATTCCACTGTCTGGGTAGGAATACCTGAAATTTCATGCAATTTTGAATGCTTTAATTCTTTTTTTATTTACTAAAAAGTCACACACCCAAAATGCTATTTTAAAATCAAAGAAATCTGTTCTGAATCTCATTTTACTATTTAATAGAGCAGCTGAAAAATGACTTAAAGATGTGACCATATGGTGTGAAAATCCAGAATCAAGGAAAGAATGAGATACTATAAACATGCAAAAAGCAATAAAAGGAGGCAACTCTAAGCTCAGTTAATGAAAAGCTGATGATGGAGACTGTCTTTTATTGATGACATTTGAGGACAGTGACTCACTGGTGTTTTCCAAAACACGAATTCTCCATTTCAAGTGTTTGAGAGATTCAGCTAAGTCTCTTTCCCTCTGCCTGGGATTGTTTGTACAGAAAGACTCCACAGAATAAATTACTGAACCTTCCAGCACAGCTCAATTAACTGAATAAAGCAGGGAGAGAAAGCTCCAATCTGGTAGCCACAGAACAGAACCTGGCATCATTTTTGCTTAAAGAGTTTCCAAGTGGATCATGGGGCATTTAAAAGACAGCCTGAATTTAAGAGTAAAGATGACAGGAAAAGGTAGGAGCACTCAAGCTAACACTTCATCCTCTGCTAATGTTTCCATGGGAAGTCAGAGTCAGGTGTTTGCATTCTGGAGTCATTTTACTGCCTGTCCTTATGAAGAATCTTGGTGTCTCCACCCCGTTTCCCCAACATCACACACCAGCTGAGCCAAACTTTGTGTTCCCTAGAAGTTCCAAACAGCTCCTTCCTTTAAATGTACCTCTGTAATGGAAGTTGACTTCAGGCAAGAAAATATCAGGTCATTTGGTAAGTGACTAAACCATCTATGCCTAGAGAGTTGTCTAGTTCTGACCCACCACAAGGACTCTGAATTCAGTTATTTGCACAATAATTTATTCAACAAAAATTTTTTGATGCCAGACATTGGAATTACCAAGGTGAACAAAGCAGTCTCTCTTCTCAAAGAGCTCACAGTCTAGCAAGGAAAACACCCTTGCAAACAAAATTTATAATAAATGAGTTAAGTACACCAGCCAAGGTGTGTAGTAAAGTTTTCAGAGGAGACTTCCGAATTGGGGAAGTGCTACAGGTTCTGCTGAGTTTTAGTTTACTCGTATCCACAGAGCAATTTTAGATTTAACTTCTTAGGAAACATGTGGATACTTTAAAGCATGTGAGATGTTTCCCCTGCGTCCTTAAAAATGTGACCCTTCCCAGCCAATCCTTCCTCTTAATTCCAGCATGTGGGTGGCAGAGAGAGATCAGAAGGGACTGCTCTGAGGTTGACTTGCAGAACAAGGCACTTAAGACTCTGCCCCTTGGCTCTCCCAAACCACTTGGTGACAAGACAACAATAAAGGAAGAATAATGCTAACAGTTGTAGGGTTTGCTTACACATTAACAACTATTGCCCTCGACCGTACATGATCCCACAGTCAAATAAGTCAGTAGCTGGGAAGGGGGGAAAACCACAACGAAAAGGCTGAAAGCCCCACATTGTACCAGTGGTGTTTTCTTACAAATAGAGGACATCCTCATCAGTAGCAAGTGCTGAAAACACAAAGAATGACTGAAAGATAGGAAGAGTGGGCATTTGAGAAAGGAAAGAGATGTTTTTGAGAGTGAGAGGAAATCCTGACACACCAACCTGACCCCCCTTCCCCCCAAATTTCTAGGTCTCCTTTCAGCCAACTCCCTCCTGCCTGGGGAATCTGGCCTCATTCCAGTGGCAGTGCCCTAATGTGCTACACCAAAAATAAAACAAAGGATACCATTCATCTTATTTTTCAACAACTGGTTTCTTAGTTTGGAAGAAAAACTTGGCAATCATAAAGCTAAGTTTTTTATTTTTATATATTTTCTTCTTAGTGTCAAAATAAACTGAAAGAGGAAAAAAAAAAAAAAAAACTTGCCCAGTGGTAAGAAAAGAAAAATACACAAAACCCTTCAGAGCTCAGTCGGCCACACACTGCCATTCGACTGACACCAAAGCGTGGAATGCAACACTCTCAAGCTCTCCCAGTCCAAAGAGCCGCCTGCCTTCTGCTTCTGTAAGATGTGGCTACTTAGGGAAATTCAAATAGGCTCCCAGTGTTAACTATGTTGCATATTTACTTTAATCAAAGTGACATTTCCCAGATGGTGTCATCCAGAAAACCTCATCTGAAATGGGAAGCATAAGAGAACTAAGTTGCACATTCCAGGGAAAATTGGATACAGGTGTTTCCCCATTTTAAGATGACTCAGTTTACGAAAATACAGAACTATGAAACGGATGCACTTGTGGCATGAAAACCACCACACCTACCACCTTGGAAATGGGTCCCTAGTACCCAAAATGGGTACCAGACATCTGTATGGGGGGAGTGAATGAGCAAATAATAACATCTCTCCAGGACCAACTGCAGAACCCTAACACACTTGGGGATGAATTCTGAGCCTAATGTTTTGTGTTCCTGGACGCCTCCTCTGCCTGGGAGGAGGAAAGTGAGAAAATGTTTGAAGCATGAAGCTGTTCTAAGGTGCCTCTGAAAATCAGTACACCTAAAGGAACGAATTCATCAACTGTACATGCTGAGTCCCTATGTTGTAAACAAAACAGCTTCCTTCATGGAGGCTGAAGCACAGTGATGACATTCTCTTTAATAATTCAATAATTGTGATATGGGCTATGAAAGAAAGGATGGATGAGCATGAATTTATATATATAAATATATAAATATAAATATATAAATATAACTAACCTGGTGGTCTTAGAAGACTTTTTTAAGGAAATGTTTCATTGCTCCAGACACTAGAGAACAATATGTAAAAAGCATGAACTTTAGGAAGGTCAGACCTAAACCTGGTCCTACAATCCACCAGCTGTATGACCTCAGGGTAACCTCTCTGAGCCTCAGTTTCTGAACCCATACAGCAGGAATAGTATCAATCTCAGATGGATGTTGTGAGGATTAAATAAGATAATGTACGAGTCAAGTACGCAAATGTATTCGGCGCACAGGTGCAGATCCAGGTTTCGGCAAGGCCTGTAACTCGTACAATGTTGAGTGCCATCTTTAAGAAAAATAATCATATGGTGACAGATGTTACTGGACTTGCTGTGATGATCATTTTACAATACACACAAATAACAAACCAATATATTATACAAGTGAAACTAACATAATGTCATGTCAATCATACCTCAAAAATAAATAAATGAAAAAAAATAAGCTCATAATTGAATTTAGAATGAGAAAATAAATCACAATAAATTACACATTTTTAAAAGCAGAGAAATATTATCATTGTAAATTCCTAAAAATTAATATGACATTTTTATGAATTATTCTATAATACTTCTCTACATGTTTTCCACATTTTTATGGCAGCATACCCTTTGATCACCTATTCAAAAGACAATGATTTGTCATTTATATAAAGAGAATATAAAGCGAATTCATTCTTTTTCCTAGAATGGTTGATAGAAATCCATTTATAATTATTAATGTTTGGAATGCAACTTCCCACACAGACACAGTTGCTCTTTGTAGTTCTACCAGAAATTTGTTTCCCCCCAAAAACAGGAATTTTGAGCAGTTCTATTTCATATAATTATCATGAAAAAAGGAAATAACCTAGTGTATTTACAATTGTATACACTACATCAACACATATATATTCTGCAGAACAGAGTTTCTGTTTTGTAGGTGGGCATTATGAAGAACCACATCCTCTGCTTAGTGTTTTACGCTACTAATAATTGGAAAGATTTTCCACAGACTGGACTGTTTTTCCTCCTGAACCTTGTTTTTCCTCCACAACCTATGTATTTCTGGTACTGGCACCAGAGGACACATTCATTTGTGACAATGCTCTGGCCCTGCTTTGTGGTGAACCGTCACAGGGGGTGAGAGGGTTCCTGAGGGCCATTCCTCCAGTGCAAGAGCTGGCACTAACTTAACTATGTATGGAAGTGACTATGAACCACATACATATATCCTGCTAAACCCAAATTATCTTCGGCTCAACTTCCCCTTTAACTGGGTCCAAAAACGCCCATGGCTACTCCTAGAACCAGCTATGTAATTTGTGGGACCCGGTGCAAATGAAAATGAGGGTCCTCTTCTTAAAATGATTCAGAATCTCAGTGACAGCAGAGCACTTTAAACCAAGCACAGGATGCCGTGCTGCTGCCCAGGCTGCAAGCTCCGTGAAGCTGGCCCTGGTCACTTTACTGCTACCTGTCAGAAGAGGACGTTTAATGGAGAAGAGACAGCAGTTTCAACAAACTGTGGCTAAAACAGCATGCATTTGCCAGTTTTACAAAATCATACAACCTTATGAGCTTATTACCAGGGCCTGTCCCAGGCCTCACAAGGGTGGGGTACCTGTGACTTCTGTGTCATCAGCATCATGGTAAACCTGCACCACTAAAACATAATAGGTGCTCAATAAATACTGTGACCGACGCCTAAGAGACTGTGCCGTCTAGCCAACACAACAAATGAGAGATGAATAAAACACTGCCACAACTCAATGTGTCAAGTCCAAAAAACATTATTGCATAAAACGTGGGGATGTGAAGCCAAAGCAAAAGAAATAACCCAAGTGACTCTATCCGGTCAGGCAGTCCGGAGTACCGGGGGGGGGGGGCTGGCTGCACGACCCAAACCCACCTGGTCCTAGCTGCAGTTTTGGCACCATCTGGTGGCAATTTTCTTCCCTGATTTCAACACTGAGGGGGACCATTTTAGATCCTGTGGCTGACTTGGCTCTTTCAGGACAGTGGGAGTGATTTCAGGAATCTCCTAATTAATTGGAGCAAGTTTTGTGCCTCGGTCTGGGAAATTCCACAGGGAGAAATCTAGGGGTGTTGGGGCCTCATGCTCTTCTGTTTCCTCGCTTGATGAGGCAGGGTTGTGCCCGGTAGCACAGAATCGGGCCTGCAGAGGAAGCAATGATAGTCCAGGGGAGGAAACTATGAAATTAGATGCTGATGCATCTTCCAGATACAGGAAGGAATAAATGGGCAAGAATTCTGTATATTCTAGCTGTGTAAAAGACAGATCTGGATGAAATTTTAAGTGAGAAAAGACTATAGAAGCACTAGAAAGAGTCTAAGGTCTGGGAAAAAATGTCAGGATTCTGAGGTGGATCTATCCTACAGAAGCACCATAGAAGGGGAAGATCAACCAACTGGATGTCCAAATCTAACCGGATCACCAGAAACTAAAGACAAAAGCTGACCAGGCCTAGCAGGAGAGGCCTGGAGTTCTGAGGATCTGGGTTCAAGGGTACTGTGTTCAGGGTTAGAGCGGCGACATAAATCTACAGGATATGAGATATGGTAGGAAGGGGCTCCTGGTTGACCCAGTGGGCAAAAAAAGAACGTGGGGAATTTTATTACTTTATAGTCACCTACTCCAGAGAGTTGTAAAAATCACATAAGAGTACCTGACACTTACTAGGAATTCAATAGAAGGTAGCCACAATTAATGATGCTAAAAGGGTTCACTAAAGACTTCTGTTCCCATATGTTTCTATCTCATCTTCCTTTTATCCTTGTGAAATACTGGTGTGGATATGGTGAAGGAAGATGAACTATGGAGCATAAGTTTGGGACAGTGAGTAATACCAATTACAAAAAATTCTTTATACTCACTAGAAACAATACAGTTTTATAACAGTAAGTCATTACTAGACTGTATCAGTAACAGTGATGACTTTTTTCCCAAAGAAGTTGGTCTTCATGAAGATATAGGCACCTAAGAAGTTAGGAAACAGTGACTGGCTACATATGTGGTTTCCTAAGAAAAAGTTAATGGGATGCTACACAGAAGGTTTGGGAAAGGTGTTTGGCAGGGAGTCTACCATCAGCTAAAAAGCATGATCTACCTGGCAGGGGAAGATGGGTACAAAAGGAAAGACACATAACCGTTATAACAGAAAAGAATTTAAGTTTTAGGGATGCCTGGGTGACTCAGTGGGTTAAGTGGCTGCCTTCGGCTCAGGTCATGATCTCAGGGTCCTGGGATAGAGTCCCACATCGGGCTCCCTGCTCAGCGGGGAACCTGCTTCTCCCTCTGCCTGCCGCTCCCCCTGCTTGTGCTCTCTCTCTCTCTCTCTGACAAATAAATAAAATCTTTTTAAAAAAGAATTTAAGCTTTAAAATTTAATATTAGTCTACGCTTTTAATTGTAGAATAAGCTATTCCATGAAAGACATTCATTGGAAAACTCTGCCCAATAGTTTACCATAATACTTCCCACCTTTACCCCAGATCAATATTCAGACTCCCTATTAGCTGAAGGAACAGCAAGACTGTCAAAGGGAACATAGGACTTGACAATAAAGAAAATAATGAAATTATAAGAATAAAATGCTAATGAGAAGGCGAGTAATCTTCAATGGGCTGTTTTTAATAAAACTATATTCAAACTGCATATTTTCTTCGATTCGGTCTGCTGAGAGATTTATTCCTGACAGGATCCAGTCCGGGAAACAGAAACCCCATTAAGTATTTCAAAAGAGATAACATAAAAAATTGGTCAACCAAAAGTTGTTAGAGAACCAAAAGAGCAAAGACAGGAAAGGGTACCCCAGACATCCAAGGGCAGGAAGCAGTTTGCCCTCAGGCACAAAAGGAGGGGGCTGGGGTTCTCAGAGCCTAGAAGCTAGAGGAGAGCCCTTGCCCAGAGCCCAGAGCCCAGAGCCAGGGCTCAGCCGCTGCGGGGGCTTCTGAGGAACAGGATGAGGTCAGTTCTGAAAGTGTCAGGAAAAAAAGCTGGACTCTAGAAGCAGGAGCTACTACTCTGTCAGTTCAAGAGCCACTGCTGCGGTGGGGCTGCCAGAAACAGGAAGCAAATAGGAAAGCGCAAGCCCCCCTCTCGTCCTGCAGCTCGGCAACCTCCTCATCCAGCACTGGCAGGGCCCAACAGGAAACCAACTGGCAAGGAAGAAAGAGGACTTGCAGAGTCCCAGCGGTATAAAGCAGTGTGTGGAAGGGTGGGCGTGTGGCCGAGAGACAATAGCTGGACGACGCACGCACTACACATTCAGAAAGAGAAATTTATTCCATGTTTAGGTCTCTGACTCACATCTTAATTTACCACAAACTAATTTGCCTCAAAATACTGCGAACAGGACAAAAGAAGTGGCAGGGTTATCCAACATGAGACAGAGTCCCACAGGGCCACGCTCGCCAGGACCTTTCCTTACACCTAAGGGAAGTATTCTAATTCTGTCCCAATTGTTCTTACCTATGAAAAATGGGCTCCCACGAAGCCATATGCAGGCCTGCTTAAAACAATAAGCTTTTCTAACCCCCTGAGCACAACACAGGCCGGGAGCATGGTCTGGATGCTTATCAAACAAGTTCCTGAGCTGTTCTCTGAAGTTTCTGGGCAAGTACAAACAACAGAGTCAAATAAATGCCTTTTAAAAGCAAGGCAGTGGAGCACGTACCCTGTCAGTGAGATCCTCATATCCCCACAGAGTAAACAGTAACATGAGAATATTTATACTAAACAAAATTGTATATCAAGCCTGCTTTGGCTCAGCCAGAGGGAATGATAAATTCCTTGCAGATCTCTCATAGAGTGGTCCTCTGTGGGCCATGGACGCCACTTCCAAGACAGTGCAAACCAATTACAGAGCAAGGCTTTTCATTATGTTGAGGAATGAAAATATCATCCCCCGCCATTTTGTTTTATTTTGCAGTTATATTTTATTTAGCCCATCCCCCTGCCCCTTATGTTGAAATAATTTTAATTTATTGGTGAGTCAGGCCCAAATTCAGGTTGGAAACAAAAGATGGCCCTCCCCGCAATAATGACAACAAAAGTCCTTATCACCCTCATAACCTAGCTTTCTGCTTTCCTTGTCCTTCTTCTCAGAAACTAAAAGTTGAAGTTTAAAGTGGGATAGAAGAATAACACCAAAGAGTCGATAAACTGTAAAATCTATTTGCCCGCATCAATTTTGTTCTATTCGCAGCTGGCACAGGTCACGGGCAAAGCCCTTGGGTAGGAGCCAGAGGTTAGACGGGCTAGGAAGCCACACTCCATACAATGTCCACTTTGTGGTCCAACGAAAAGAAAAGTACTGCCGAAACATTTCCACAAACCGTCAGTTTGCTTTTATGAGGCCAGTAAGAGAAAAGGTTAATAGGAGTCAGGGTGTTTCTTAGCTCATTTTGTCAGATTTTCTCAACCCAAGCTGATAATCCTTAGTTGTTACAGACCCACCCCAGCTACTTCTGCCAGCTCCTGCACAGAATGAGCTGGGGCACATCCCGCAGCTGCCCATAGCGCAGACCTCCGGGGACTCACAGCTGCTTCGGACTTCCCATAGAGCCATGCTGCGGCAAGGGGGAGGGGGACGAGAGAAAGACAACAGAAGGAAAAGGGGAATTAGAGTATGGACAGGAGCTAAGAAATGCTGTAATTTTGAAAATTACTTATTTAACAAAAATAGCAAATTATTGTTTTTAAATAGGCAGCTGAATCAAAGGCCAAATTTAATTAACTCTATTTTAAACCATTAACTAAACTTTACATGCAGTGCCAGAGTCCATCATCATGGGTTTAAAGGGAAAAACGGGTCTTAGATGCTTGTATACTTCAAGAGATATTAGAAATCTGCCAACATTTTATTTAGAAAGTGTAGGCTTAGTGAAATCAACTTACTCACATGTTTTTTTAACTTTTGTGAAATTAATTATATACTTTTTTTAGTAATTAATTGTAAAATATACATACCATAAAATTTACCATTTTAACCATTTTTAAGTACAGTTCAGTGGCATTTAGTATTCACATTGATGTGCAACCATCACCACCATCCATTTCCAGAACTTTTTTCAACTTCAGAAACTGAAACTCTGTACCCATTAAATGGGTATTTGGCTTTATATAGGCCTCACTCGAAGCCAGTGGCCTGGAATGCAGTGATAGGAACCTAAAGAGGCTAATTCACATAACTGGCAAATCAACTCCTCCTACAACCCCAAATGACCCAAGGGCATCAGGTGCTTTTACCCTCTCTCATCTATCTGTTTAATATTGATGCCCAAAACTGAACCAAAGTTCTACAACAGATCTGCAAGAGTATGAATAATATATTTCATTTTTACATTACAGTCTACCAAGTATTTCCATTTTATTCCCCCAGAATATAGCCTTCGATCAAGGCAGGAACTATTTTCCCTACTTCATAGGTAATGGAGGTACAGGTCTGTGATTCAACAGTCTTACACAATTCACAGAGCTCACCATAGCACTCTGAAACAAATAATACATTATATGTTTAAAAAAAAAAAAAGAAGAATATAGCAGGAAGGGAAAAATGAAAGGGGGGAAATCAGAGGGGGAGACGAACCATGAGAGACTATGGACTCTGAGAACCAAACTGAGGGTTCTAGAGGGGAGGGGGGTGGGGGATGGGTTAGCCCAGTGATGGGTATTAAGGAGGGCACGTACCGCGTGGAGCATTGGTTGTTATACGCAAACAATGAATCGTGGAACACTACATCCAAAACTAATGATGTAATGTATGGTGATTAACATAACATAATAAAATTTTAAAAATAATTAAATAAAACTTCAAAAAAATAGGTAATGGAACTACAGCTACATGGAGGGTGACATTAAGGACCATAACCCACGGCCTCTAATCCAGTGCTCACCCTACTAGGCCATGTGGCCTCTACCAAAGTAAGAGAAGAACGAAGCGCTTCAGCTTCTCAGCTCTCACAGACTGAGAAATTGGCCCACTGGGTCTAAAAGGACAGCATTTGCTCTCTTCACCACAGCAATTAAACTTCTTTATGACTGAAAACCACACCTAGTCCATCACTTCTCTATCTTTGTTGTATTTATAGTGACAATGAAAAGAAAACACCCACAGAATCACAATTCTGGAACACAATTAATGCAATCAATCACATTCAAGAGTAAAATGTAAGTTAAAAAAAGATAGGTGACTAAATCCTATAGAAAGATTGAGTTCAACCTCTTTTTTATTTTTTTTACTCATTAAAATAAATTCACATTAAAAAAAAATAAATTCACATTATATGTTCTTACTAGACAAGAACATAATCTTTCCTGCTAAACAAAATCTATGGAAAAAATTCACTTCTTTGTGCCTTATGGAGAGAGAGCACCTTGTACTAAAGCAATATAAATATATAAATACTAAGGATTTACATAAAATTGCCAGAATCAACAAGTGGTTTCTTTTAGTTCACAAAGAGGCTACATATTTTGATTTCTTTCAAATAAAATTCTTCCACTGATACCGTTCTCTCTGCTCAAAAGCAATACATTCCCTAAACCTTCCGATTTTCCATTTAAACTCCAAAAAAGATAAACACAATTCCTTGAAGTCAGGCCCAATACCACCATTCCATCTCCCTATATAAACATTAAAAAATTAGACAAGTCTGGCTTTTGGAGTTACCTCTAAAATGAACAACAGGTCATCCTAAAAGCGGGAAGGTAAAAATGGACAATCATGCTTTGAAAAAGGAACTTTATTTTCTAATTCTCCCCACACTTTAGTCACTTAGTACTTGATCTTTTAAAGTGTATGTTTTAAAAAATGATTATTCAGAAAATGAGAGTTGAATACAGAACTCGGGAATAAAGAGTTCAGGAAAATCAAGTAAGTTGAATCCGTTTTTAGGTTTGTTCACAATAATTAAAGGTAGTTCAGCAACCATTTTATCCATCCAATTCAGGAAGGCTTCTAATGTATACAAGGACATAAACTTGATACAGAGTAGGTTCTCATGAAGTTTTAACAACAGCTAGAAATACCTTAGGGTGATTACAGACATTCAATAAACACCTGTTTTTGTTGAACAGAGAATTTTCCACTCCACAGCTACAACCAAGCTCTTTGTATCTTCCTTTCATCTTCATTGGCCAAAAGAAAACTTTGTCGTGATTGATATTTTCCTTAAAATTTAAATGAGGCCTTAGATTGGATCACATGAAAATACTTCCTTCCCCGTATCTTCCAGAATTCCCCAACACTTTCTTTTATAGCACATTCAGCACAGTTCTTGCATTCTTGGGGTGTAAATCCAATCAATGCTCTTCCCCTAGTACCAATTCCCTGATCACTCACCAACTTTTTAACTTGAGCTTCCATGTAATTAGGATACAGAAGAAAAATGATCCCAAGGTCACTGTAAGCCATGTGTTGAAAGTCTTCTGAGGTTTCTGTAGCTTCTTGGTTTCCAAAACCCTCTACATTGCAAGCTATCTCAATTTTCCCTTCATGAGGAAAAGTCATTGTTTGGACACCCTTCAATCCATTGGCATTTGAGCCCTGAATGGCACTCAAGATCTCTTTTCCCAAAGCCAAGTCTTAAGAGTCTATGGTAACACTGCAGCTCATCACATATGGGTTGGCTCCAATGCCTAAGTCATTAAAAGAGCATGTTAATCAAGCAAAGCAAAAGCCTCATTTTTGAAGATTCTATCCTTTAGCCAATTTCAATCCAAGAAACTTCCTTTACTTTATTTAAAAAGAGTTCAAATATTCCTCATTATCAATTCCAAAACTGTCTAAAGGTTATTTATTTGTTAATTTGTTTGTTTATATATAACAAAGCTATATTTGAGCTAAGGCTGATACTTTTATCTACTCTAAAAGTACCTGAAAGACACTTTTTTCTAGAATAGTTAAGAAGAGCCCAGACCTTCTAAAATATCAACAGAAAAAGGAAAGCACACTTGATAACTAAATATCAACAGCAGCAAAAACCCTTGGCCTTTCATTCATCTCCAAGACCATTTCCACAGGGGTTGAAATTCAGTGCCACGACTCCGGGTCAGGAAGATAGGAGTAAACCACACTATGTCCCCATCCCTTCCTCCCCAAATACACACCTGTCATCGAGTTACATTAACATCTGATTCAAATTAATCTCAACAACAGTCTTGACTAGGGAAGAAGGTGTCTAAAAAGTGACACACGGCCTTGGAATTAGGAAGGGCAAAGACACTTGTGTCTCATGAAATGTGGATTTGGCAGGCTTGGGAGGATTATGTATACCTTCTTCGGTATAACCTGTTGGAGGCACCTCTTTCTTTTTTCCAGCTTCCCAAGGGACTGGGACTGTCACTGCCACTCTAGAGCGCTGTTACTCTAGAGCTCAGGGGCAAATGTCCTGGCTTTTCCCGGCCTCAGGGATGGTGTAGCTCATGTTACATAAATAGCCCTGCTCTAATTATAGTTTACAGTATAAGATGGACAACTTGGTTAAATTAGCATTGGCATAAAAAGCTTAGGTTTGCAATTTCTTCATTTTGGGGGAACCTTACATTTCTAAAAGCAAAGTTAACTAGAGATAGATGGGGGATAAAAGGCTGACCTCATCTTCAGCATATGACAATCACTTAGCTACTACTTCAACAATATTTTACTGTCATTGCTTTCTCTTGCTACTTTCAAACTTATTACTCATGTTGTCAGTCTCCATCAGAGATATCCTGCTGAGTTCACTTTCTCCCAGACAGCCGTGGTTTGGGGGTTTTGCTGCCTAGCCTGTGTACTTTCATACTAATAGATGTTTTACGGAAAATCAGCACACGGAAACCACATTTCATCTTTTTCCCACAAATGTACAGAATGAAACATTTTAACTCCCGAAGCTGGGCCTCCTCCTACTGGGAATTCTGCAGGAATGAATCAGATTACATTTCTCCATAATGCTGGTTTCATAAAAATTAAATTTCCTAACAGTCAATACATCTCTCTCTCATAATTTCATATACCAATCACTTACTCTAAATATCTTTGAGAATTATATCGGTTTTAACATTTCACAGAGTACAATTGGAAATTTTTTTGTCAATGCTAATGTCATTCATTAACAAAATATCCAAGCATGGTTTCTCTCTCTTCTGCCCCTCAACAGGTAATGTTACAAATAGTCCTATTTCTTCAACGTGGATATACATACCCTACTCTGACTTAAGAAGTGGCCTCATCTTTACCATATTCCCAACAAATAGTTGGATCACACTCAGATTTTGCTAAGGAGTATATATGTACTGGGTTATAGTAAGAACAACTATTCAAAATACATATTGTGCCTACTGTCCTTTGATCTGCCAATCAACATTCAGATATTCACATGCAGTTTATCCCATTGGGGAAGCAAGTGACTTTCTTTTTGTTGTTGTTGTTGTTGTTGTCTTTTAAGATTTTATTTATTTATTTGAGAGAGAGACAGAGCACAAGGGGGGGTGGAGCAGAGGGAAAGGAATAAGCAGACCCCCCACTGAGCACAGAGCCTGATGCAGAGCCATCTGAGCTCCATCCCAGGGCCCTGAGGATATGACCTGAGCTAAAGTGAGAGGCTTAACTGACTGAGCCACCCAGGTACCCCAGGGAAGCAAGTCATTTTCAACAGAAATTCCTTCATAGAGACCCAGGGCTCTTCCTTCCCACACTACATTGGCATGGGCCATTCCATCCCTATAGCCATGGGACTTTTCCTGAATCTCCCACCCAGTAAATTCTAAAGGGTCTTTTACCACCACATGCCTAATAACTATCCCTATTGTTTTTTAAGAGAGTGGGGGCAAGGGGCAGAGGGAGAGAGAGAGAGAGAATCTTAAGCAGGCTCCATACCCAGCACAGGGCTCGATCTTACAACCCTGAGATCATGAGCTGAAAAGAAATCAAGAGTCAAAGATGCTTAACCGACTAAGTCACCCAGGTGCCCCAATAACTATCCCTTTTTTTGTAGAATTTGCAAAGTTGATCATTTGTGTTAATAAATGAATTCATTCCCTAAGATAAATTATTAAAAATTTAAAAGTTTAGATGTTAAGCCTAGAGTGCAAGAGTTCCGTAAAGAAAACACTTGTCCCAACAATTTTATTTAAAATAAAACCCTATTTTAAAAAATTCCTTCAAAAGTATACTTTAAACTGTTTCTGTGAAAAATAAAATTAAACATCAGAAATAGCTTTTACATTCTTTTAACTAACATAAGAGGCAACCACTTAAAACAATAGAGAATGCTCATTTTGTATATATATAAATACATATATAAATACATATATGTATTTAAAATACATATGTTATATGTATTTTAAATTCTGTTAAACTTTAGTTACACAATAGCTTATTTTGTTTTAGAGCTTTACCTTATTCAAGCAGTGAATACAGAGACATTCAATGAATTTGAGAAGTTTCTGAACTAATCAGGTAGTAGTTTCCTCCCTGTGGGGTAATAAGGCCATGACCCATTTCTCCCTTGAAAAAAGAGAGGGAAAGAGGGAGGGGAAAAAAAAAAAAAAAACCCTGCTTTCTGCCCAAAGGCATGCTTTTCCAATTTCCTCCATTTAATCCCTCCCAAGTCCAGCACCAATATGGTGATCCAATTCTGAAGAATCAAATTCTGTGTTTAAATTCAGCAGTCCCATTGACCTTATTCAAATGCTGCATTTGATTTTTTATGCTAATTTAAACTTAGTGAGAATTTTTAAATAAGGGAGATAATTAATCCCAGCAAATTGTATTTCTAGTTAAATGTCACAATTAAAGTAATTCCATTTTTTGCTCTAAAATTAGAAACCTGATGTGAAAGTTTGTTTCTCAGTTTGCGGTTTCGCTCCGCTCCTGCCTCCCGCAGATTGGCACTCGGCTGCTCTGGCGGCAGCATGAATCTCCTCACTGCAAAGCTGAAATTTCAATTTTATTCCAACGCAACTGTCAAAACGCCCTGAAGCAAGCTAAAAACAAGGAAAAAAATCTTTGGTATGATTTCACTTTCCATGTGTTCTTTAATGAAAAATTTATCATTCTAAATATTGGTGTTTACTCCTAGTTAAATACTTTTTTTTATCAAAAAGAAAAAGAAACTGAGATTCAGTTGCTATTATTTCACAGGGAAATGTAACAGGCCTGATGTTTTCCTGACAATTCTGTTATTTTCTTGTGTGGAAACACTGTATTTATCATATACTGTATGGCTGGTGATTCAGATATTGTAGAGACCTTATGGTGAACTGATATAGATGTAAACTCTTTATGCCAGATTGTTTAAGCAGAAAAAAACCAAATGCACTTAATTAACATCTGATGTGTAGCTTTTGCAAACACAAATGCAATATTTGTGTTTGAGCACTGGCAGTAATGACTGTGAACTATGCTATTAATGTCTGGTTTAAAGATGCTTGTGGTAGGACCACGTCTGGAATAACACAAATAAAAAACTGCATTCAGACAAAACAATAGTGAAGAGCCCATTAGAAAAATGAAAAAGTAGCACTCAGAAGAAACACATGTATTTTTTCCCCTTTAGATCAAAATTATTTTCAAAAGAAGTTCCAGGCACCATCATCTTCAATCAATTAAAGGTGAAAAAGTTCTATATATTTTCCTCTACAGAAAAATTTTCATTTTAAGGGGTCAGAAGTGGCTTAGAGATGTCTTTAGAAGTTCTATTTATTTTATTAAGCTACTTTTTGGTGGCTAGTATGAAAACATGTGTGAGCAAAGAGTCGAGATGGTATTTTGGGACATCTTGCAGTCTTATATTTGAAGAGAGAACTTCAAATTTGTGGATTGCATTACAGTTTGAATAAAGAGAGAGACTCTTGTGGACCGAGGTGCAACTCCCTCACTAAATATGCTTTTACTGAAATCCTGCTGGGTGCCAGGAACCATGCAGGTTGCTGGGTAGAAAAACACAAAGAAGGTTAAAATAAGATAAAACCTAGCCTAAATGTGGTCTTTGTTTCAGAGTAATTCACACAGTAACAAACAGACTCGGAACTGAGGTTCAAAAACATAAACAGTTATTACACCAAAAGCAATTAGTCATCGTTACATATCAGTACTTTACATTTTTGAGAACATGTACTAAAAGGAAACCGCAGCCGAAACAGGACATTTGATGACTAAAGCCATAAAACTCAAACATAATTGCTAGGCCTGATGCTCCCATGGCAGGAAGAATGCAGGACTCTTACGCATGCGGCTGGATCCACAGAAAATAAAGCTATTGAGAATCATATGGCCCTGGGCTAGGAATGGCTCCCCAAGGGTCTGAAATCAAGGTCCGCCTCTTGAGGACACTTGCCTCTGCTCAGCTGTCTTTCTGCAAAATGGCTAAGATGCTTTCCCACTCTGTGAGGAATTGGGAGCCTCAACTTCTCAATTCTGAATCTCTCAGAGTAACAATAACTCAGAAAGGAAATTACAGAGGTAGGTACACATTAGCATCGTCAGGGAATGAAGCCAGCCCATGTGAGGGGGAACCTCAGATGACGTGCCGGCTCCCAGGTATTCCACAGAACAGCGCCCTTCCCCAGTTCATGCGGAGACCAGACCTAAGTCCTTCACGTTTCAATCCCAGGTTGGTTACATACTTAATTACACACTGAGAATTTCATCGTCCATCACCCCAACTAAATTTACAAGAAAACAAAGAAAATTATGAAAACAGGTTCTTTAAAACAAGACTTATTCGGGACACCTGGGTGGCTCAGTAGGTTAAACGTCGGCCTTCGGCTCAGGTCATGATCCCAGGGTCCTGGAATTGAGTCCCGCATCGGGCTCCTTGCTCAGCAGGGAGCTTGCTTCTCCCTCTGCCTGCTCTGCCTGCCACTTCCCCTGTTTGTGCTCTTTCTCTCTCTCTCTCTCTGACAAATAAATAAATAAAATCTTAAAAAAAAAAAAGACTCATTCTAAAATTAGAAATTATTTCTCAGAGGCTAGGTAAATTTTTGGTATGGAGTAAATTGGGTTATTCAACATCAAGAAAAGTGCCTGATGCTGCACTTCTTATTTACAGAGAGCAAAGTAAGCAGGGGCAGCTCTCAGTAACCCACTTAAAAAACTGGATGGAAGTTCCTGATTCCAAGATGTACCAATTCCCTCCATCGACGATTCCTAAGGCACCGTATGAAACTACAGCTCAGAGAATTGTCCTTGTATTTTTAAACAATGATGCATATATGCAAGGCCAGTCATATAACATACCATCCAGGAGTGTTTAAATTATCTCACAAATGTTTAGGGTTTTTAAATATATCCGTATAAAGTATTTATTTATAGACCTAAAAGTATCAGCTATTACTGCTTTGCCCTTATTTATGTTCCCTATAAGCCAGCCAACTACAAACTTTTAAAAGGAATTTGGCTTAAAAGATTTTGTGTGTTTGGCACTAACTAAAGCTGTTAATCATTTCTGAACTCATTTTTTTTTCTCTTCTCTTTATAATACTCTTAGGGAACTTCAAAACTTCAAAAACCTTATAGGTTCTGCCTTCACTCAGGTACTAGGTAGTACAGTTAGCTAGAAGTGTTCAGCTGAGAGCCCTGACCATTTCTATTTAATTTTTTTTAAGAAAAAAAAAAAAACAGCAACAATGTGTTGAGGCTTTTCTGTTTTACTGGGAGGAGTGAAAAAATATGCTGAGAAACACTGATGTAACTAAAAAGGTTAGAAAAGTATATAAAGTCGTTCAATTTAAAAATAAGGAGGGAAATTGCCATTGCTGGGAACTAAATTCACTGAAAAACCAGATGAATAACATCTACCCTAATGATAAAAGTGTTACAAATTCTACTTCAATAGATATTATTGTAAAAAATTAAAGCATTTACTCCTTCCCACATAAATGTTCTTTTAAGGGAGAATTCATGCTAAGATTTCAGTTGATCCTATCTCTTAAATTTGAATTACAATCTGGTTTGTGAAATATTAGAAACTGTTTATCCACATCCCTTATTCACTGTTCCTCCTTGAAACATTTTCTTTTTCTGCTATTAACATCTGCTTTGAGCCTCCTAAATGAGGGTGTCTCTTGATGAACAATGGCCTGCCTAACTTGGCAACTCTTGCAATTTTCAAGTTTTTTGCACAAAGATTTTTACCACTTGTCAGGAAAGACATGGCGAAAAAAGTTGTGCTAATATTTCCTTCTTATCTTGAATCTTCCATCTAACCCAAACTGAATGAATGCACTGAAACCCAGGTCTTATAAAACTGACCACTGCAGGGCACCTGGGTGGCTTAGATGGTTAAGCGTCTGCTTTCGGCTCAGGTCATGATCCCAGGGTCCTGGGATCGAGTCCCACATCGGACTCCCTGCTAGGCGGGGAACCTGCTTCTCCCTCTGACTCTGCCTCTCTCTCTCTCTCTCTCTGACTTTCATGAATAAATAAAACATTAAAAAAAACCCACTGCAAAACCTTAATAATTATCCTTTATGAAGACGATAGAAAATAATTACAAAATTGATTTAGAGAAATTTTGAAAGTAATTTGGAAGCATTAAGAATTTAAAAATATTTTTCTTATAAATATATGAGATAAATAAAATACATGCACATATATTTTACAATACTGAAATCAAACTGTTCATAGTACTTTATATCCTTTGGCCTTGACACTGGCTACCCCTTCTTCCTAAGACTCTTCACATCTCCACATGGCTAACAGTCTCACCCCTTCAAATCTTTGCTCCTATGCTGCCTTCACAATGATGCCTACTTTGGATT
This sequence comes from Callorhinus ursinus, assembly GCF_003265705.2. Taxonomy (NCBI): domain Eukaryota; kingdom Metazoa; phylum Chordata; class Mammalia; order Carnivora; family Otariidae; genus Callorhinus; species Callorhinus ursinus. The sequence continues at coordinate 33,872,529 of NW_027397064.1, read as the reverse complement.
ATCCCATTTATATTTTTTTAAAAGATTTATTTATTTGGGAGAGAGCACGAGCAGGGGAGTTGGGGCAGAGGCAGAGAGAGCGAGAATCTCCAGCAGACTCCATGCTGACTAGGTAGTCCAATGCAGGGCTCAATCTCATGACCTGAGCCGAAATCAAGAGTGGGATGCTTAACCGAATGAGCCACCCACGTGCCCCTGGATCATCCCATTTAAAATCATAACTCACTTCCATCCTAGAACTCATGATGATGCCCCTTGTCCCATTCAATTTTTTTTTCCTTTAGGCTACACCACCTATCATTTTTCTATCACACTATATAAATTCCTTATTTATTAAGCATTTTATTTATCATCTGTATCTTCACTTCCTCCCCACTGGAATATAAATTCTTTGAGGACATATAAATTCTATTTTGCACAATGATGATAGTGCCTGGCACATACTAGGTACTTAATAAATATTTGTTGCCTTAATCCATTAATTACAAATTTTCTCTCTACACTGTATTGTATTTTCCACGTTGCTAAAAATTCTTCCCAAACTTCACACTTAAGTGCTTGTGCAACAATATTTCACGTGGGTATGCTAACAGTCTGCTTAACCATTCCCAAATCCTGAACATTTACAATGTTTCCAGTATCCATGGTCATAAATAATGCTTTGATAAACACACTTGTAGATAAGTACATGCACCTTTTATTATTTCCCTGGGATTTATCACTAGAACTGGAATTCCTGCAAGGCAGTTCTATGCATTTTGAGAGCTGTTGATACATATCACTGACTTGCTTCCAGGAGGTTTTTTTATACTACCATTAGCAGTATGAGTGCCTCTAACTACATCTTTCCCAGCACTAAACATTACCTTTAAAATACCATCTTTAAACATTTTTGTGCCAATTTTGGCAACTTAAAGTTTTAACTTAGGACTTGCAGATGTTGATGAAATTATTCATGTAAATCACAGCTCTCCGTGTGGAGTGAAATAAAGCAGAAATGAGAAATCCCGAAGGGTTATCCATTTCAAATCAAACAATGTAAAATAGGTGAGGATGGAGCAGAGACACAGATTATCTCAACCATAAGCTGTTCTCTCATGAGATGGGGAAGCAATATCCACTTTGGTTTAAACAATTACAGACCAAATCTGTTCCTAAGAGACTTAATATGAACACTGAACTCAGATTTCCTATCAGGTTAAATTTCTTCCCAAATACTGATGCATTCATTCTCACTGCACCACAAAAACAAGAATTAAGTTTTCAAGGGTTTGCTTAATCTAATGCTAAAGCCAGTTCTTCTGTCCCCCAATACTGGTAACCCCATTTCTAACTCCTGTCCACCTGACCAATCCCAGTCACCTGGCACCGCAATGACGTGGTCTGTGGTGCGATCCCTTCAGGATTCAGTGAGCTCAAATTAGAAACCAGGAAACAGATTTCTTGAAAGTTAGAAAACTTACACTTCTACATTTGTGAGACAAATTGTGGGAAAATATGTGAGGTTCAAATTGGCAGGAAGCAATCAGTTTCTTCCTTTATTCCATAACTAAATACTAAAAAACATTTATAATCACTCTTTAATAAATCTCTCTACAGTGGATTTAAAAAATGGTCCTTTAGGACACCTGGGTGGCTCAGTCAGTTGGGTTTCTGCCTTCGGCTCAGGTCATGATCTCAGGGTCCTGGGATGGAGCCCCGCATCATACTCCCTGCTCAGCAGGGAGTCTGCTTCTTCCTCTCCTTCTGCCCCTCCCCTCTGCTCATGCTCTATCTTAAGTAAATAATAAAATCTTTTTTAAAAAATGGCCCTTTAGTATCATATCTGGCACTTAGACATGATTTCAACTTCACAGTGTTATGAGGGAGATACAATTACTATGTCCATTTTATAGATATGGGAACTGAGGTTTAATGAAATTAATGGCTAATACACAGCCAGGCCAAGATTTGAGCACAGCCTCACAGCCTATGCTTTTTTCATTGTACTATTCTACTGGATTGTAGATATCATTTGTTTGAGAGCAGAATTCTACACAAGGTCTGTGTGTAACCACAGCGGAGCTATGCCTCAAGGAAATGTGCCTGCCCACCTCTTGCTCCCTGGGTATCTAGTATTTTAATAACTGCTAGGTAGGTATTAACAACCAAAATGTTACCTAACGTGATTTAATTTTTGACCCCCACAGAAGATATTTGAGAATGGAAGAATTAAGACTCAAATAAACAGCACTGGGCTGGAGACGTGCAGGAACGGGGTTTTGGAGAGGGGCACTGCCTTTTCCTAAAGTCAGCCCTAAGCACAGGAGATGAATGGAGTAGCAGAGAGAGGCAAGAGCTGATGAATCCAAGGGAAGAGAGAACACCTTCCCAGTGTTTGTTCTCTCTGTTCTAGGTGCCTGTTGCCTAGAAAAGCTTTTCCCCAGGGTGGCTCTAGAACTGATTTCAAGCTGTAAGCATCCACCCTGCCACCCTGGATGTTCAAGTACTGAAAGATTTTCCTACGAGCTCAAAGTAGCCTCTGATCAGGTCCCTACCCCTCAAGTGTCCCCATCACACCCCAGGATACAACCTCATACCCTTAGACACAGCAGCAGGCCCCCAGGCACCTTCCCCAGTGTCAGAAGCTGCAACCATTCTCATCACTGGCCATGTTGCAGGGCTCATTAAAGATCCTGAATATCACTCTTGGGGGCTCTCATCAATTACCAGGGCTTCTAGCCTCTCCAGTCAGCTTATAAAGGCATGGATGAGAGTAAAAACCAAGAGAAGACTCACCGATTCAAGGAGGAGCCCCCAACTGTAAACCCTTCTGCTGACATGGGAGAGACCAAACAAAGGGAACCTCAGGATGCTGATAAGTTTAAAAACAAAAGCAGGACAAAAACATACTGAGAACCTGTTAAACCACATCTAAGCAGGTGCCGCTCCCAGGTCAGATTCAAGAGCACTGAGATCTCTCCTCATAAACCATCCAGTTGCTTCCTTCTCTGGACAGAACGCACTTCTCAGGCAGGTCAGCCTCACTGAGGAGAAATACACCACAGCCAGAGACATGAAGGACCAAATTCTCAGCAAGGCCCACGAGCAGCAGGAAATTTTAACAAAATTAAATTGAAATTAAACCCAATAAAAAAGTAAAGCATATAATTTTTTATAGTGATAAAACATATATAACATAAAATCTACCATTTTAACCAATTCTAAGAGTACGTTAAGTATCCTCCCATCACTGTGTAACCATCACCACTATACCATATAATTTATACAATTTTTAAAAATCAAAGTTTGGGTATAATTAATTTTCCCTTGAAGGTAGTCTCATGAAAAAAGTTTGTCTTTGTACAAGGAAGCTAAAATCCCCAACCCAATACAAATCTAGTTTTGCAGGGAAAATTCATCACAAGAATTAATGAAATCGGTGCCTTCAATTTTTAAGCAATTTTATGACAACACCAAGTTGTGTATATTGTTAAGAAAAATAAAAAGTTAAGAGTAAAAGGGCCAGATCCTCACTGGAACCTGTAGCTACATGTACTATTAACTTTAAATTTTCATTAAATTAATTGGAAAAGAAAAAGTGAAATTGTCACTATTTGCAGATGACATGATATTATATAGAGAAAACCCTAAAGACTCCATCAAAAAACTGTTAGAACTAATAAACAAAATCAGTAAAGTCAAGATCAATAAACAAAAAGCTGTTTCATTTCTATACACTAATAACGAACTATCAAAAAGAAAAAATAAAATAATCCTGTTTATAACTGCATCAAAAAGAATAAAATACCTAGAAATAAACTTAGCCAAGGAGGTAAAATGTATATTGAAAATGAGATGTTAATGAAAGAAACTGAAGACAATACATAAAAATAGAAAGATATTCCATGCTCATGGATTGGTAGAATCAACATTGTTAAAATGTCCATACTACCCAAAGCAATCTACAGATTCAAAGCAATCCTTATCAAAATTCCAAATGCATTTTTCACAGAAATAGAATACACAATCCTAAAATTTGTATGAAGCCACAAAAACCCTGATAGCCAAAGAAATCTTGAGAAAGAAGAACAAAGCTAAAGCCATCATGCTCCCTGATTTCAAACTATATTACAAAGCTGTGGTAATAAAAAAACAGTATAGTATTGGCACAAAAACAGACACATATATCAAGGGAACAGAATAGAGTTCAGAAATAAACCCACACATATATGGTCAATTAATTTATGGCAAAGGAGCCAAGAACATACAATGGAGAAAGAACAGTCTCTTTAACAAATGGAGCTGGGAAAACTAGACAGCCACATGCAAAAGAAGGAAACTAGAGCACTATTTTGCACCATACATAAAAATCAACTCAAAATGGATTAAAGATGAGTGTGGGGCATCCGGGTGACTCAGTCAGTGGGAGCGTCTGGCTCTTGGTTTCGGCTCAAGTCATGATCTCCTGAGTCGTGGGGGCACGACTCAGGAGATCATGACCAATGCTCAGCGGGGAGTCAGCTTAAAGACACTCCCCCTCGGTCCCTCCCCCGACTTGGATGCACACTCTCTCCCACTCTCTAAAATAAAGAAGTCTTAAAAAAAAAAAAAAAGACTTGAATGTAAGACCTGAAACCATAGAACTCTTAAAAGAAAACATAGGTAAGTTCCTTGCTATAGGTCTTAGCAATGATTTTTTGAATCTGACACCAAAAGCAAAAGCAATGAAAGCAAAAATAAATAAAGTGGGACTACATCATACTAAAAAGCTCTGCAGAGCAAAGGAACCCAGCAACCCAGCAACCCAGCAACCCAGCAAAAGGTAACCTTATTTAATGGGAGAAAATATTTGCAAATCATGTATCTGATAAGTGGCTAATATCCAAATTAAATAAACAATTCATATAACTCATAGCAAAAAAACAATCTAATTTAAAAATGGCAGAAGATCTAAATAGACATTTTTCCAAAGAAGAGTTACAGATGGCCAACAGGCACATGGAAAGATGCTCAACATCATTAATCATCAGGGAAATACAAATCAAAACCAATGAGAAATCACCTCACACCTGTGAGAATGGCTATAATCAAAAAAGCAAGAAACAACAAGTGCTGGTGAGGATGTGGAGAAAAGAGAACCCTTGTGCACTTTTGGTGGGAATGTAATTTAGTGCAGTGCTCCCTTTGGCAGCACATATACTAAAATTGGAATATAATTTAGTGAAGCCACTATGGAAAACAGCATGGAGGTTCCTCAAAAAATTAAAAATAGAACTACCATATGATACAGCAATTCCACTTCTGGGTATTTATTCGAAAAAAATGAAAACACTAACTTGAAAAGATATCTGCACCACCCTATTCATTGCAGGATTATTTACAACAGCCAAGAAGATATGGAAGCAACCTAAGTGTCCATCGATGGATGAATGGATAAAGAAATTGTGTCTGATACACACACACATAGTATTTTTCAGCCATAAAAAAAAGAAGGAAATCTTACCAGTTGCAACAATGTGGATGGACCTCGAGGGCATTATGCTAAGTGAAATACATCAGACAGAGAAAAACAACAAATACCATACGATCTCTCGTATGTGTAGAATCTAAAACAAACAAACACCAAACAAAAAACAAGCTCATAGATACAGAGAACATATTGGTCGTTGTCAGAGGTGGAGTGTGGGAGAGTGGGAGAAATGGGAGTCAAAAGGTAAAAATAAAAATTTAAATTTAAATACATAAATAAAATATAATTAAAAATTAAGTTAAATGTGGCACTAGTCACATTTCAAGTGTTAGTAATCACACGTGGCTAGTAGTCTCCCTATTGGACAGTGCAGACATAGAACATTTCCATCATCACAGAAAGTTCTATTAGATAAACATTTCCAACATCACAGAAAGTTCTATTAGATAAACACTATAAGGAAGTCTAATGTTTCCACATTATTGGAGGCTACTCTGAATGACAACTTGTTTTTCATCCTCTTCCTCCATTCCTCGTATCTGGATTTTCCCTCTCTAACCTTATCTTCCAAGGCAGATGACAGAATTGCTTTCCCATTTTTTCTGGAGAACTGTCCCAGAGGACTTCTGTTTGCTGCTGATGGCATCTCTTTATGGGTCTAATTACAGTCCCCTGTAAGCAAGGATAGAGATAACATACGTGTGTGTGTGTGTGTGTGTGTGCGTGCGCGCACGCGCGCGTGTGTGTGTGCGTGTGTGTGTGTGTGTGATGTACAAAATTTAGGTATTTAGAGAATGGTGGTATTGCCTTGGTGTGGCAGCAGTGTAGGCCTTCTTCATCTGGAGGTACATTATGGAAGAACAGAGGCTAAGATGGGCCTCTAGCCACAATAAGCACAGGAAATCTGTCCAACTGCAATTTTAGGGTTTGTTCTTTGTTTTCTGTTTCTAATGTAGACTGCCATGTTGATGGGAGGAGTAAATATTTTGTACGCCTGGGTTGTATGAAATCTTGGGAAATGTTCTTTCTTTCAGTCAGGTTGGGACTCTAGCATTGGAAGCCCATGATGTTGTACACACCACAAAGAAAATCTCCCAAATTTACTAAGTGATCTTTGCTTCTTTAACACTACATTAAGATACTATAGGACACCGCTGATAGGTAGGGCCAGATGCCTGGGACACGTACAGCCAACTGAGGTTTAGGAATTGTAAAATAATGTTTAGGTGGTTAGCTAAATTCTCCCCTCAAATCTGGAATGGCAGGGGGTGGGCATGGCAAAAACATTTAGGAGAGTTAGGATATTGAGACATCGTAACATCTGACAACTGTCCAAATTGTTCTGATCACCTGTACCTGCTCCACCATAACTCAGAGTGACTCACACTTCGGCTGCTGCAGGAGACTAAAGCACAAACTGTGATGCCTAAAGTCTCTCCTACTAAATAGTGTGACATATTTTCTGGCTTTACCCAGCTCTCTGCCTATCCAGGCCAGCACCTCCATATGGAGCTATAGTTCTGGAGCACTGCAGTTTATAGAGCCCGGAATGTCTGCAAAGAAGGATTTTTGGAGCCTAGTACCTAAAGGGCAAAGCTGTGGGAGATACTTGCAGTAGCAACCCCCAGCTGTTAGTCAGCAATGGGGGTTCAAGGGCAGGGGTGCATTTTGTTTAGTGCAAATCACATATGCTTTCTTGAAGCCAGAAGATATCAGTTTGAATATCATTTCTGCTCCTTAATACCTATTTGGGATCTTGAACAATTTACTGGACATCTCTGAGCTTCAACTTCTCTGTCTGTAAATTTAAAAAAAAAATGTTTTAAAAGCTTCCTGTAAAGCACCAACTCATTATCTAGAAATTTGGCAATTAAAAGGCATAGGAAAAAGCATTTATCCTGCCTTTCCTGTATAAACTGTTTCAGGGTAGCTAGATAGCCTGAACTGAGGAAAGATTTTTTTTTAACAGAAAAAATCCAACTACTAAATGTGCAAGTAATGAAGTAAGTAGAAAATCATCATTTTACAGCCTCTAAGAAATAATGGTTTCAGACAAAGATCATCAATAGATGAATACCTCAATTGAACTTCAAATCAATCAAGCCTCTAAATCTAACTTAAAGTTTATTAAAAAATATGAGAGATGAAGATACAAGTAAATTATGATACCACAAGGGAGTAAACAGATTTGGGACAACTGACCCAGTTTCTGTACCAGTAAGGACAGGAAAAAAGGGGAAGGGCGATACAGGGGCACTGGTCTAGATCAACACCAGGAGAGATACAATGAATCAGTGTTGTGCGTGAACCATGTGGAGATCCAGATTCAAATAAGCCCATCACAGGAAGACATGTGCCCAGATTATACAATGGATACGAGGTGGTACCAGAGAATTCTCATTTTGCTGGGTGTGATGACACTGAGGTCATGTGAGAGCATGTCCGTAGTGCTTAGCGACATATATTCAATACGTAGGGGTGAAATGACATGATCTTTGGAACTTGCTTTAAAATACTTCAGTAAAATCAAAGGAAAAGAAAAAAGGAGGAGGAAAGGAGAGAAGAATAAAGGAAGTAAAGAAAAAAAAAAAGAAAGTGAAGAAATGACTCAATAGAATGAATGAAGAAATTAAGCTTAAATAAGCTAAGAAAAGCACCTGGCATGAAGCCTGCTGCACGGTACTCGGTAGACGCTAGCTTCCTTTCCCCTTGGCAAGCCCACACCACTGTTCTGAATTCTGAAAGTTCTGAATACCTTCCTGGACTGCTATGTCTGCACTTACTAGAAACCCCAGGATATTTTAACGACGCTCCTCTTCCATTATGTGTTCTACACAAAATCAGGATGGAAGGAATCCAATTTAATTTTTGTTCTTTAATGAAGCCAGAAAAGGAAATATTTCATTATTCAAGTACAATGAAAAGACAACCAAAGCCAAAATGGTAGTAATAGAGATAGTACGCTATACTATTCATATTCAAGGAACTAACATTTGTGTTTCTAATAATTGCAACTTAAGGGCCCATGGCCGGTGGGTATTTGTAATTTTGCTGAAAAGTAAATTTAGATTGCCTGTATTTTCAAGAAAAGCATCAAATTTAGTCAGAAGCTTACTAGCAAGTTATTTTATTTGTGATATAAATTACATATTCAAAAGAGCTAGTTTTAATTTTATCATTTTATTTACAATTAATCTACGTTAAAATCATCCCATGTAACTTCAAATCCTCACATCATGCAAATCAAACAGGCCTTTTGCAGAAGATAAAAATTCTGAATACTTCAAGCTCGAGCCAGTGGGAACCGACTCCACTGGTTTTCAGGTAAGTGGGTTATTATTTAAAACAACAGTTCCATGTGCATTTCCTGTGAAGCCACCACTCCCTCTCCAGTGGAGTCAAATGCTTCCAGAGCGGGAACTTTTAGCACTTGTAATGAATCCCCAAAACCCAGAACATCTGAACTAAGAATCCCTGCTTCTTATTTGTGTTCTCCGTCCACTGAAATTCATTTTTCTCTCTCTCGTGTTCACAGAGTATTTTACAGCTTTTATAGGACATAACATCAAACCTCATCTACTTGTGTTATACAGTTAATTGTGGACTTTTGCTCCTCCATTAGGTTTCATACTCCCTGAGGCAGTGCCTTGTAGTTAATCATGTGTTAGGTTGAATGACTTGAATTTGGTTCCTAAGCCCTTTGCAGGCATTGGATACTGCAAACCTGAAGAATGGGGTCCATTCCAAACACACAAATGACAGTAAGGAGTCACTGTGCTAACAAAGTGAGAAACCCTGGGATCCATTTTCCAGCATTATTCTCATGTTTTCCAAGCTGTCCTCATCAGCAGCCATCAAAGCCACCAGTCCCTGTGGGCTACCTGAACCAGTCGGTACTGTCAGACAAGGCAAATATCTGAATCACCTGGTGCAGAAAGAGTATGATGCCATCGTGCTGGTATTGAAACAGGCAAAGCAAAACTCTGCAGCTTCCTAAATGGTGCTCTATTAAAAGACCAATATTTTTTCATTTTTCTTCCCTTCTTGACAATCTTTTCCCACCATCATTAACAGTTCTGATCTTTCAATTTTCACTAGTTTTATTTTGAAAAGGCTGATAAGTGATATTTTTTTCAATGTATTTTAACCCTCATGGTTGAATGACCTTATTTACTCAAAAATGATTTTTAGCCATTTCTATACATGTACATTTATCACTTTTAGTCTTAAATTTAGAGACTTCTATGAGTTTGCTTATACCTCTTTGCAAAAGGAGAACCGTTGCAATGAGAAGTACCTCAATGCAATGAGAAGCTTAAGCTTCATATTCTTAACAAAATGCTTTTCTCTGAGCCTATAACAGACATAAGTGTGGCTAAAATGTACTATTTAAAGAGAAGATACAATAAGTTGTACGTAAAGACATTAAGAATCTGCTTAATTAAATAGATATGCCTGCCTTACACTAACATACACTTCATGTCTACAGTAGTATTTAATATTGTCCTTTGCCCTTCTGCTTTTGTTTCTTTCAGGAACAATTTAGGACTACTGGCATAAATGGAGTTAAAATTTAACTGTTAAACAGACTTGCATTTCAGCAGCTTGAGGTACATAACTGATGAGCTCAGGTTTGTTATATTTTCAATAGCACCCAAAAGGTACAACTAGAAAAAAACTCAGGTCTGTCATTCCCTTTCCTCTAGGAATAGATAAATTTTCCTTCCTCTGACCCATGGCATGATGTGTGGCTTATTATTAATATTATTTTCAAACCAGAACTCTAGTGATACTCAAACAAGAATCAAATTTTTTCATAAGTACATAGCAATCAAAAAGAGTATTTTTCAACCCTGTCACCTCATACCCAATAACAAGAAAAGGGAAAGAAGCACAGAATCTAAAAATTAAACTGGGTGCTAGACTTCAAATCTTACAAGCATCCTCTAGTTTCAGTCTAGCTCTCTTAATATAGCCAAGATTTTTGTTTAGTTGATTTATTTATGTATTTTTTAATGAGAAGAAAAAAAAGATTCTCTACCAGAAGCCATAAAAATCTCTCAGATGGTAAAACAGATAGCCCTAAAAGTTTTTGCCTAAATTCATACACATACCTAAAATAAAACTGGCCCATTCATCTCACTACGGTCCTTTGAAAGAGAAGTCATTTGAAAATACAGCCTAGTAGTTCGATGCTGCACTGCCTCTAATTAAGTGCAGACTAGGGAAAAATATTCTTAGTTCAACCCATGGCGGGGGGCAGAAATTTCTCTCTTTGCAATTCAAGATTATTTTAAAGACAGACCATTTCTTTTCCAATATCTCCATCAAAAAGAGCTGTTAAGAACTGTCTCCCAACCATCCAACCCCAAGAGCACGAAGCTACCCAGTATTCACCCCATATGCTTGGCTTTGAAGTGTGAAGCTGGGACGTCCCACTGGACTCTTCAGCCACCATCAAAGCCATCTCATTACGCCCAGCGCTGAGAGTTGAAGCACGGGGCCCTAACCGCTCCAACACAAACACTGCATTAACAAAGCAACCACAATATTCCTCCCCCACATGGCTAGAACTTGAAGAAATTTTTACCATATGTACACATGCACAAGATACGAAAATTTATTATGCTAGAACATCATTGAGAAATACATTAAACATGCTGACTAGAGCTGGATGTTATTCTAAGGGACTGAAAAAAAATAAAATGCAGCTGATCTTTATGATGAAAGAACAGAAACATCAGGCTGAAAAACAAGATCAAGTACAATTCCTAAATTGTATTTCTACTGACACATTCTGTTGCCTGTTCTTTCTTGAAGTAGCAGAAAACAATTTGGGGGGGAAACAAAACTCTATGGCACATCTCTGGATGCTACTGTTTACTCTGCCAAGTTCATTTCTAAAGGACAAATAAGCTTACAAATAATGACACACTGATAAAAGCATTTATGATTCAAAATGAAGAGGACTTACTAAGAAAAAATAATTCCACTTGTGTCTCTGAGTTGTCAATTTATCATTGGCATGGCAGTAAAAAATAAAGTGCAAAGAAAAAACTTGTTACATGCTATGGAAATGAGGTAATCAAGAAATGAGGGTAAACACTTGATTGGTTTTCATGTAAAAACTAATCTGTCAAAATATTTTAAAATATTTGTACCTAATGACTCCATTCCTTTAGAGAAATTCTTGCATTTGTACACAAGAAAGACTATTCAAGAATGTTCACTGCTGCATTATTTGTAGTAGGGAAAAATGAGAAATAATCTGAATGTCCACAAATAGAGAAATAAGTAAAATGTGATATATTCATACCATGATATTATATAGCAATTAAAAGGAATAAACTAGAACTATATGTAATACCATGGATAGATTTCCAAGATATCTTGCTGAATAAAAAAGTTCTATCTTGATCGCATTTATATTACAAACACACACAAGCAATATTATATTGGGTTTATGAGTATATACATACATATATGTAAACAAAAGCATGGAGAAATTCTGAATTCAGAGTGCACATAATATCCTCACACCATAACCTGGCAGGGGGTGGTCAGGGAACCAGGAACGGGGATGATGGTCAGAGGTGAACTTTAACCTTACATGGAACACTTGAAATTTTGAAAAAGAGAATTAATATAAAGTCCTAGGCAAGGTCTAATAAATAAAAAGTTGTGAGGATCCTTCATTCTGCTGCTGTCTTGATGCAAAAACATGAGTAAGTTTCTTAGTATTTCTACATCTGGGGCGCCTGGGTGGCTCAGTTGGTTAAGCGACTGCCTTCGGCTCAGGTCATGATCCTGGAGTCCCGGGATCGAGTCCTACATCAGGCTCCCTGCTCGGCAGGGAGTCTGCTTCTCCTTCTGACCCTCCCCCCTCTCATGTGCTCTCTCTCTCTCTCTCACTCTCTCAAATAAATAAATAAAATCTTTAAAAAAAAATTTCCACATCTGTTTTTCAGCTATAGAATGAAAAAATTCATCTATCTTCTATCTTTATTATAAACATTAAGAATTACATGCCTCTAAACTCTTCATATATCATATACTTTCATGGAGAAATAGGTATCCATGAAAATATATAGTATATTAATAGTTTTGGGGTACATTTTATACATTTTTTCACATCCAAGAATCCAAGAATTTTGTTATTTCCTTGTATATGACATATACTTTCATAGAGATGTGTATATACAAAAGCTTGTTATTCCCATGTAGGGCATATGCTAAGATAATTATCACTTTGTGCAGACAGGATATCACTCATTTAAAGAATTATACTTTCCTGAGTGACCTAGCATATGTTACTTATGCTGTATTCAGTAATACGAAATAGGCACTGAATATTATTTTGCAAAGAAGAAGCTGTCTGCTATAGAGCTTAGAATTTTAGAGCTGAAAGCACTTTACAGATCTCCTTCTCAAGAGGTTTTCAAACATCTTGTCCTGCAATCCTTTTTCTCAAAACGCACCCTGTTTGGAATCCTGCTAACACAAAAGGGAGACCAGGGATCCATTCCCTTTATGGTGGAGGGCAATCGCCTGGGTCCCCACTGCTCAGCACCCTGCTCCACCATGCCACAGAGAATCACTGCAAATAGTGACAGCTATACTTACGGGTGGGAAGCAGTGTACCAGAACCTTTACATACAGGAATTATTTCTCATAATCCTCCTGGCAGGATGATATTATTCCCCACTGAATAGAGCAAAACCAAAAAAGGACTATAAAAGAGACTAAAAAATTTTCCTAACATTAGCTGGCAAATAAGTAGCAGATCTGAAATTTGAACTCAGATTTATTCAGCTCCAAAATCCCTATTCTGACCACTTATGATTTGGCTTTCCTGTCTAGCCACCCAATGTGATATAATCTTTTAGTTCATGCTGATTAAAAATAAACGGCACATATACATACAGATGTAATGTGTACATGGGATAGAATTGGGCCTGTCCCTTCCTTATGATTCTCCCTCTTAGTAAGGACTTCTCACTCTCTTTCAGGGGGCTGTGGAAAAGCTGGGGCTGCCCCAAAGAAGAGTTCAGATGGGACACAGCAAAGCCTTGGGAATGGCTCCACCAGAAGGAATACTTCTGCGGGCCAATATATCATCATGTAATTTGCCTTTAATATAAAGCCCACTCCCCACAACAGCAAAGAGTTAATTTGGCTCTCCCACCCAACTAGAGCTCCCCAAATGACAAACAAACTGAGTGAGTTTGGTTTCCTTGTGCGTGTCTGGATCCCACACATCTTCCTGGCCACTGACCACTGACCACACTCAACAACCTCTCAGTCATCGCAAGCCTAGCTGTAACTCTCACCATGTGCCCCCTTAATAGGTCCACTTCTCCCAGTGCCCTTCCCACAGTCCCTCTGCTCTTTGCCACCTCGCACCTCTTTAAAACTCCCTTGGGGGAAAAGTGTTTCCTGCTCACTACTGACATTTCTTCTACATGGAGAGAGTTCTGCTGGTCTTGCTGGCCAGCAGAGTTTTACGAGTTAAACTGTGCCCCACCCCAAATCCATATGTTGAAGTCATAGCCCCAGGACATCAGACTATGAATTTGGGAATAGGGTCATCGTAGATAAAATTAGTTAAGATGAGGTCATATACAGGAGTAGGTTGGGGTCCTAATCCAATATGACTGGTGTCCTCATAAGAGAGACATCTGGGGGGCACCGAGGTGTCTCAGTCGGTTAAGTGTCTGCCTCTTGGTTTCAGCTCAGGTCATGATCTCAGGGTCGTGAGATCAAGCCCCGTGTTCAGGCTCTGGGCTCAGCTGAGTGTCTACTGGAGATTCTCTCTCTCTCTCCCTCCCCCTGTGCTTTCACTCTCCGTCCCCCCTGTTCCCTGTGCTCTCACTCTCTCTCTCTAAAATAAATAAATAAAATCTTTTAAAAGAGAGAGAGAGAAATTTGGACATAGACAATATATGGGGAAATGACATGTGAACATGAAGAGGGCCATCTAAAAGCCAAAATGAAATAGATCCTACCCTCACGGCCCCCAGAAGGAACCAACCCTGCTGATACCTGGATCTCAGACTTCTAGCCTTCAGAGCTGTGAGATAACAAATTTTTGTTGTTTAAACCACCTGGTGTGTGGCACTTTGTTACTGAAGCCCTAGGAAATAAACATTGGCCTTGCTCCTCCTAAATTTCATTCCCTGATGGGGAATTTGGAAGAGAAGCTGTGTTTGCATAGGCATACCCTTTCTCCTTCTTCCTTCTTAGGAGCTAGCTGTCAGCAGGAAGCACATATTATGGTCCACTCCTCCTTGCCAAAAGCTTTCCAGGGGCAGGCCTGTGCTGTCCAGTGCTGCCTGTGACTGGCTGGATGAGTCTGTCTGATTCTCTGGTTGAGTAAGCTCAGCGGTGTTAGTTTCATCAGTATTAAAGTTAGTATTTCCTGGGCGCCTGGGTGGTCAGTCAGATAAGTGTGTGCCTTCAGCTCAGGTCATAATCCCGGGGTCCTGGGATGGAGTCCCACATTGGGCTCCCTGCTGAGCAGGAAGCCTGCTTCTCCTTCTCCCCTTGCTCCTCCCCCCCACTCATGCTCGCTCTCTCTCTGTGTCAAATAAATAAATAAAATCTTTAAAAAAAATAAAAGTTACTATTTCCATTTCTCATCTGCCTTTCTTTACTGACAAACTGGTTCAAAATTTGGGAAAGGAAAGAGTGTACTATTTATAACGAACACCCTCTGTTCAAACCTGGACCCCAGTCATCTTCTTCTGGGCAGGGAGTGAGGTGGCCTCCTCCCTTGTCTTTTCTACTGCAATGGTATAAACTTCGTGCACTGCTTCTCCCAGGCCTCTCCTTTAAGTTGTCAAAAATTCAAACATGAACACTGACTGCTACTTCCTTTTTTTATTTTTTCTTTGAGAGGGAGGGGGAGGAGTGGCAGAGAGAGAAAGAGAGAGAATCTTTTTTTTTTTTTTTAAGATTTTTATTTATTTGTCAGAGAGAGAGAGCACAAGCAGGGGGAGCAGCAGAGGGAGAGGGAGAAGCAGGCTCCTCACTGAGCAAGGAGCCCAATATGGGACTCGATCCCAGGACCCTGGGATCTTGACCTGAGCCGAAGGCAGACGCTTAACGACTGAGCCACCCAGGCATCCAGAAAGAGAGAGAATCTTAAGCAGGCTCCACGTCCAGTGTGGAGCCTGATGCGGGGTTCCATCTCATGACCCTGAGATCATGACCTGAGCCAAAATCAAGAGTTGGAGGCTTAACCAACTGGGCCACCCAAGTAAACCCTGACTGCTACTTCCTCACTCCCACTATAAAAATTCGATACCCCTCAAGGTAGCAAATAACTCAGTTTGTCCAAGAAACAGTCATGCATAGTCTATGGGGGAAAGAAGCACACAAAAATTAATATCTCAAAATATTATCTTACTGTATGTTTTTAGTTAGCTAAAATTGGGCAATGAGTTTTTTAATATATCAATTTTAGTAGTCAAACAACAAATGATAATTGATCTAATTAAAACCATGTTATAACCATATGTTGTTGTCATTACTATTATCACATGCTCTGGGTCTCCTGAAGAAGAACACCCTCACTTAACCAATGGAGAGCAGGTAGACAGGCTGGTAGATCCAGGAGAGTGTGGACAGACTTGGGTTTATGTAGCGCACTTTACAGGCCCATCAGTGTCACTAGCATCACTATGTCATTTCTTCAGAATTTTCTAATCCTAGTGACTTTGACATTGGGAGTATTAAAAATGCTAGGAAGCAGGGATAAAAAAGAAAAGGAACTCAGGAAAAGAACTGCCAAAGTCAGGGGGCATCTGGGTGGCTCAGTCAGTTGAGCATCTGACTCCTGATTTCAGCTCAGGTCATGATCTCAGGGTCATGAGATCAAGCCCCGAGTCGGGCTCCGTGTTCAATGTGGAGTCTGCTTGTCCCTTTCCCCCTGCTCCTCCCCCCACTCACACACATGCGCGCGCTCTCTCTCTCTCTCATATTAATTAATTAATTAATTAAATCTTAAAAAAAGAAAAAGAATTGCCAAGATCCAGGGACCTGGGCTCAAAAAGTTAGCTTTGATGTCAGTGGCCTGCTATAAATCCCTTATTAGGTTCACATTCTCTGAAACACCATCAGCAATCACATAAAATCAATCTCTGGGTACTATAAATAACTACTCAAAACCAGAAAACCTAGAGCCCTTAAACTCTGAGAGCCCCCCAGGGCTGCCTTTACTAGTAAGTAGTGAATGTTAATATCTCCCACAATGACCCATGACTTCATCATAAGTATTCTGAGACCCTTTAGAGGTAGGGTGGGAGGCCTCCCAATTTTTAACTATAAATCTTCTAAGTAACTTCTAGATTAGGGAAGAATTATAAGAAGTATGCAGTTAGGCAGCAAAGATTTCATGCACTCCACCCAATCATCCCAAGATTCTTATAATATAGTCATTTTTGGTCAATATTTGCAATAAATCCTATTCAATATGCATCAAGAGTAAAACAGGGAAGGAGGGAGAGCGAATACAAAGGTGTGTTATCAAGCTAGTCATCATTGTGAGCAACTGGGGCTTGGCCTTGCTGGAATGGGCCTCAGAATTGTCCACCTCAAGGACAAAAGATGAGAGTATACATCTACCAACTCAGGTCCCTCCATTGGTCATGGCTTGCCCCATGGGGTAACTTGTTTGGACTTCAGGTTACCGCAGAGTCAAAGCAAAAGAAAAGCATGCCACTTTTTTCAAGTATGGTTGGGTTCATCCGTAATTGCTGTGGAAGAACAGATTAGTTTATTCTACTTCTCCCATTTGGCCTTATCCTTCCCTCATTAGTACCTCTGTTTACATTAGTAGATATAATCCTGTCACATTTATTAAACCTGTAGTAATATGCATTTATGAACAACCTGGTAACTCTCCTTTGTAGTTAAAATGTACTAAATCAATCTTAATATTTTAAGTACTTTCCTAATGCACAATCCCTTGTTTTTTCAGTTTTCTTAAAATACAGTGCCAATATCCTCAAAATTCTCAACTAAATGCTATGTCCTAAAACTATGTTAACATATGCTCATAAAATCAACCACTGTTTTTATGCTATGGCAATGAGGGCATTGCTGATGGTGGAGAGAATTATATCAGAACCCAGCATCTAAATTGACTAATCTCAACCAAATCCAGGGCTGTTTTATAAGACAATCTCCATAGCAACTAGAGAATCGGGGTAGAAAATTCTTGAAGTGGAAAGTTGTGCCTGATTTGCCAGATCAGCCCATGTTTTGACAATCTGTAATAAGGTAATCAAAGGGTCTCAAGACTATCACACAAGTGTTGACATCGTGTGAATCTGTCATGGCACGTGTCCTCCAAGTCATAAAAATACTCAAAAAAAATCTAACAAGGCTGATATTTCTAATCAAATTCATTAATGTTTTATATATTTTGAGGTAAATCAAAAAATAAAAATCAATCATGTAGGAGCTATTTCTTTATTCACATAACTTACTTAGCTAGCACTTTATCTTTCCAGTCTTCTAAATGTCCATTTATATGGCATTGTACAAACATTATTTCATCTGATTAATGACATAAAACAAAAAGCAGGTTTCCACATCATTTATAAAATTCATAGCTATTGTCCAGACTTTTAAAGCTGAATGTTATGAGCCTACATGTTAGGTAAGCCCACTGTCATTGACAAATCATTGGGAGAACTTGCCTGAGCACCTTCTGCCCGGACCCCTCCCCCACATTTTCACTCAATCCTTCTCATGAAGATTTATGTGTGAATGGGAAACAGGGTCATGTTTCAGAAACACTGGTTCCCACATGTAAAAACACTGAGTAAGGAAGAAAGGAAAAACATACAGGAAGCAGTATGGCCCACAACAATCCTTCAGAGAAAAATGCTTATTAAAAAATTTATAAAAACCCAGAAACTGAGACTAAATATATTCAATATTGAGTTAGACATCAGACAAAAGAATATGTTCCTGTAAACTTACCACTGATTCCAAATTAGGTGAATTAAGTGTTCTTGAATGATCCAAATTAATTAAAAATCATCAAGAAGAATTACAGAAGTAGGGACTTCCAAGTAAAATGAGAGTATGGATCCTTATGTTTACTTTCACTGCTTCCCAAAATCCCAGGAAAAAGATGGGAAAGGGATACTTTTTAAAAGCAAGGACTCAAACAAATGGAAGCGAAATGGAGGAGGAGGCAACAGCACTGGAACTTGGAAAACATGTAAGAGTGGTAGGTGATTAAGCAGATGCAAAGCAGCAAGAGGAACAGCAGAGAAGCAACCTGACTTAGGCCACAGGCACTTGATAATGATCAGAAATGGCAGACTCACTTTGGAAGGGAAGATAAAGGCAAAGCTCAAAACAGGGAAGCTGGTGGCAAGTCTGTTTAAGCAGCAGTTAGATGCTACCCATCCTCCACATAGACAGGCAAGTGCCCTGTCCCCACCCTGGCAGAAGACACAAGAGGCATCTGGCACCAAGGCATCTGGGCTGGGGAATACTGGACACAGCTGAGGGTAGGGATGAGTAATGAAGAGCTATGAGAATATTTACAAACTAAATGCTGAGACTCTACCAGCCCTTGTCTACAATTCATTTCCTAAAACATGGACAGCTGTGTCTACCCTCCAGGCTGAAGACTGGAAGATCCTTCTACAAGGAACTTGAACAGCCCAAGAGGAAAGACAAAAAAAATACTGACATAGGGGTTCTCCAAAGAAATGATCTAGTCAGATGAGTCTACAGCTGACAAACTCCACCTATATACTGAGAATATCCATTCAGTCTCTTAGTGTCCACTCTTAGAGTAAGCAGCCAACCAAGAATCATCAGACATCCAAGGAAAGCCTTTAAAACAAACAAGCAACCTGGGGGTGAGGGTGAGGGTAGGGGTTGAAAAACAGACATAATACAGGAAGAAGAAAATATTAAAAATTATCCATTGATAATGCATTCATGAAACATGGCCAGAATGTCATTTCAAATAATAAGATAAAATCCACTCAGAGAGTATATGAAAGCATTTGGAAACTAATATAGAAGAAATGAAAGACTTACTGAAGGCTTGGCATATAGAGGAAATTTTCCAGAAAGTATTATAAAAATATAAAGTGATGGGGAAAAGAGAGAAAATAAGGGTCGAGAACCAGTACAAGAGTTCCAATATCCAAATAACAGAGCTTCCAGAAAGAACTGAGAAAATGGACGAAATCATCAGTGAGATAATTCAAGCGTTGTCTGGCACAGAGGAACAAGAGTGTCAAGGATTCAAAGGGCCTAACACATCTCCAGCCTAATAAATGAAAACAGACTCATACAAAGGCACATCACAGAAATTTCAGAACACTAGGAACAAAGTGAAGATCTTACAAGCTTCCAGAGAGAAATGACAGATCACATACAAAGATTAGGACTCATAATGGCTTTAGAGGTTTCAATAGTAACATAAAAATAAGAATTCAATAATACACTGTCTTCAAAATAAAGGAATTATTATTTCTAACCTAGAATTTTACACCTAGCCAAACTAACAAGTGTGATGATAGAATAACAGCATTTTCAGACATGAAAGGTCTCAAAAATATACTCCCCCCTTTTTAAAGGAAGCGAGTAGACGATATGTTCCCCTAAAACAAGGACGTAAACTAAGGGGGACAAAAAAGAGAAGATATGAGATTTAGGAACCAGTATATCCAACATGGAGAGAGGTGCAGGGAACACCCAGGATGACAGTTAAGGGAGATTCCATGATGACAGTTATCTTCAACATGAGATTTAGGAACCAGTATATCCAACATGGAGAGAGGTGCAGGGAACACCCAGGATGACAGTTAAGGGAGATTCCATGATGACAGTTATCTTCAACAAATTGAGGGCAACCAGTACTAATTGGAACAGGTCAGAGAGGTCTAGAAGATGGTTCTTTAAGAAGATAAAACTGATAGAACATTCAATGCAGGGAATGTTCTATCTAAATGCATGGAGAGATGCTATTATTAACAGACAGGGTGGGGTTAAACCATTGATCAGTATATTAAAAACTAAGTAAACAATCAAAATGCTAATTATCAATTCCAGCCAAAAGAAAAAGTTGTGCAGAAAGGGTAAAATAGAAACAACATTCTAAATGCTTCATTGTGAATAATGTTTACATAGTTATAATAACGTAACCATTAAATATTTATCCAAATTTTGATATAACTGCATGGAAAGAGGGAGAATTAGGAAGAGTGTGTGTGTGTGTGTGTGTGTGTATGTTGGGGGTCAGGGGTGGGTGGTGAAAGGAAGCTAAATTTTCACCTTCTGCAGGGAGAAGTCAATAGACAATGCCTAAAACTGAAAAATCAAGAAGCACCAATATGAGTTGGTATTTAGATACCTGGAGTTGAATCCTAAATGATAAGACAAGAGAGTTGAAAGCACTTGGTTCTGGGGAGAAGGAAATTAAAGTGATAGGGAAAAGGGAGTTATGTAGGTACTTAGAGTTTTGGGAACAAACAGTCAACTTTCAGCCACATGTGTGTATCATTTGGATAATAACAAAGAGGAAAAAGGAGGAAAGGAAGGAGGAAAGAGGAGAGAGAGGTAAGGACACAGGGAGGAAGGGGAAAAGGGAGGAAAGAAAAAATTTTAAGAGACATAATACAGATAAAAATGAAAGACAGTCTAACAGATCAAATGTGGTTTTTATTGAGAAGGAAAACCAAAGTCCAAACATTTTTGGAAAAGTGTAAGCTTTAATAGATCTCTGTGTCTCCTAGCTCTCAATTTTATATCTAATTGCCAAATGGTGGCATATAAAAAAATATTCACGCTCTTTCCCTCCAAATCCCCTTTTTTCCATCATTTGTAAGTGATGACACTTTCATACCACTGCTTTGTTCCCACGCCCCGCCCCCCAACATCCTATGGGTTCTCTCCATTCTCTCCACTTTATTATCTAGGGCACCATCACCTTTCCAAACTGGTCTGTCTGCTTCCTGTCCATCCTCTAACAGGCAGGCAGAACAAGCTTTCTAAAATTCAAAGCCATTCACACCACTATCTTGCTTAAAACTCTTCCATGGTTCTCACTGCCTTTAGGATAGGTTTAAACTCCTTAATCTGGCATATAGGACTTCATGCTCTGACCTCTAACTACCTCTGAAGCTTCATTTTTTTAACATGCTCAGGAATGCCTCTCATTCCACCCCATCTCTAAGTTCCAGCCTGCCAAACTGAAGGCCTTTGCAGGTCCTCAAACCCAGGGTGCTCTCACATCTGAGCCCCCACATTGCTGTGCCCTTTATCCTAAAAGTTCTTCAAAGAAAATTATATGCAAAAGTATGTGTAAGTGTTTGTGCCTATGTATGCATACATGCATAAAACTTGCAAATGATTTTGACACTATTTATAAGGCCCCCGAACACCAATTTTGGACCCCACTTTAAGAACCCATTCCTTGGGCGCCTGGGTGGCTCAGATGGTTAGGCAGCTGCCTTCGGCTCGGGTCATGATCCTGGGGTCCTGGGATCGAGTCCTGCATCGGGCTCCCTGCTCCTTGGGGAGCTTGCTTCTCCCTCTGCCTCTGCCTCTCTCTCTCTGTCTCTCATGAATAAATAAAATCTTAAAAAAAAAAAAAAAAGAACCCATTCCTTAAGTTATAAGCAAGCTTACAGCTGCTATAAAAGTTCTGAAATACATCATTCAGAATATTTGCATATAAAGCATACATGAATTACACATATCAATATTAGCTATTTTTCATGTCACTGGAATGTTCTCCATTGCCCTTCCTCCCAAAGAAAGTTGGTTAAATGATTATCCTAAAGTTGGTTTCATGAGAAGAGGTAACCCTAAATGAAAACATCCCTTCACTGTTTTGAGAACAGTAAGATCCTAGAATTTGAATACTTCTACCTCATAAGAATGCCTGAGCATGCTGTTACAACAACAACAACAACAACAACAACAACAAAAACTTAAAAAAATTGGATGATATTAGATGAACAGCTGTGTAAAAAGGGGAATGTAAAAATAAAAACTGCATGTTGCAGCATCAAAATAGTAACCATATACAGTATATGACTGTTTTTAATCAGATGAAGATTGGAGCTATTACATTTCAAATCAAATGTTATAAATTAGTTCAAGAATGCAGCTGAGCTCTCATTTAATTAGAAATGTCCATGTTTAAATCATGAGGTACAGTAGCTGCCAATGAAGCAAAAGGGCAAGGGAAGGGAGAAATACCATGTCCAGACCCTCCGATTGTCAACTGTCTCCTACACAGGATGAACATCTGGGGGTGGACTAGTCCTGATGTAATGAAGAACTTCATGTACTAGCTAATTTGAGATTTAATGTAATTGAACATAATTGTTTTGAAGACAATTAAAATCATTATTCTGGTCTGGACAATTCTGAACTCTTCATTTTTGTGTGAAACGTATTTTCCCCCATGCTGAATTTTAACCCTTTCTTGGATAAAAAGTATGGCAAATTTTGGGCCAGGATTTCCCTGGGAAATAATCTTTAAATTGTCAGCTCACATTAAAATGCAGCACAAGCAGTAAGGTGCTCCTCTGGAAACAAGTCTCTTTTCCTATTGCTAGTACTTGGTGTAGCTCAGCTTAGCCAGAGTCCAAATCTACATCCCACATGTTAGACAATTCAGCATTAAATAAAAATGAGGCAACATCATACAGGGATTTCTGAGGTCATACAGAGAAGAATGCAATTATCCTAAGGCGGACTTTCCCCCAAAGGTTATGAGCCTCTGCATCTTGTAATTAACCACCGTGCAGCTAGACAGTCCAGGCAAAAGGTCTTTCTTTTCTCCCAATTTGCCTAATTCAAAAACACCTCAAGTGACATAGCTCAAATTTTCCAAATTAAATTCACCCCTGGGGCTGAAATCAAGCACGTGACAGTTCAGTTCCAAAGCAAATCTTAAAGAGAGTTGTGCATAGGAAAAGAAAAAAAAAAATCAGAGGAAAAAGGGGTAGGAGTTAACATTTAAGTGGTTTTTCAACCTCATCATTACCCCTGCTCAAGAAAATAGAACACAGATGGGCAAAACACACCCGGAAGAGTTCTGCCCGGAAGAGTCTAAGGAACTCATTAGAAACTACTGTTTTTTCTCATGATCTATGGTGAATCTGTAAGGGACAAAATGGTTGATTTGCCCCATCCCAGGGCATTTAGAGTTCCACAGTGTTGTCGGGTGGAAATTGGAAAGATAGTCACAGAGACACAGTATGCACTGCAACCCATGAGAGCCTATTGTTGATGTAGTTCTCTGAGGTCAACTCTTACCAGGGTGTTGAGGAATGATTATATTATCACAAACTGTTCTAATTTGTGAAAAATGGTTTCCAATCAGGAATGACACACTACCCTCAACTTGCTCTTACTTCTGGCCACAGCTCCACACTCATCCTGTGGGACATCAGAGAGAGGGTAAATGGGAAAGAGGTTCACTGCTTCCAGGCAAGAGTGGATCCCCTCTCAAACCTCCATAGTAATAGACTTAAAGGCCTCCAAGCTGGCAGCCAGAAGAGAATTGCCTTAAAATGTGAAATTGTAAACAACAATCACTAAACTTTCACTTGCATCTAAAGAAGCAGCTATAATTTTACTGTCCCACTTGCTGTTTTTCTTTTGCAATCTGTATAGGAGGTTATTTTTATCCAGATAAAAAAAAAAAAAGAAAAGATCCAACCATTTCCCTTCACCTCACCTCCCAATTGTCATAAAGTTTCACATTTCTGCCAGCTCTTTATTCCCAAAAGTGGAGGAATTATGCAATGTTCATCAGTCTTAAACAACTCTGTATTTTTTTTCAGTTGGTTACTTTAAATTTTTTCAATTTTATCAAATTAATCTGATAAAATTCCACATTATTTTCAGAATGCTTTATGAATAATGAAATTAAAATATACACACATACATTTTTCTGAAGCATAAGTATTTGATTTTGCTCTTGTTCAGTAATTAGATTTCTTCCATTGAATCATTAATCTAAGTACATGTTATGGACAACTATACTACTACGACTCTGAGTTTTCATTAGTGCAATATGGCCATTTTAGCAATAGAGATAAACAACAAAGAAGCAAATTTTACATCCTATGATTAACATTCAAGATAATCTGTCCTATGTTTGCTGGAAGTTATCAGTCCACTCTCTGCTCTCCAAACAAATAGGCCTTTTGAAAGAAGACACTCTGCTAAGTTGAAATCAGGTTTATTTGAAAATATCTTGAACCCTTTACTAAGCAATATTAAGATGATATAGGCTTTTCTTTAAACAATTATGATCCTTCCAATTCAAGTTGTCCAATTAAGCCTGACAACATCCCTATGAGACATGGAGTTCATTTCATTTCAACTCATGAACTAAAGATTTCAGGGTCCCAACCCAAAACACAACTGCTTGGTTTATTTCATTCCATGCCAACTTATCAGTGAAATCAAAGTTGATTTCAACACTATTACTTCACAGGTTAAAACTAGAAAAGGTTTCCTTAACCACATAAGATTTGGGATCATCATCTTCAGTGAAAGAATATTATTAAATCTTGGACCCCAAGGTTCATTTTAATAAAGAGGAAATGGGAAATGTTTGAGATATACATGTTCAGAAGAATAATGAAAAACCTTTTGGGGTACACTCTCTTGAGTATTCAGATTTATACAAGAAATCAATGATTAAAGAGCATTCAGGTCTACCTGAAGCTCACCCTTCATCAAAAGATAGATAAACAAAGAAACCGAAATCTTACCTAATTCATTAATAGAAGCCGATATTGTAATGACTGATTTGATGGAGTCTTGATCAGAAAATGAAAATATATTGAGCATTGATGCTTCAGGTTATTTCTGCCCTGTAAAGAAAACACATACATGCAAGAATTTTTTTTCTGTGATGAAATCTTAATAATTTATTTCTTCTGATACAATTAAACTTAGCTTGATAGAAAAATTCTGGGATTTGACCTCTGAAGTGACATTGACTAATCATGAAATTCACCAGTAGTAATGTCTACTTCTTAGAGCATTACTATATAACCAGATTATAGTTATAACTAGATCTGTTATCTAGTTAGAACAGTTCAGAGGCTCCATTCGGAGGCTAGCCTTTGGTGTTTATGACAGATCGTCTCTTGGACTTGCTACTGGGCTTGCCGACGTTCTCTCAACTCAGTCTAAGATGGTAGCCTCTTCTTTCAATCGCCAAATCACACCACTCTAAATTCTGGTCCTTCTCAATCTCATCCTCTAGGCTTTGTCAATTTTTCCTTCCAAAACCCACAAATCAAACTGCCTGGATCAAAATCTGACATCTGGAAAAGCTAAGATAGGCCAATTAGTGCCTGAAGCACAGGTTCCTGGGATGTATGCACCTGTTAGAAACTGTTCTGTCTCCACCATCTCCTTTTCAGAGGCCACCAACAGCCTTCAGATGTTAACGACTTCCAGCTTTTGGTGGCTTGTGACTCATTTGACTGTGTAACCTGGAGGAGAAAGCTGCCATACACTTGTATGGCAGCCGCACATTACCCCAAAGTTATTTTTAAAGTTTACAAGCCTGGTTCAGCCTCCTTAAAAGTCCCCCTTAAGCCTACAAAAGCAAATTCAAAGCAAAGGACAAAAGTTTTCAGGCAGTAATTAAACCGTTAGCTATGCTATTATACCTTTGCCGCCCTGTCCCCTGGCAGCCTAACAATTAATCTTTTCAGAAGAGAGGAAAAATGAGTTACACACAGGAACTATAGAGCTTACAGCAGCCCTACGTTATTAATTTTAATAACATGAAAAGATAAACATATGTCACTCACTCATAGCCAAATAAGCATCTACAGAGCCCTGCCCTGGTGTACATCTAAAATTTATAACTCAGGTTCCTTTACCTAAGACATTTTTAGGCTATTTAAATATTTTCACATTGCTTAATCAGAAGAAATATGGGTATATAATTTTATTCCACTCATTTAAAAATAAATGTACTTAAAATATTTGTAAAACGACAGGTCATTTTCTTAGCTAGTGCCACCTCCTTTCATTTTTAAAACCATGAAAGATGAAGCAAGAACAAGATTATACAACCTCTTATTTTATGTATTTTTTCAACATACTCTAGCTCCTGGAAGAAAAGAGATGATTTTATTTTTTCATCCTAAATCTTCTTCTGAAAATCTTTTATTCTCAGTTTCATATGATACAATTGAATCAAATGCTAAAAGAATGAAACACTCTCTCCTGCAATTTCTTAAGCATGCATCTAGAAAAAAATTACTGCTGGCAGGAGGAACTGTCAGTATGAATCTCAGCAGAAGTAAATTGTTTGGTATTTGTAATGGAGTATAATAGCTATAATTCCACTTGAGTTTCTGCCACTAATAAGCTGATAAAAACTGTGAGTTGAGACCCAGGTGTCCATCAGTCTATGGCTTCCACAAATGTCTCTGCACATGCACTTAATCACAGAGACAGGTAACCCAATCTCTTTAGAAGTACTGTGTCTGACAATGAGGGGCCCAAGCTGGCTCTTCCCACAAAGAGAATGCAAAAGCACAGCTGCATACTGACTCCAGAGGAGCTTTCTTATCAGCAATTACCAGGAATTTTCTTAGACATTTCCAGCTCCTGCAGAGGTGTAAGACAGTAACTTAAATGTGCTCACCATTAGAAATGGGCTAGGTGAAAACACTTCTTTCTCATGAAAAGTAGTCACCAGATCAAAAATGACTCAGAAATTAAAATGTACTGTCTCACGTGCTTCAGGATTGTGACCCTAATGCTCACCTGTTGCCAAAAAGTTGATTTAATAAGAAAGCATTTCTACTTAAATGATTAGAAGTCCGAATACACTGTGTTTTGTGTGTGTGTGAAGGCAAAAACAACTGGAATTCAGAACTGTGTGTCATCACATGAACATTTTAACAAGAGTAAAATAAAGAGTAATATCTCTCATTGGAAATACTGGCCCAGGGAGTAAAGAGGCTTGAGGTCCAGTCTTCTGATTTGCTGACTGATCTTACACACATCACTTAAATGCAATTGCCTACAAGTTTTTATATGGAGAAAATGGAGTAGAAATAATAATGTTGTAATGAAAGCTTGGGCTTTGTTGGCAGGAGAGCTTTGAAAAGTAGCTGGTATTTGGCAAGTTTATTTTTTATTTAACCTGTTGAATAAAAAGCATAATGTACAATTATGCTCATTCTATTAATGATCAAATAAATGGCCCATGTGGGAAACATTAAACCTTTATGTAAATATATCGTCCTCGGGAGCCTGAACTCCTGAACAATGCTCATCTCAGACACTCACTCTCCAATATGAATAGGTGCACTGCTGAGCTTACGCAGGCTTTTGGAAGAGCACATGTGCACATATGAGCAACTGTTCTATCTCAGTATCCCGGAGTCCTGCCCCAGAACTAGGAGGAAAGTCTTAGAAGAAGGAAGAGTGTTCTATAGCACTGTCTGCAGAGTAAAAAAACTACTGTACTCATACATATTCGCTTCAATTGTCTGTTATTCCTACCATTTTTTTCATGAAGAGCTGCCTGTGCTATGGTCTCAACAATGTATTTTCTTCTGGCTTCTGAAATATTTAGTAAACAAGCAGCCAAATGGAGCCCCAGGGAAGAAGACATGGTGATTTTTCTAGAATAGAAGAAAATTATTGTTCATTTTGTTTTCTATGGCTCATTCATATTTTCATGTTCATTAACCATAAAAAAATTATAGTTTTTGGAAACCAGTCATAATATGAACACTTCACTATTTTATTCCTGGAGAACACCTAAAGGAAAAAATCCTCAGATTGAGTCAACCAAGAAACCATGTGTATGCGGTCATGCACATATGAACCTACAAACATAGTAACAATACTAGAAAATATAGGGCAAGTTACTCAGCCTCAATTGTCACGTAAATGAAAACATTTGTTAAAGTATTTTATTCCCTTTTAAACACCAATTTCCTTAGATTATCCCCATTTTCAAGGTCTATACTACTTAACAAATAAGCTTGATCCTCTTGTTAAATGAGACTAGGGAAATGTAGAAAAGGGAAATGAAGAAGATTCTTATAAAAACTACTTTTCTGGCAAAAAGAAAAGTTATCTCTATGCGCCATGTTATAGGCAATATGTGAACAAATAAAAGGGACTCATTTGGGTGCTGTAAGATACCAGGTGTTTAGACAACTATTTGACTAAATTCGTCTCACACATTAATCCCCAAAGTTCCTTTATGAGTGTAAAATCTTTTCACAGGACTCTCTTCCTTGAATTAAAATCTGACATATATTCTATAACGAATCAATAATTACAAAAACGTGACTGATGCCCTTTTGTTGAAAGTGGATTAATTACAAAATTATTCCCCTTTTCAAGATCAGGCCATATTTTGGTCTCTCTTAAATATAACTAAATATGGCCCTCACGAATTCATTCAACAAATTATTTCATAAAGGTTATCTTGTATCAGGCAATGTTCTCAGGGTGAGGAATACCGCAGTGAATGTTGTCCAAGTTTGAGACAAACGTTAAGCTTATGAGTTTAAGCTAAACTGTGCTCTGGTGCAAATAACAGTACAGGCGATGCATAAATGCTCTGGCTTCTGTTCACCAGGATTTTCATTGGCCTAATCGTCCTAACCCAGAGGGAATGCAGGGCTCCGTGGCAAGTTTAGGTTTGTAAGCAACTTTTCATATCCTGACCATCATCTCATGACTGAAAATTCATTAAAATATAGTCATTAGGTTTTTGTAGACGTTAATAACATCGTTGTAATAAAGCAGCTCAGACCTCTCTCGTTTCTATGTAAACAAAAAATTGCTTTACACAAGGGGTGTGGGCGTCTTCTGGCTTTCATTTGTTTTCAGTGTGTTTATGTAGCTTAATTGTCTCATCAGGCACTTTCCCAACATAATTATGCTTTTTAACAAATGGTGTTTATGGCAACCCCTAACAGTGCAAAAGAAAGGATTAGTTTCATCCTCTCATTCCACATTTTGATTCCCTGTGGACAGTTAAATCACACAAAGATGGTGTTAGAAAAATCTACCTTCACAGCAAAAGCTGAAATTAGCGGCCACCAGGCTTTTGGAGAGCAGTCAGGCTTGTTAGCAAAAAGGGTAAGTGTTTCCCTGCCTCTTCCACTTACAAAGTAACCCAGAGCCACCTCGCAAACATTCAGCGGTTTGGAAGAATGCGCTCCTAGTCCGCCCATCCCTCCAATCACAATCCGATTACTTCCGGCCATAAACCAAAAAGCTGCCTCCCCATGGGGAGGAACCAGCAGGGCCAACGCCCAGTGGAGCAGTTCGCGACAGTTCCGCCAGATCACCTGCCTCCCGGCGCACGCACCGCCGTTAGCGCTTTTAGGGCCGCAAAAAGGCTCGCCGAGGGGGCGGTAGCGCGTGCTGAGGTGGGAACCCGCCGCTGGGACGCCCTGCGAGGCCCCGCCCCGGTTCCGGTGTGGAGTGGCTCCGGGC
This sequence comes from Callorhinus ursinus, assembly GCF_003265705.2. Classification (NCBI taxonomy): domain Eukaryota; kingdom Metazoa; phylum Chordata; class Mammalia; order Carnivora; family Otariidae; genus Callorhinus; species Callorhinus ursinus. The sequence goes on along the minus strand of NW_027397064.1, from coordinate 33,842,573 downwards.
CACGTGGGCAGAAAGCTAACCCGAGGGACTCGGCGCGGGCCTTAGGGCAGTCCCCCGCTGCTCCGCGAGGGCCGCCGGGAGCAGCGTCTGCGGGCCGCGGGGCCCGGGAGCGAAGGACGGCCGGCGGCAGAGCCGTCCGGGACCCGCTCTCGAGCCAGCGCCGGCGCTCGCGGACGCATCGGGGAGGAAACCGAGCTGCGCGCGCGGAGGGGCGGCGGGGTAGGGGTAGGACGGCGCGGAGCCGGGGTCGCCGCGCGAGAGCGGCGCGCAGCTTCCGCCGCCGGCCCCGCCCCCCCTGACGCCCCGCTCGCGCTCCAGCCCGCCGCGCGCCTCCGAGCGCGCCTCGCGGGTCGCTGCCTGACCTCCGCTCCGCGCTCCCCGCGCTTCCCGCAGCCCCGAAACCTCAACGTTCTGCTTGGAATTGCCTTTTCGCCCCCTCTACTTTAGCTTGGGATTCTCCACAGTTGTCTCTTGTAAATGAGTGACTTTTTAAAAGGGCATCAGAATCTAATGATGAGGTCGTTACCCATTAATCATACACCCAGCAGGGGGCTCTTTGGTGCACACGCATACGCACCCTTCTAGTAAAGTCTCTTCTGAGAAATACTGCCCGCAAGCGCTTGTGAGTAGGAGCTGGACCCACCCTAGGACAAAGCTGTACTAGTACCTGCCCTTTTACTGAAAAGTTACAAGCGGTATGAACCAAGCATTAAGCATTTCCCTTTTTTCTAGGCCAGTGAACCTTGAGAATACATTTCTCCTACAAAAACCTGTGTTTTTTTAAAAATATATATAGCAAGGATTAAATGTCACCATTTTGATCCAATTTCGTTCCTGAAGTGAAATAATCACTAAATAACTACTTTGACAGAATAAATTAATTTTTAAATCTATTTTTTTATTTTCTAATTATACTTTTTAAACACAGATTTGAGGAAATTAACATTTATGTGGACATTTGGTTTCTAGCCTAATGTGGCATAAAAATAAGTAACATAATGAGTGTTAAAAAAAATCAGGTTCATGATGCTTCTCACATCATCATCATTGTACTTAGATGTCACAACAGTATTATGTGCGATTGTGTCAGATCCAGCCTTCTCCATCTCAGAGTGTTGGCAGGTAGGAGGGTTGTTGGCAAGAGGAGGGGTGTTAACCTCAGGATCCTGGATTCATTCCAAGGCTGGTAATTACATTCTGCCAGCCAAAATTCATCCCATAATTTTAATTGGATAAATCCTTTCTGGCCTAAGCTACTGCTATGCCTGTCAAACTGTTGCCACATTTCACCCCAGAGGTGTCTGTGTTTTAGTTGCAAGAATCAGTCCCTTTGAGGTTGGCTTATCAATTTAAATCCTCAAAGTGCTTTGGGATCCTATGGAATTAAATATATATTTAGGTATTTCTTCTACTGAATCTGCAATAGAAATGCATAAAATATACATCCATGTTAATGCCTAAAAACCAATACGCATCTAATGTCAGCAAATAATTTCAAACTAATTTAACTAGACTGATGTCCCTAACTTTCTCTTCGCTCCTTTTGAGAGCTTTTACTGACCATAGCATTAGCTTCCAGTTAACACAAAGTACTGCAGTGTCCAACATTTCCTTCCAAGGAGGACAATGGAACTGAAGGCCCTGTATCTCACTATTCCAAACAATCCCATGATGAGACTACTTGCTACAACAGAAGACATAGTAACAGTACATCTAGTCTTATCTGTTCCTCCAGAGAAAACAGTGTGACACCTACGGGCTCAGGGTTCTAGCTGTAACAACTGCTAGAACTAAAGCTTCTTCCCCACATCTCCTAATCCTCTCTGTGAGAAAGTCTTTCCCTTTACAGAGCTGCTGGAGTTAAGATAACTTTTCTGAAAGCATCAACACCCAGCAGTTACTCAGTAAACCTTAATCCCTTTCTCCACTCTACTGAGGTCAGACAGAAATGAGAGAAGGCAGGGTCTCAGCATTCTTTGTGGAGAGGGCAGCGTCTGCCCCTGCCTCAGAACTGTAAGCATGTCTTTTTGGAAAAGACAAGGAAATGGATACAAGCAAGTCTGATGAAAAGTTCAGCAGTAATATTTAAAGTCTTATTTTGCTCTCTTCAAGAACTGAAAAGTATGGGATGCCTGGGTGGCTCAGTCGGTTAAGTGTCTGCCTTTGGCACAGGTCATGATCCCAGGGTCCTGGGATAGAGCCCCACATTTGTCTCCCTGCTCAGCGAGGAGTCTGCTTCTCCCTCTGCCTCTGAGTGCTCCCCTTGCTTGTGCTCTGTTTCTCTCTCTCTCTGACAAATAAAATCTTTAAAAAAAAGAAGGAAGGAAGGAAGGGAGGGAAGGAAGGATTGAAAAGTACCCTTGGTGTTACTTTAGCTCAGCCACATGTAATCCTGCCTTTTTTGTTATTTAAAAGAGCTCTATGTCACATTTACAATGTATAAGCATCAAACTTCTCATTATTTAACTTAGCATGCTTTGGAGGAGTTTTTCATACATTTTAGGTGAACGCGTTATTCTGACTACTCGTTTCTCCTAAGTCCACGTTCAGGGCGTTAGGTCCTTTGATCATTACGGTTCCTGTCCAAAAACAAATGGGCACTGGAAGACAGCATAGCTCCAATCCCAGTGTCAATTCTGTCGGTGATACCTGTTTCCTAACACTCCCATTGGTCCCTTGTGAGACAAAGATAGTTTTCTCTACCCCTCATTTGCATTTTTGCCAGCAAGGAGAACATAGGTCTTATAGGAGCCTCCCCTGGCCCATCAGAACTGAGGTGGGTAAAAGGGAGAGGTTGTACTCTAGTTTGGCCCCATAGAACTACGGGAACAGAGCGCTCAGGCGCTGCTTGAGCAGGGCCAGGATCAGGGTAAGGGAGTGAGGCATTCACCTCACATGGAAAATCAAGTGGGTGCCAAAAAACTTGGTAATGCAGAATCCTGAGAAGTCAAGATTAATGCAAAATAAGAAATCCGTGGTGAACAAAATAACATTTTAAGTAAAGACAGAATCATACCCTGTACTTGTCCAAGTTGGTCACCCTCAGCTCACCCTGATCCCTGCCCTGTGGCTGCATTCCCCTTTGTACCAGTCTGTTCCTGATTGAAGGGTTAAGAGGAAACTGTACCACTCTGCCCTGCCTGCATCCTCTCTTTGGGCCCCCAAAATGGGCAACAAAACCAGAAATGTCAAGGGTAGAAATTTCCAAGCCAGTGGTTACATATAATTTATAGTCTGTTCAAGAGTTCTCTAGACCTCGTATATAGACTTGGCCAACTTACCTCAAGAGAAGGCAAACCCTTAATTGAACAAGCAAAACAATCAACTCTATTAACTAAACACATTTCCTTACCTATTTATCTGACACATTTCAAAATATGGTAATTAGAAAGTTTCCTATTGCACTTGGGAATTTTGAAACAATGTTTTAAAGACCATTTTAAATCAATGCTATGAGTCTGTTTTCTATCTTCATATTCCAGCACTTACCTCTGTTCAGGAAAATGTGAGAATTTCCCTTAGAAAGACAGAAATCTAATTCTTTTTAAAAAAAGATTTATTTATTTATTTGAGAGAGAGAGAGAAAGAGCACGAGCAGGGGGAGGGGAGGAGGGAGAGGGCAAGAATCCTCAAGCAGACTCCCTGCTAAGCACGGAGCCTGACTCAGGGCTCAATCCTAGGACCCTGAGGTCATGACCTGAGCCGAAATCAAGAGTCGGATGTTGAACCAACTGAGCCACTCAGGTGCCCCAGAAATCTAATTCCTAATGCAATTTTTTTCTTCGAAGATTTTACTTTCACCCTCTTTTTGCCCTGTAGCAGATTTCATTCTGCCTTCTTTCTTCGTGAAACGTGGAAAGATTTTATTTCTTCTTTCATGTAAATGTGGTCTGATAAATGAATAGTTTTTAAAAAGTGACTTTAGTCAGGCGCCTGGGTGGCTCAGTTGGTTAAGCGACTGCCTTCGGCTCAGGTCATGATCCTGGAGTCCCGGGATCGAGTCCCGCATAGGGCTCCCTGCTCAGCGGGGAGTCTGCTTCTCCCTCTGACCCTCTTCCCTCTCGTGCTCTCTATCTCTCATTCTCTCTCTCACAAATAAATAAAATCTTTAAAAAAAAAAAGTGACTTTAGTTATCATTCCAGGACAAGTTAAATACAGAAGTGGTTTTAATTACTTGTTTTAAACTGTTGAATCATGTGATATTATGAAATATCTGTTCTATTAGTCATTTTCTAAAACAGCAAATGGGTTTCACTGCTGCCATTTTTAGTTTGTAGGGGGGGAAGTTATGCTAGTAATTTATTTTAAATGAGTAAAAGGAGCTTCAAGTCCAGAAAGAAGTTGTAACAACAGAAATACCTCCCTTGCCCATACACCGCTGCCTTAATTATGGGAAATGATCTCCAGCCATTTTTGTCTTAATGAAGAAAAAAACCCACAAAATTTCCGGAATTAACCTTCTTCACCTACCTTTTTGGGAAATGTCTTTCCCTTTATACAATATGGATTCGGTTGGCTGTTTACCATAAAAGAGCAGTAGGCTAGAATGTAAGCATAGTTACTAGCTTAAATTGGAATCGCTTGTTATGCATTTTGTTCATTCATACTAGGAATATGTCATGTAATTAGCCAAAAATGAAGTCTTTGACCTATCCACCTTAATTCATTCTTTGCCTTTTTATACCATGTATACCATGTTTTATACCGCATATACCTTTTTATTCCATGTGGTCACTCAGTTGTGCATTCCTTTATTATGGAACCTAGACATTGAATGGAATGAAGTGTCTCCTAGGCCTCTCTCCAAAGCTGTTTTTCCATAGCTATTAGTCATACTGCAGATGAAAAACAATTCCTAAAATACACTTTGCATTTTTGCTGAAAATTTGTTCTTAACTTATGGGACTACATTAGAATTATTTCTAAAACTATAATTCATAAAATGTAACCTCCTGTATGCACAGGAATCAGAGGCCTCGGACAGAAGCAATCCTGTGATGTCTGATGTCCTAATTCACATGTGTGTTCAGAGCCATTCCTTGCTTTGAAAATGAGCCCTTTGGGAGAGAACCAATTCTGCTCTTGGTCAGATCTCTAAGCTCTGTCTCTGCAGGACATTCGAACCGAAAGTTCCAATGAAGTTTTTCTTGCTGATTTGTTTCTCTTGTATATCTTAGTGTTTGAAGCGATTCACTTTTTAAACATATTTTTCATTATATTTAAATAGAAAGTGTCTAATTTCTTAAGAACAGGTGAGCAAGATTACTTTGTTGGTGCTGTTGTGCTTAATGTTTATCCTAACTTGTGCTTCTCAGTTATTATGCAACTCTTTTAGCTTGAAGTTTTGTGCTTTTTGGAGAGGATTTGAAAATATAAATTCACAGTTTAGGTCAGAAAAGACCTTAGCGGTCATCTGGCACCTCATCATAACCTTTGTTTAAATGATATCTGATCTGCAACAAAAGGACAATAGGGGTGGAAGCAGAGCTTGTGATGAAGTGTGGGGTGGGGGGGTTGCAGGTCACCCCTACTCTTTGCCCCTGCCACTGCCTCTTCCATGGCCCCTCCCTGAACCCTAAAGTGCCTTTGAAAACCACCAACTAGTTCAACCACTTTTCTGGGGCTTGAAATCCCTTTTTTACCATGGCATACAAAGTTCTCATCTTTTGCTGATTAACTCTCTACCTTGAAACAAGTCTATGATGCCGTCTCAAAACACAAGCATTGTGAAAAATCCACACTACTTTAAATTATTGGGTTTTAATGATAATTTCTGTGGAGGAAAATAAATATGAACGGATATTCACATCTGAAATGATCCATCAAAGGTTTTCATTAATACTCAAGGAAGTATGATACAGAAACCCGGAAGGATCATGATTGGGGGGGGAAGGAGAAAGAAGGATTCAAAAAGATGCAATCAGACCCTTATAGTGAGACAAGAAGCCAGGATGAGAGTGGCTTAGTTCCTGCCTCCCTAACCAGTTCAGAAGGCTGTACCACAGCCCTGCCTTTCCCTGTGCCTCTGTCACCTTTACCACCAGTATTCTCAGGTCTCTCTTATAGGTACAATGATGGCAGTGTTTCCCACAGGAGATTGCTGTATTCTATTTACATCTGGGGCCCTTTTTTCTTTCCTGCTTTCCGCATCCAGTTTTTTTCTTTTATCTCATGGTATGTCATTTGATCTATGAGCTAAATTCGGAATGACAACAGAACTGGACGAGAGCAGGGGTTTCAGCTACCTATATTTTAAAGTTGAATTTAAATTACAGATATAAAAATGTTAAATGAGAAATATAGCATGAAAATACATTTTATAAATCAAATTATATCAAATATCCAGTTGATAACTACTCAAGTAAAGTTCAAACAATTGTTAATCTTTGGGTTCTCCTCATTTATTAATGTACAACATAAAAGACCCCAGTGTTTTATTTCCCTAAAACACTCATTTTTTTTAATTTAATCTTTTATTTTTTTAAAGATTTTACTTATTTATTTGACAGAGAACGAGAGAGAGCACAAGCAGAGGGAGCGGCAGGCAGAAGGAGAGGGAGAAGCAGGCTCCCTGCTGAGCAAGGAGCCCTGCAGGAGCCTAATGCGGGGCTTGATCCCAGGACACTGGGATCATGACCTGAGCTGAAAGCAGACGCTTAATGGACTGAGCCACCCAGGTGCCCCAAAACACTCATATTTTTTAATTAATTACTCAAATTATAAAACATGTTAAATTACTTATATATAATTAGATTGTCTAAAACTTATTGATAAAAGCAGAGAAGGTTAAGGAAAATACATTTTAAAAGTCTACCCCAGGTGCAACCAAAAGTACCTATTGACACAGGAATTAACCAATTGGAAGACTATATTCTGCAGAATAACTTGATCTTCTCAAGTATGCCCACCCTTAAAACAAACACCAAATAATATATTAATAGGAATATATTATAATTTGTTCATTATAATGAAAGCACATATCTGCAACAACACAACTTTTGTGTATAAAGGTATTTTCTTTATAGATATTGTGATTTTTATTGATAGTCGTAATATCAATCTAAAAATATACAGCATTTAGTATATCTAATGGATTGACTTTATAATTATAAAATGTAATTTTGTAACTAAAGGCACCCTGAAACATATCCCATCAAATACTTTAAGGGTGGGAAACCCAGGCCTAAAGAGGTGACATGATTGCCACATGTTTAATGTTACTCTTCTATTTTAAGTTTCGATGCCTGGAGGGTGAATTCCAAGACCCTTCTCAGCAGGACCCCATTCTACCTTTTTAAGAGTTTCGCCTTTCCTTTTTCCAACCTCCCTCCTCTCTCTAATAGATGCCACAGCAGCGAGCACCCAACATACTCTGGACTACTGTATGTCTCTGGCTTAGCTTGTGCATTACTCCAAATTTCATTCTAGAACCACCGTCCACCCACACAGTAAACAACCTCCATCCCTGTGAAGCCTTCCTGAATTCTGCCCTCTAATCCTGTATTTATCATTCTCTTCTGTGTTCTCAGAACATCCTACATTTAACACTGAAACACTGATCACCAATTGTTATGGTATTTCATAAGTGTCTCTCTCCCCTGCAAGGTTGAACAGGAATAGGATAATTTTTGTCTTTTTTTTTTTTTTAAGATTTATTTATTTGACAGAGAGAGACACAGCGAGAGAGGCAACACAAGCAGGGGGAGTAGGAGAGGAAGAAGCAGGCTCTCTGCCAAGCAGGGAGCCCGATGCAGGGCTGGATCCCAGGACCCTGAGATCATGACCTGAGCCGAAGGCAGACGCTTAACCAACTGAGCCACCCAGGTGCCCCAATTTTTGTCTTTTTAATCCCTTAGTCTGGTCTTGAATCACAGTAGACATAGTAGATGCTTTATAAAAATTTGTTGAAGTGATGAATATGTACATGCAGAAGTCAATGAATGTATGAACTAATTAATAAGCAAACAGACAAACCAACAAAGGAATGAATGAATAGGTCAAATTACTCAACCTGGGCACTTTTAATCTTGGGCAGGATAATTCTTTGTTGTGGATAAGTCTTTCCTGTGCATTGTAGGATACTCAGAGCCATCCCCGACCTCTACCCACAGGTGCCAGGGGCAGCCCCCTCACCCAAGTTGTTATGATCAAAAATGTCTCCAAGGCATTGCTAAATATTCCCCAGGGGTAAAATCGCCCTTGGTGGAAAACAGCGGAAATACATGGAACGCTGGCTGAATACAGCAATTTCACGTGGAGGGCAGAGATTAGAACTCTGTTCTCTATTTCAGTCCAGAACTTTTTCCATTATGACTTAGCCCTGCCAAGATCCTAGTTCAATTCTTAGACTTCTCATAAGACATGTTTTAAAACCTGAGACCAATAACAGAATTTCAGTAGTATAATTTTGGGGACAAAGTATCAAAGAAGCAACATTAGGAATAAAGATATGCCTTCCTTATATCAACTAGTCCGGTTGATGATGTTAATTTTTTTAAATGGCATTTACCTACAGTCACTATTATTAAATGGTACTTATTTGGCCCTGCCTAAAAGCTGCTCCTACAAGGCATATGGTTTTCAAAAATTTCCTAAATGCCACGTCATAGCACCATCTTGTGGATTTTAGAGGAATTCACCGATTTCAGTTTAAAGTGTCTAGTTATTTCTCCAGAAAAGGAGACAAAAAGAATAGAAAAACTATAGAAGATTAGGACATTCTTTGCTTATTGAAATGTTCTACCATACTCTGAATTAGGGACTTCCTAAAGTTTGATTTTGACTTTGGTATTTGGCCAAGATTGTTATTTGGCTTCAACTACAGCCTCTGGAAAATCAAATAGCCACATATTTATGTCATCATCACCATGTCTGCATCATGTACAGTCAGTAAAGCAGGGGCACAATGCCAACAGGAAGGCCATTCTAATGTATTGGTTAACATTAAATATTCACTTTGAGTGTACAGATATAACTTGGAATTAAAATTTCCTTATATGCCGGAAGCAAAGTGTTGCAAAATTAGGGAAGATTATGAAAGCTGTTAATGTTATATAGAAAACAAATAAGAATTTTTAAGTTGTTAAATTGAGAAATAGGGAAATAGATTGACAGAAATATGAATATTTGTGCCTGTACCATATCAAACTTTAAAAATTCCATTACCGGCTTTTTTTTATTATAAAAGTATAATTGTGATTACATTTCACATTTCTTCTTGTATCCAAGAAGTTCTTTCTATGATGATATCTAGCTTCAGCCTCTGACACATGTTGTAATACTAAGCTGTTTGGCATTCAGCCTAAATATGTATTTATATAAATCTATTCTAAATCTAAAAGGAGAGTAGAATGAAAAGAAGATAATGTAAAACATAATAGTTTTGAAGTTTCTTCTCTTTTTCAAATACGTAAGTTTTCCTTTCTGACTTGAAAGAAAATATTCAGCACAAACTGCCAGGAGCACCAAATGCAAAGGGCAGTTTGGAACAGCCTACATGGGATTACTGATATGGAAAAAGCATTTCTACTAATTACAGCTGCAATTAAATTCTAATTTTATAGACAAAATGTTCAATTGGTTATAATTATTATTTGTTTTTCCCATCCCAATACACAATTGACTTTTCTTCTCCCCGAGAGAAAGGGAGCATAGTCATACAGTATAAGGTTTTGTTACCCGATCATCTCCTTTGTTGATCTGTTCAAATGGAAACACCAAGAATTGCTAGCCAGGTTCAGCTGGGGGCAATTCCATATCCAAAGTCCATTCTTCTCTGAGATAAATTACCTTCATTTTGGAAAACGGGAGAAGGCAAGGGTGTTAAAAAGAGAACTTTTCCTGCAGGAATTTTCACGTAATTGTTTTGACCCCAATGTAACTATTTTATGTTACAGGACAGTTGACTACTTGGCTTGCCTGTGTGCCTTAAAATGGAGCCCCAGCAGGTGGATAATGGCCATGAAATCTAACAACCATGATGACAATAATTGTTATGGCATTTAGGTCCCACATTACCTCTGTAAGAAGATAATCAAAGTTATGAATAACACATTTTGGTTTTGAATTGACATAGGATGTCCCTTATTAGTAATACTGCATAATGGAAAGAACTCTGGAACAGAGATCAAGAAGCCATGTTTTTATTCCAGCCTGTCATCAAGTGTGTAACATTGGACAAATGACTCAGGCTCCCTGCTCTATATCTCTAGAATGAGGGAGTTGGATGAGGGATTCAATCATGTCCTTTCCAGCTTAATAGCTTAAGTTTCTATGACATGCCCTTTTGGGTAGAAGCATAGCCCAATCTGCACATTTTTTCTGAGACTGGGTACCAAGGGATGAGTTGAATAGTGTTGCCCTGCACAGTTTAGGAATCTAACAAGACCATCTCTAACTTCTCTTTCTAGTGATTAGAAATAAGTTTTGTGGGTTTTTTTTTGCTTTTCTCAATACCATTTATTTTCCATATATACGTCTCTGCAGACAAGTTTCATTTTACTTGTAAATATTTCCTTCAAATTTCAGAGGAGTCCTCCTAATTCTACTACTCAAAAATCTAGTTTCCAATTCTCTGAACTTTCCATATTTTATAGACCACAACCATATACCCTGTAAACAATCTATTCCTGAAGAGGGCCTGCAGAGCATTTACTCCCTGAGGTGTAAGTTTTCCACAAGGAAAACAAGATTGGGTCTCACCAAACGGCATACTGTTTTCTTAGATACGTACAATAGCCATTATGATTTTAATGATTAGGAAATCCATTTTTATCTTTATTTTCTAATTGTTCTTGTCTTAGTGTAGTTTATTCTGGTTTTGTTAATCTGGTGGGATTTGGGGAGGCGTGGGGTGGGGGTGGGGGGGTGGCTATTACTTCAGGAAATGGCTTGATCTAAACCTATCATTTTATCCTATCCTGACACAAAAGCCATTCCTGTGAAGACGTGATGCCTCTCTGGATGTTTCCCAGCTCCTCTGTTGTTATTGCATTTAATTATGTCTTCCTAGAAACAAGTAAGAACCTCTGAACTTTCTCTTTAATATGATGGCCATTTAACAGATAAATGAACTACCTTAATCCAACATTTATGTATTCTCAATGATTCAAGTATCTCATATTTTCACTGCTGCAATATCATTTCAGTATTTTATACATTTAATTCAAAGGTAAAATAAAAACATTTGAGAAGAATTTGGGGGGTTCCTTTGTGCTACCTTGGTCAAACATGGTTTTGGTAGTGAAAATCCATGTGCAATATTCACTGCAATCAAAAGTACTTGAGTCTGAGAATTAAATACACATATACACACAAAAAAGTTATCCATTTGAGAACAGAGATTAGTGTAATAACCTGGAATCTGCTGCAATAGGAAATAAGAAGGGATAACACTTTTTTAATTAAAAAATTATTTTAAGATTTATTCATTTATTGAGAGAGAGAGAGAGAACATGAGCGGGAAAGGCAGAGGGAGAGAGAATCTCAAGCAGATTCTGCACTGGAGCACAGAGCACGACATGGGGCTCAATCTCCCGACCCCAAGATCACAACCTGAGCTGAAACCAAGAGTCAGATACTTAACAGACTGCACCACCCAGGGTCCCCAAAGGGATAATATTTTTACCTAATGCTAACATCATACCCTGCACTAACCTCTCACCTACTGAATGAAATAATACACTAACTTCATAGAACCAGATTCCTGAGGTATCTAATCTTAAATATTAGGCAATAGTTGTGGCAAAGGTAAGGAGCCAGTTAATCTCAAAGTTAGGCATGGTTTTAAATTTAAGCTATAGACACACCATAATGAACAGTGTTGGGGCAACCAATATAATTTTTTTTTTTTGGTATTGAACATGAAATTATTTTCTCAAGTATCCTGGCAAAAATAATCAGTCAAAATATTTTTGGTAAATGAATTTCTTAACATTTCTGTGTCTTTCTTAATACCACAACATGGACCCACCTATTTTAGTATTTTATGGCATTTGCTAATGACAATTTTATTTCTATTTAGTATTTAAAGAGAAGATTTTCGCATGTTTTTTCTCTTCAAATTATCTTATACACACATTATTTTTATCTTATTTACAAATTAAGCACATTTAAATTACTAATCTACTTTTAAATTTTAAATGAGAAATGCTTTTAAAAAAAGCAACAGGAATTAGACATCGAATGCCCAAAATATTGAAAACATAATCCCTTTAAAAATATCCACCATCTCTCTCCTCCCTCTCCTAATTCAAACTAGTTAGTTTCCTTTGAAGATGTCTTCTGCCAATGTTTCTGCAAACTATTTTTGTTTGAAAATTTCAGGGTGGAATAGTTTTTTAGATGAAGCAAACTGTATTTGCAATTACAGCTTATAAAGTAAAGAAAACCATAAAGTTCCTTTGGCATCAGTTTGACTCAAGGTCAAAATTAGATTTCCTGTTCCTATAATATTTGAATTATAAACCTCTCTTCTTGTAAGTAGATTTGAGCGGTCGGCTGGAAACTGCAATATATTGTATGAATACTAGAGTTAATGTACAATTTGAAGTGAACAGCTCACTTAATTTTGGCCTTCTTCCGTTACAGTAGTGATTTTTCAGTCTTAGTACCAAACATACAGTGGGTGGGTTTCAATTGTACAATAATGCCACTGTATATTTTTTCTTTTTTTTTTAAGATTTTTATTTATTTACTTGACAGAGAGAGACACAGTGAGAGAGGGAACACAAGCAGGGGGAGTGGGAGAGGAAGAAGCAGGCTTCCAGCCAAGCAGGGAGCCCGATGCGGGGCTTGATCCCAGGACCCTGGGATCATGACCTGAGCCGAAGGCAGACGCTTAATGACTGAGCCACCCAGGTGCCCCCCATTGTATATTTTCTTAATTCATTAACAAGATAGGTTTAAAAATTTTCCAATTAACACTATTAAAGATTGGAATTATTTATTTTCACATCAGGCTGTGTGGTGATAGTGATGTTAATAGAGTAAAGGAAGGTATTGGGGTCTTCTATGCAACAGAATTATTTATTAGTTGCTATGAGAAAATAAAAAAGGTACCTGTGGAGAGATAATTCCTGCCCTCGAGGACCCTGTAATACATAGCTGTTTTTTTAAAGCTTTCAAACCAAACATTCGCAAATCAATCTCAATGAAAATACTCTCTGAGTAGGAAAGCACGGGGATTGGGCTAGAAAAATTACCTCATTTCCTCTCATCAACTCCTATTTGAATGCATCACATTACTCATGATGGTGCCTAAAGATACGTTGAGAATTCAAACTCATTTTACCTTAATTACTTAATATATATTAGACTGTTTATTTATGAGTCACAAATCACTGAGCTGAAAAAGACCTGAAAAACTCCTCTGAAGAGGCAGGGGAAAAAAACGTGTGTCCCTGATTAAAGAATTAGACTTTAAGGGAAACAAAAATAATTAAAGGGTTTGCTATGGTCTGAATATTTGTATCCCCCAAAACTTGTATGTTGAAAACCTAATACTCAAGGTGATGGTATTAGGAAGTGGAGCCTTTGGGATGATTAGGTCATGAGGGTGGAGCCCTCATGAACGGGATTAGTGCCCTTATAAAAGGATACAGAGAAGTCCTCAGTCCATAACCTGGAAGGGGGCTTCACAGAACCCAACCACACTAGCACTCCAATTTCAGATTTCCAGTCTCCAGAACTGTGTGGAACAAATTTCTGTTGTTTATAAGCTCCCCAGTCTATGGTACTTTTTTAAAGATGTATTTGTTTATTTTAGAAGGGGGGGCAGAGGGAGAGAGAATTTTTTAAGCAGACTGCGCCAAGCATGGAGCCAGACCCAGGGTTTGATCTCATGACCCCAGAGACCACAACCTGAGCCGAAACCAAGAGCTGGCCACTTAGCCGACTGCGCCACTCAGGTGTCCCTGGGATTCTTTAACAGCAGTCTGAATGGACTAAGACAGGGTTGTGAGACCAGAATCTAAGATTAATTTTATTTGATAAATAAATCTGGCTCATGCTCAAGCAATGAGAATGATATACAAGCACTATAAAGTAATAAATTCCAGCACCTGTTGAGGGGGCCACACCTAAGTCTTCTGCAAATGGGCAGCAACAGGTGGGTTTGCAAGGCTATCTTGGTTCCTTGGTTACCTTCCCACTAATCTCCTTGACTTCCTCAGCCGTCCTCCAACTGAGTGTGAAGATGTGCTGAGGACAACTTGGGCTTCAAGTAAACATAAGTCTATGCTCCCTAGCTTTCCCCCAAGATTATTAAAAACCTGGTATCAGTGATATGGTAATGATTTCCGTCATAATTTATTGCATCTAGAGCTAAAAGTAATTTTTTGTCATGATGACAAATCTTTTTAAGAATTTTCTTAATCTACGTAGTATAAGTAAGCTTTCTAAGATTAGATTATCTACATACTGGGCAATATAAATGTTTATTAATATGGTGCTTAAGTGCTTAAGTGGAGGGTTGTGTGTTTGTTGACTTTTAACACTTCAAGCACAAAAGTAGAGAAGAGTATGAGATCCCATGTACCTAGTTTCTACCACTATCAATGTAGTGAATTTGATTTTATCTATAACTCATCTATTACTCTTTCCCCCGACCTTAGCACTAAAAGTATGGTTTTATTTTATTTTAATGTTTTTAAAGGATTTTATTTATTTATTTGAGAGAGGGAGAGTGAGCTGGGGGAGGGGCAGAGGGACAAGCAGACTCCCCACTGAGTGTGGAGCCTGACGCTGGGCTCAATCCCAGGACCCTGAGACCATGACCTGAGCCAAAGTCAGAACACAACCGACTGAGCCTCCCAAGTGCCCCATCAAAGTATGATTTTAAAGGAAAGCCCAGTTACCATATTTTACCCATAAATTTAAGAAGGGATTTTGATGTCAATAGATCACTAGTCTCTCCATGATTTACAACCACTTTGGAAAAGTTCAGTTTGCCCAAGTGGCCATTTGCTCTCAAGAATCCTTGATCCTAGCCACAGTTTTATTCTCTCAAACATCTTCAGTGTGTATACTTCCTACACCACTCCCTGTCAGTGGTATTACCTTCAGTTTACCCATGATTCTTAATGTTAATATGGCAATTTGATTTAAAAGGTACCTGGGCAAATCACTACTCATCCATTCATTTATTCCCTCGTTCATTCATTCATTATTTGTTGTTCTAGACACCCGAGGTACAGTGTTGAGCAAATTAGATAAAGAACTTGTTCTCCAAACTTATTTTCTAGAGTTTTGATAAAAAGGCAACCATTACGTGGAAGAGTACCTCTTTATATGAGCATTGATGTTCCTGATTCCACTTTATTTTCCCTCTGGGATACTCTTCACACCCTCGCAGCAAGCCCATAAGGGATCACAAGTGTTGCGTATGTCGATTGCCAGCCGCCCTGTTCCCCCTGCTCCCACTGCCTGCCCTACACATAGCTCCAGGAAGGTCTGGAAAAAACATGAATGGTCACATCTTCATCTCAAAATAAAGTATTAATAGGGAAAAAAAAAAAGTAACCTGTGTCTAAAATGCATGGCTTTGAGAATGAAATTTCTAAATAATTACATGACAGCATTCAGAAAATACATATGTCTCTACATAAAACTGTATAATTTAGTAACTATGATGTGTTATATTAAAATGAATGACTGTGCAAAATCAGTTCCCTTATACATCAATCTCTAATTTAAAAAACTGAAGTTTAGAGCTACAAAGGTTATCATTGTTTTTTGCAACACTGAATACTATCTAATTCAAATTCCTTTAAAAAGCCATCTGTAGTACTTTGAGTTTTTGATGTTCCAAAATTGCCTTTCTCTCTGGACAGGTACTTGATAGAGAATATTTAAGCACACAGAATATACCTGTCATTAAAAAAAAAAAAAAGCAAAACAATAAGGAATCATAGAAGTTTTCTCCCTTTTTACATTTAAATTAATCTGGTTTTAGCTGTTTATTTTTCTTTCCAGTCAACAAAAATTAAATTGTAATATGCTATATGGCACATTCTGTCATTGCTTCCTTGCAGATTGAGAATAGAAATGGTTTGTAATTTTAAGGATCGAAAAGATTTAATAACTGGATGAATTATATTTTAAAATTCCCATTAATTTATTTTCAAATGAGGAAAACCCACAACTTTGAGAACTGATTATTATGGGGGGGGGAAGGCCTTGATTTGTAATTGTACCCAAATATGAAAGCCTACATTTTGTAAGCATAAAGATTACATTCTCTTCAAAAGATTTGCAAATTCTCATAGACACATAACTTAGAGAATGAGAAGATTGTAATTTGAAAAATTACAGATTTCATTGTTTTTTTGATGTGTGAAACCTATAAACAAATATCAAGAGATTGTATTGCAAGACTGAAAATCCCTTGTTTAGTTTTGTAAGGGACATTGCCCTCTGTGGGTTATAACCCTGACTTAAAAGAAAAATGCAGAGTAATGCAAAAGACACTCTAATCACTGCATCTAATTACAAAGAAGAATAACACAGTAAAAAAATGTAAGTATCCTTGGGCTGGCGTGTGGTCTAGTGGTCAGAGCATGAGATTTCAAGTCGGTAGTCTAAATTCCTATTTTAAACACCACTTCTAAATTTCTCCATGACTTTGGGCATGACATGAACTTTATTTTTAAATACGAATTTGAGATTCATGCTTGATAATTATAAAGTAGTCTTTTAATCCTCTAGTAGAAGTATAAATCTAACACTATAAAAATTAACAGAGGGACAGGTGTTTTCTTGACTTCTTGCTGATAAAAAACTTGACAGAAAGTTCAGGTAAATACTAATAAATTCAGAAATGTTTTCTTTACCATTTGCGGGTAGCATTGCTATACCCATGTGTTATTTCAAAGTTGGTTCAGGGCATTATTGAACAATCAACTCACTGATATGGTGACTAATTCCGATAGCTCTCCTCTGAATTACTCCTTTGCTTTTGAGGAAATAGTAGTCCTTAATGGAGCCAACACTGCTCTTTTTATACTAATTGTTATTGTCACTCTAAGGAACTTGTACTCCACCACGATGTGCCTGCTTTGTATTTTGTTTATGTGTAGTGTTTTTTAAGTGTTCCTCCAAGTGTAATAAGTACAGACAAATTACCATATAAGTTTTCTTTAAACTACTGCTAGATTTCTAGGGATGAATGGAGGTAAGTGATTCAAATTCTAACATACCTCTATAAATCAATTAGCACAGTAATTTTCACTGGGAATAATTAACATTTGAATTCAAGGAACATGATCTGACTTATAGGACTGTCCTTCCTTCCTTCCTTCCTTCCTCCCTTCCTCTCTCTCTTTCTTTCTTTCTTTCTTTCTTTCTTTCTTTCTTTCTTTCTTTCTCTCTTTCTTCCTTTCTTTCCTTTCTTTCTTTCTTTCTTTCACTGAGTTTCAGTACTCTATGAATTTTCCTGAGTATGATAATATTCTTGTATGCTTTTTAGTCCTTAGTTTAGCTAAAGAGTATGCTTTATCATCGGGAGAATCTACCCAATCTAATTTGCTAAAATAGCCAGTATGCAAATTGGAAACAAGAAAAATCAGGAATATCATGGGGTATTAGTGCAGCACACAGTAAGGTTTTACAACATGTGGCCAAAATCTCAACCCCAACAAGAACCTTCAGTGTCTGATCCATTGCACATTTTCCAGGCAAAAGGTGGTTTTTAAAAAATGGCAATTTATCAAGATAATGCCTCATGAAAGGAAATGGAGACCATTATAAGGCAAAGTAAAACAGCTTAAGGACAAATCTTGTTTTATGTTTCCCTGATTAGAAATGCAGTGTCAGAATGCCTTGCTAAAGTACTTAGAGCACGATTATATGGTCCAAATCTCAGGTGAGAAATCACTGAGTTAAAGGATCAAATCCTGATAGGGTCAGTTTGGTCTTCTGGCATTATATAGTAGGAAAATTAGAATTGAGCTTTCATTAAATGTGTCCTCTGAGGCGGGGGGATCTTCAAATGGAATCCTTGTGTGAGGGCCTGCAGTAGCTCTAATAGCTTCAGAGAATGTCTCTGGATTTTAACATTTATTTATGTTAAGTAATAAAGGGGGAAATCCAACTTATAAAGATCATGAAATTAAAGTTATCTATTTTTTAAAAGCTTCAGATTTTATTTTTTTTTAAGATTTTATTTATTTATTTGAGAGAGAGAGAATGAGAGATAGAGAGCACGAGAGGGAAGAGGGTCAGAGGGAGAAGCAGACTCCCTGCTGAGCAGGGAGCCCGATGCAGGACTCAATCCCGGGACTCCAGGATCATGACCTGAGCCGAAGGCAGTCGCTTAACCAACTGAGCCACCCAGGCGCCCTAAAGTTATCTATTTTTTAAAACCTGAACATTTAGGAAAATATTAGTTTATATTTTAAATGCAGAAATTTAGTCCTGGATTAAGTCTACTGAAGTCTCAATTTCCTGTTTGGGCCTGTTTAATGCATCTTGCAATCAAAAACAATAACAGAAAAGAGAGTAATTTCTTAAAATTTGCTGCTTTATTTATAAAACACTAAATTTCCCCTTTTTAAATCAAACTATTTGATTCTTCATGTTCTCTATGGGTTTCCAAATACAACCGTACTTTACCTACCCACTCCCTAAATATACAATGGATATAGATTAAAAACAACACCTCCTACATATGTGATGCTGTCCTTCTGAGAAGGGCAAGGTGGAAAAAAAATTGTAAACCATGGGAATAAATTCTGCTCTAGCAGAATTAGGTACAACGGGTCAACTTCTAAATAGGGAATGCAGGGTTTTCACTTCATTCTTCAGAAGACATTTCTCTAAGTATCAATTATAATGATAAACTGTAATTATTTGACTAGCTTAGTTGATACTTGAACTTTCTCCAAGAGTTCATATTTCCTCCCATTAGCCCCAGTTTTATCCAGCATTACAACGTAATTCTTGCATTCCACTCCTAAATCTGCTAGAGTACTTTATATGGATATAGAACATTTGGCATGGTGCAATAGAGCCAGAAACCTGGTTGGAAACTTTGGGAAAACAGAGTTCCTCTGTTGTCTCAATATATTACTCATCCTATAAAATTCAAATTTTGTTTTTGACATAGCAAAGTTATCTCTAAAAGGTTACCATGGAATCAGAAATAAGTATTTTAACAGCGGATTTATGTCATTTTCAGCATGAGTTTAAATTTGAAATGTGCTACAAACAATTCTTGTTTGATTGCTAACCACAAAACAGAATTTTAATAGTTGTAACTGAGAGCCTATAAAAATGGCAACATATGCATTATTATTAAAATATTACATTCTCAGTGTTGATTTATGCTTTTGAAATAATACCAAATATAGCTTTGTTAACCTTTACAATCATTAATATTTATGCATAGAATTTTATAAAATCTAGAAAGCAGTTCAGGGGGTTAAGGACAGACATTCAGAATCAGACTTTCTAACCATCCTCAATATTCAGTTTCCAATTTGTGATTTAAGGTGGTAGCTCTGCCTCTAGCTATTGCATTCATAGTCTAGATAGCAGGAAGAAAAAGGGGGCATTTCCCACCCAAAACAATCACATGTGATAGTGTGATCATGATTCTTTGACATAGTATATTCATAATTTTTGACTCTTTCGTCATCGTATTTGATTATACATTTTCTATGTTAAAAGGTAATTTTCAGGAAAAGGTAAAATCATGACTCTCACACCAAAGCAATCTTGAGAAAGAACAAAGCTGAAGGCATCACACTTCCTGATTTCAAACTAAATTATAAAGCTATAGTAATCAAAACAATATGACATTGGCATAAAAACAGACACAAAGACTAATGGAACAGAATAGAGAGCCCAAAACTAAACCCATGCATACACACTCAACTAATTTATGACAAAGGAATCAAGAATATATAAGGGAGAAATAAATGGGCTCTTCAATAAATGTTATTAGGAAAACTGGACAGCCACGTGCAAAAGAATGAAACTGGACCACTATCTTAAACCATACACAAAAATCAACTCAAAATGGATTAAAGACTTGAACGTAAGACCTAAACCATAAAACTAGAAGAAAACACAGGCAGTAAGTTCCCTGACATCAGTCTTAATGACAATTTTTTGGATTTGACACCAAAAGCAAAGGCAACATAAACAAAAAATAAACACGTGGGACTACATCAAACTGAAAAGCTTCTGCACAGAAAAAGAAACCACCAACAAAATGAAAAGACAGCGGGGCCTGAGTGGCTCAGTTGGTTAAGCCGTCTGTCTTCAGCTCAGGTCATGATCCCAGGGTCCTAGGATTGAGCCCCACATCGGGCTTCCTGCTCAGCGGGAGCCTGTTTCTCCTCCTTCCTGCTTGTGCTCTCTCTTGCTATCTCTGTCACTATCTGTCTCTCTCTCAAATAAAAAATAAGTAATTAAATAATTAAAAAACCAAAATGAAAAGACAACCTACTGAATGGGAGAAAATATTTGCAAATTATGTATCTTATAAGGGATCAATATTCAAAATATATAAAGAACGCATACAACTCAATAGAAAAAAACAAGTAATCCATTAAAAACATGGGCAGAGGATCTGAATAGACATTTTCCAAAGAAGACATGCAGATGGCCAACTGATGCATGAAAAAATACATCATCACAATGAGATGTCACTTCATACCTGTTAGAATGGCTATTATCAAAAAGATAGGACCGGGTGCCTGGTTGGCTCAGTTGCTACTCTTCATCCTGAGTTTGTGAGTTCAAGCCCTACATTGGGTACAGAGATTACTTAAAAATAAAATCCATATATAAAAAAAGAAATAACAAGTTTGGATAAGGATGTGGAGATAAGGAAATGCTTTTGTACTGTTAGTGGGAATGTAAATTAATGCAGCCACGGTGGAAAACAGTATAGACGTTCCTCAGAAAATTAAAATTAGAACTACCATATAGGGGTGCCTGGGTGGCTCAGTTGGTTAAGCGACTGCCTTCGGCTCAGGTCATGATCCTGGAGTCCCGGGATTGAGTCCCACATTAGGCTCCCTGCTCAGCAAGGAGCCTGCTTCTCCCTCTGGCCCTCCCCCCCTCTCATGTGCTCTCTCTCTCTCTGTCTCATTCTCACTCTCTCAAAATAAATAAATAATCTTAAAAAAAATAAAATAAGGGCGGCTGGGTGGCTCAGTGGGTTAAGCGACTGCCTTCGGCTCAGGTCACGATCCTGGAGTCCCGGGATCGAGTCCCACATCGGGCTCCCTGCTCAGCGGGGAGTCTGCTTCTCCCTCTGACCTTCTTCCCTCTCATGCTCTCTCTCTACCATTCTCTCTCTCTCAATAAATAAATAAAAATCTTAAAAAATAAAATAAAATAAAATAAAATTAGAACTACCATATAATCCAGCAATTCCACTTCTGGGTAATTACCCGAAGGAAACAAAAACACTAACTTGAAAAGACATCTGCATCCCCATGTTCACTGCAACATTATTGACAGTAGTTGAGATGTGGAAGCAACCTAAATGTCTATTGTTGGATGGATAAAGAAAATGTGGTACATTTATATAATGGAATATTATTCAGCCATAAAAAAAGAAGGAAATCCCTGGGATGCCTGGGTGGCTCAGTTGGTTAAGCATCTACCTTTGGCTCAGGTCATGATCCTGGGGTCTTGGGATCGAGCCCCGCATCGGGCTCCCTGCTCAGAGGGGTGCCTGCTTCTCCCTCTGCCTGCTGCAGCTCCCCCTGCTTGTGCTTTCTCTCTCTCTGACAAATAAATAAATACAATCTTTAAAAAAAAAAAAGGAAATTCTGCCATTTGCAACAACATGAGTGGACCTTGAGGGCATTATGCTAAGTGAAACAAGTCAGACAGAAAAAGACAAATATCTCAGTTATATAAAAAGAAAAAATTGAAATCATAGATACAGGGAACAGACTGGTGATTGCCAGAGATGGGGGTTTGGGGGTGAAATGGGTAAAGGTGGTTAAAAGGTACAAACTTCCAGTTATAAGATAAATAAGTCCTGAGGATATAATGTCCGGCATGGTAACTATAGTTAATAATACTGCATCGTGTATTTGAAAGTTGCTAAGACAGATTTCTCATTACATGAATAAAGTTGTGACTATGAGTGGTGATGGATGTTAACTAAATTTATTGTGGTGATCATTTCACAATATATACAAATATCAAATCATCGGGCACCTGGGTGGCTCAATCGTTAAGTGTCTGCCTTTGGCTCATGTCATGATCCCGGGGTCCTGGGATCGAGACCCGCATCGGACTCCCTGCTCCACGGGAAGCCTGCTTCTCCCTCTCCCACTCCCCTTCCTTGTGTTTCCTCTCTCACTATGTCTCTCTGTCAAATAAATAAATAAAATCTTAAAAAAAAACCAAATCATTATGTTGTACACCTGAAACTAATATAATGTTCATGTCAATCATATCAATAAAAAAGTAGACACATTTGAGTGAGTTTAATCAATTTATCTGTTTTATAGTTTGCAGTATACTATGAGATTATTATAATCCTATCTATATGGCAACATTATTATACCTGATAGCTATTTATGCTACATTTATTTTTTTTAAAGATTTTATTTATTTATTTGAGAGAGAGAGAGAGAGTGCATGAACTGGGGGCGTAAGGGCAGAGGAGGAGGGATAAGCAGATTCCCAGCTGAGCAGGGAGCCTGTGGGCCAATCCCAGGACCTGGGATCATGACCTGAGCCAAAGCAGACACTTAATGGACTGAGCCACCCAGGCACCCCCCCGATTTATGCTATAGTTAAAACATGTACCATGCCATGGTTCTTAAAATCCAGGGTGATGGAGTCAGACATGGACTCTGAGTTACCAGCTGAATGACCTTGACTCAAATCTCAGTTTCTCTACTATAAAATAGTTATAAGAAACCTATTTCAATGGATTTTTATGGAATTAAATCAACTAATAACATGTCTACGTAAAGATAGACCACAATACTGGATGCACAATATGTGAACAAAAAGGATTAGTTCCTTCACTACCTTAGGAAGCCGAGCTAGAGTAGAGCAGTGGCTTTTTTCCTCTCTCAATTTTTCCTTCCTTCCTTCCTTCCTTCCTTCCTTCCTTCCTTCCTTCCTTCCTTCCTTCCTTCCCTCCCTCCCTCCCTCCCTCCTCTTTTACTTTACTATGCCTAAGAATGACTTTGGGGTTATTAAAAATGGAGATTTCTGGGCCTTACCTCTTGAAGCTGAATCCTTGGGTTTAGAGCAGAAAAGCAAGGAGGATGACTTTTGATGTAGGGGGTCCCTAGATTCACCTTGAGGGAAGAAGTGGTGGAGGAGAGAGCGCACTGGCTGGCTGGCGGCAGGTGTGAGCACAGCGGCTCTCTGATCTAGTCTGCCTTTCTAAGGACTTAACACATGGCTCAAGGCAAGAGAGTTCCCTTCCCACCCCTCCTTTGGCTGTCTGTAAATGAGAATTTAGAGATTGAGTCTATTGCTTTGGTCCCAGGAGAGACTTTTGTAAGATTCAAATAATATAATA
Source organism: Callorhinus ursinus (assembly GCF_003265705.2). Classification (NCBI taxonomy): domain Eukaryota; kingdom Metazoa; phylum Chordata; class Mammalia; order Carnivora; family Otariidae; genus Callorhinus; species Callorhinus ursinus. The sequence continues at coordinate 33,819,063 of NW_027397064.1, read as the reverse complement.
ACTTTTATAAGTTAATAACTTGTCAAGTTAATATTTGTGAAGTAATAACTTTTGTTAAGTTTTCAAATAATGGCCAAGGAAAAGGGAGTTAAATTTTAAAAAGGAATAAAACCAAGAGAAAATGTTTGGCAAAAGGCATAAAATTATGTTTGGAAGGAGGCAGGACAAAAATTGAAAAGGGACTGGAGACAAGCAAAACGAAGATGCAGCAAAAATAGGGGGCAGATTAGCAACCAAATACTCAATCTCGTGCGCTTATTTGGGGAACTGGGGAATTAATAGATACACACTCAGAAAAGGGAAGGAGTTCAAAGGAAAAGCAGCAAAAGGTACAGGCAGAAAAAGAATGAATACACAAGAGAAGAAAACTGAAGGTCAAATGCAAGAAAAGGAAGGCAAGGGGGTTCTGAAATTTGTCTCTTGCCTAATGATTACCTTAAAATCCACAAAAGAAAAGTCTGCTGAGGGAAAAGAACTAAGCAGAATTTCTGAAGGGAAGAGCACAGAACTTAGAACCTAAAGGGCAATTTGTAGTGGGGAGATTTTTAAGTCAGCAAATACCCACACAAGGATTTCATTGAGGGAAATTCGATTATAAAGTCACTGGTTATGATTTAAGGCTCTTTCATTGACTTAGATGCCAGGATGAAAGACCAGCTTTCAGGAATAGACCAATTTTGTTAAAAAATTTAAAAAATATTTGAGAAGGGAGAGAAGCTTCTGGCTGTTGATGCTATTAAAAGAGCATATGGCATTTCTAAACGAACATATTATTTATAACAAACTGATAGGAAGGGATCACATAAATGGTTAAAATCCTGAAAACTGTGAATGTGGAAAAAGAAACTACACAAGTGTAATAAAACATCTATAGCCAGGTAATTTGATTTATTAGTCCGTGCTTGTCCTCTATTTCCTTACATTTTTCTCTCTTTCCATTTCAAGCAGACAGCCATGCTTTGGATTCCCTTTGTCTGGGAAGCTTTAAAGCTACAGTTCCCTTTGCCAGGTTTAATTTATTTTTTTACTTTTTTTAAAGACTTTATTTATTCACTTGACACAGAGAGAGCGCGAGCGAGCGAGAGAGAGACAGAGAGCAAGAGAGAGACAGAGAGACAGAGAGCAAGCACAAGCAGGGGGAGCGGCAGGCAGGGGAGAAGCGGCTTCCCGCCGAGCAAAGAGCCTGATGGAGGACTCAACCCCAGGACCCCGGGATCATGACCTGAGCCAAAGGCAGACGCTTAATGACTGAGCCACCCAGGCACCCCTGCCAGGTTTAATTTAAAAGTAAAAGTTGCATATATTCCAACTCCTTCCATCTTTTGTAAAAGCTAAAGTTCATCCAAAATATGATGGTAGGAACCCCATTGCAGAGAGGAGAAAGGGCAACCAGGAAGAAAGGTACGAGCTGTGCCAGCTGAGATTTGAGATGTTCTACAGGGTTCCTATGGGTGAAAAGGACGACAGTACTTAATAACTGGTGTGCTTTTAAATAGCTGCGAATTTATTCAAGTTGTAAATGTAAAACTAATTATTCTTAAGCTTTGAGACACAACTTGGAAATCTAATAAATTCACTTCTTTGTGAATTTTTTAAAATTATGAAGTAGTTCATGCTTACAAAAGAAGACATGTATATATATGTGCATATACACACATATAAAATTATGCATATAAAATAACATATATGATTTAAAGAACAATGAAATAAACATCCATATAGCTACCACCCAGTTTAAGAAAAGAGACATTACCGGGGCGCCTGAGTGGTTCAGTTGGTTAAGTGGCTGCCTTCCGCTCAGGTCATGATCCCAGGGTCCTGGAATCGAGTCCCATGTCAGGCTCCCTGCTCAGCGAGGAACGTGCTTCCCCCTCTCCCTCCATCTTCCGGCTTGTTCTCTCACTCTCTCTCTGTCAAATAAATAAATAAAATATTTTAAAAAAAAAAGAAAAGGAACATTACCTTTGAAGCCCTCCCAGCCTCTCTTATCATCCTTATCACCTCTTCCAGAAATAACTACCTATTTTAATTTTGTGTTTATAATTCCTTTGCTTTCCATAATTATAGTTTTATCTACAAATGGGTGTGTATATTCCTAAATCATATTTAGTTTGATACATCTTTGAATTTATATGATATCATACTTTATATTTGTCTGTAATTTGCTTTACTAACATAACATTTTTTTTATTATGTTATGTCAGTCACCATACAGTACACCATTAGTTTTTGATGTAGTGATCCACGATTCATTATTTGCGTGTAACACCCAGTGCTCATTACAACACGTGCCCTCCTTAATACCCACCCCCCTCCCCCTCCCCTCTGAAACCCTCAGATTGTTTCCCGGGGTCCATAGTCTCTCGTGGTTCGTCTCCCCCTCTGATTTCCCCCTTCAGGTTTCCCTCCCTTCCCCTAATGTCCTCTGTGCTATTCCTATGTTCCACAGATGAGTGAAAGCATATTAGTCACATAACATTTCTGACAATCACCTAAGTTACTGCATCTGGTTATAGTTCACTCATTTTTCACTGTCATATACTATTCCATAATTTGAATAAACAACAATTTATATACCCATCCTTCTGTCAATGGAAATTTTGGTTGTTTTCAGTTTTTGTTTTGTATTATTATTATTAAGAGAGAGAGCATATGTGTGAGCAGGGGGAGGGGCAAAGAGAGAAGGAGAGAGAGAATCTCAAGCAGGCTCCACACCCAGCTGGGAGCCCAATGTGGGGCTCCATCTCACGACCCTGAGATCATGACCTGAGCCAAAATCAGGGACACTTAACTTATCAGCCATCCAGGTGCCCTGCTATGAACATTCTTAAACACATCTCTTAGTGAATACATGTAAGAATCTTTCTTGGATAAATAACTAGGAATAGAATCACTAGATTGTAAGGTACACCAAATTGTGTTCCAAATGATTGCATCACTTTACATTCCCTTAAACAAAGTGGTCTTCATCCTCCCCAGACTTTTGGTATAGTCAGACTTTTTAATCATCACCAGTATACTGGGAAGTGAAAATCCTTTATAAATCGGGCGCCTGGGTGGCTCAGTTGGTTAAGCAACTGCCTTCGGCTCAGGTCATGGTCCTGGACTCCCAGGATCGAGTCCCACATCAGGCTCCCTGCTCAGCGGGGAGTCTGCTTCTCCCTCTGACCCTCCTCCCTCTCATGCTCTCTGTTTCTCATTCTCTCTCTCGCAAATAAATAAAAAAAAATCTTAAAAAACAATCCTTTATAAATCACTTTCACTTATTCTTTGATGAATGTTCAATTAATAAGTTCAACAGATGAAAATTCCTTAAAAACTTACACACACTTACACACACAAAAATAAACCTTTTAAACTATATTGACAAATTTAAGATATCTGATTATCTGAGCCATTTTACATGACTGACAAGGCAAACTAACAATTCAACAGGTGAGGTCTATGGAGCGCCTGGGTGGCTCAGTTGTTAAGCATTTGCCTTCGGCTCAGGTCATGATCCCAGGGTCTGGGATCGGCCCTGCCTCGGGCTCCCTGCTCTGCAGGAAGCCCGCTTCTCCCTCTCCCACTCCCCCTGCTTGTGTTCCCTCTCTTGCTGTCTCTCCCTCTGTCAAATAAATAAAATCTTAAAAAAAGTAAAAAAGAAACAAGCAAGGTCTAATATTCATAGCTATTATAAGTCTAGTGAGTCAAACTCATACACGTGTCAAATCAGGGCTCTCTTAAACATTCAAGCACTATTTACAAATTCACCAGTCCTTTTATACATTTCAAATTAAAACCTTAAGTCTAACATCAAATTACCTTAACTTTTCTGATTGAAATTGCAAGGTAATATATCAAATTCTCTTTATCTTGTCAAATACAGTAACAAATACAACAGCAATAATTACAAAGTTCATTCCTAATTCATTATTACTAAAAGTTTGATTTATTTCATCATTACAATTGACTTACCTAACTCTAGGACATAATTTACAATCATAGGCAGGCTAGATCAGAGATTCTAAACTGCTGTATGGATCCCTGGTAGAGATTTGGGACCACAGTCAAGATTAGATGTGACTTCCAGGATCATTCTACCAAAGTTATAAGTTAATTCATGGAGTCCTTATTGGGACTTCTGCTTGCTCTATTGATGGTCAAGTTATCTACTGCTGCTTAAAAATTCCCCCCAAACTTAGTGGCTTAAAACAACTATAATTTTATTATATTGGACGATTTTTATAATCATAAATTCAAGTAAGGATTGGCTAGGAGACTTGTCTGCTCCATATAGCTTTGACCAGGCAGCCATTTGGTGGTAATCAGCTGATTGTTGAACGGAGCTGGAGAGTCAAAGACAGTGTAACTCACTCATTTTGTCTTAATGTGGATGTCTAGAAGGCTAGGCTTAGGTGAACCTTTTCCCATGTAGTTTCTCCTGCAGAGTAACCAAACTTCCTACATGGCTGTTCAGGAGGTCCAGACAGAAAGAAGCCCTTGAGCTTTTAATGACTTAGCCTCAGAAGTTCTAGAAGGTCACTTCTACCATATCCCATTGATTAAGGAAGTCACTAAGTCCACTGATTCAAGGAGTGAGCAGTTCAATTCCACCTCTCAAAGAGAGAAATGTCCAAGAATTTGCAGCCATCTTCAATCCACCATGGGTGAGTTCCGCTTGCTATATCAACCAACGAGCCTGTCTAACTCACACTATCCTCTGGAATTTAGTTTCCCCAAAAATCATGTGCGGCTAGATATCTTTTTGAGTTTCACAGTTTCCTAATTTTTGCTGTAAACATTTTTAAAAACTTAATCACCTGAACTGGGAAAATAGGATTCTGAACTTCCTACCCAGGTTGCAGTTAATCTCTTAGTAAATGATGACTTAATTTAATTTCATACTCCATCACTACCCCCAATCTGGCTTGTACTGATTTATTTAAATTTTGCTTTTTATCGGCCTCTCCAGTCACTATTTTTTTAAGCCAATTTAAATTTTACTCTGAGCCTCAAATTAATAAATCTGGAGAGTAATTCATTCTCAATCATTATTGGGCCCCCAAAATTTCTCCCCCCAGAATTGTACAAAAACTACTACCACAGAGACCCAGAAAACTAGATTTAAGTTATTGGCTCATTCTGTTTACTACTGAAATAACCACTGCCCAGCCCATGACCCATCCTTTAGATCCAGCAACTCTGCTGCCTGTTTGGGGAATAGGAGTCTTTTGCTGGTTAGTAGTTCCTGTGCCTCCAGTCCTGGCTCCCTGTATGTCTGCTGATGTCCTATCATATACATGGCACTGACACTCTGGGATCTGGCAACCTCTGACCTTTCCAAATAAAGGGTGTAATACAATGATTTTTAAATTGTGACTGGAGAGGCTGATAAAAAGCAAAATTTAAATAAATCAGTATAAGCCAGATTGGGGGTAGTGATGGAGTATGAAATTAAATTAAATTAATTAAATTAATAAAATAAAATAAAATAAAATTTTATTTTATTAAATAAAATAAAAAGAAGAGCAGGGAAAAAAAAAAAGTGAACCAGGTAGAGAAAGGTCAAAAGCAGGAAGGTACCAAGAATTGGGTTGTTCTAGGAAATCAAAGACCTGTATGGCTGAAACACCATGGGCAAAAGAGAAAACAGAAATGAGCTCCCTCATACTGAACGCGCTCACCCAGCACAGCGCAGCGCTGGGCCAGACGAGGCCTCTTCCATCTTTGTATGGGGCAGAGCCTGCCTGTAGAGGGGCGCAGGGGAACATGGGCTCTTTGTAGGCAGGAGACGAGGGAAGAGTTGAGCTGAGCATGTCCCATATATTCTTCACACATTTTCCCAATCAGACAAGTTTCTCTACCTCTCCAGGCACAGTGAATAAAGAAGCAAAGATAGGTATTATCAAAGGAGCCATCATAATAATCGCCCATAGAATTTAAGCCAGATAAAAAGGTAGAGGGAAGAGGGGCTTGAATGATAATGAAAATGGGTGGGGTCAGGGTACTGGGAGTCTCAACTGAATTGACACCTTGTGGCTGTGGGAGTTCTACAGAAAGAGTGGAAAGGATAAAAGGAGAATGGCCCAAAGCCAGATAGATATCTGCAGCCCAGATTTCAGTAGTACCAAACTTTGGTTCTGACAGATTTGAGAAATGGCGGGGTTGTGCAGCTGCAATAGAATGGAGGAACGGGTGTTGGAGGTGAGAAGATCCAGGAATGGGGAAAGCAGGTGGAGAACAAATTACCCACATAAATGACACAGTTCTAAGGATGACATAGAAGAAGGTGAAGAGAGAGACCGAACGAAAAGCTAAAGTCTTCAGTGGTTGAGATGGGAAGGAGGACATTAAATACTGGTGATGAGGGGAAGAAGTGGGGATGAGTTTTGCAGAAAGAGAAGAAGGGCGTGAAGCGGTTATAAAGAAGCTATAGATGCAAAGCCACCTACTCTACCTCTTAGCCCCGAGGTGCTTTGGGTGTGACAGAAAAAAAAAACCAACAACAACCCAGCTTCCACATGGGTGGGCTGCAAGAACAGCAAGGACATCAGAGCTGAGGCAGCTTTCAGTTAATGCAAGGAACCATTCAAACAAGAGGTTGAGGCTTTGCTGATCACACAGTAAGACATGCTGGAGGGCCTTTCAAAGATCACAGTGAAAGGATTTGGGAATTAAGGAAGGGGTGAGCAAGGCATCATTCACCTTGTACCCTATGTTCTATTCGTACAGAATACAATATAAATTGTACTCCCAGAGTTTTGCATCCTGAGGGCCCTGGAGATAGTAACTGGAGCAATATGAGGGTGGGCATTTGGGGGAAGCTTGGCTCAAATAGAGATAAACAGAGGTAAATAGGGATGTGAGACATAATAGAACTATTTTTTGTAGTCTACCTTCCCCCCCGACCAAAGATTCTATTTATTTATTTGGGACACAGAGAGAAAGACAGAAAGAGCATGAGTTGGGGGGTTGCAGAAAGAGAAGCAAAAGCAGACTCTCAGCTAGGCAGAGAGTCCGACTCAGGGCTCGATCCCAAGACCCCAAGATCATGACCTGAGCTGAAGGCAGACACTTAACCGACTGAGCCACCTAGGTGCCCCGAGTATATTTAGGTTTTAATTATTCATCCACGATATCACCACCTTGACTCTGCTGCTCCTTGTAGATACTTTATTGTTTTCTGTCAGATTTTCCCACTAACATGAGTTGCAAAAGCATTTCTTTATTTTTCTGCTAGTCCAGCTGCAGCTGTCAAGACTGCACATACAACAAAAACAAAAAAATACAATCCTAAGGAAGAAAGGAAGTATTTTCCCAATATTTCGTAATTTGGCAAGGTTAATGTGCGAAAGAGAAGCCAAATTTTAGAAATAACTACTTGTTTCGGCCGATTTAACATTTTAGATAAAGGCCACCTTCTTTGTCAGGCTGTGACCTGTAGGTGGTGTCTTTGTTCCTCCAGGCACATATATTAAGTCTAGAAGGATAGAGAGTTCCAATCACTTTGCAAATTTGATGAGAGGTGTATACACCGCCCCCCCCACAAGAAAAATAAACGCACATTGTCATTTTTTGCTTTACTGTCAGAGGTTCACAGATCTTCTGAAGCCCAACTGTGGACCACGTTTTGAAATTCCACTTTAAAATAGCAGTTATTAGAGATGGTTTAAAGGTTTCCTTTTTTGGGGCACCTGGGTGGCCCAGTCGTTAAGCGTCTGCCTTTGGCTCAGGTCATGATCTCAGGGTCCTGGGATCGAGCCCCACATCAGGCTCCCTGCTCAGCAGGAAGCCTGCTTCTCCCTCTCCCGCTCCCCCTGCTTGTGTTCCCTCTCTCGCTGTGTCTCTGTCAAATAAATAAATAAAATCTTTAAAAAAAAAAAAGGTTTCTTTTTTTGATCTTCATTTTCTAACTTTCCTAAAATTGAAAATGGGTTATTTGTGTTAAAATAAATGTTTTCTAAAAAAAACACCCTGTGCTACAGGTAACTTAAAAGATCTTGCAAAATAAATTCATTATACAGTGAACTTGTCCAAGACTGACAAGACTTTGAGTTCGAAGTGGCTGCCATAGGAGGTACTCAGTTTTCCCATCTGTAAAATGGAGTAATTAATATTAATCAGTCATTATGTTGCATAGATTAATACTTGCAAAATCCTAATGATTGTGATTTTTTCTAAACTCCCTCTGGGTCATCTGTTATTTAGGTTATACTTTTCTTCTCTAGACTGAAGCAGATATAATGCCACAGCTGCTTCTTCAGCTACTCTGTTCTGTTGTTGTTGCTTTTTTTTTTTTGGTGAAGGAACACCTGCTTAGAATGTACCTAAGGAGTTATTTCTTTGGTTTTTGATAATTAAAGCACTGCTATGGTGATGGCTGACATCTGGATTCACTTTTAAAGACTTCACTGTATTTTTCTGGCTCCTGGGAGATTCATGAACTATAATGCATTAGATGGAAATGTGGTGATGTGCTTCCTTTTGCAACAGCAATTTTACTCTTGCTTTGTTATTTCCCCACTGCAATGAGTGAGAGCTGCCACTCTTGTTACTGCTGCTAAGAGATTAAGGGAACTGAGTTGAGCTCCAGAAATTTAATATGCCATATAATGCCTGATTTATTTTGATTCTGGCTTTGACTTGAATTGATAAACTCACTTGGGACTGCTCTGCAGAATCAACACCCAGGGATTAATTTTTTTTTATAAACTGGTTCTGAAATAATTTCTTTTTGGGGGAGGGAGCATGAAAATCTAGTTCTCTTACCTATTTCCAATAGTAACAAGGAAAGTAAAATTTGGCAAAAGTATTCTAATGTTATGATTTCCCCAAAAGTTATATTCCTCCATCTCCACTCAATTATAGCTCATGAAATTTTTCTAAGATCTGCTTTCCAGAACTATGTACTTTGTTTAAGGCGATTATAAATTACACCATTAACTGTCTCTACCTTGACATTCTTCTCGGCTGGTCCCTCACAGGTAGTCACACCAATGAAGACATGTAGATCGGTCAGGGCTCCCATTTGCAGAGGACATAAGCCAATTCTGGCTGAATGAGCAGAAAAGAAGTTTAAGAGGAGATGGAAAGACTCAGAGAACCGCCTCGAGGCCGGAGGGGACCAGGAGCAACGCTAACAACCCCCCCCCCCCCCCCGGGGAGAGGGGCCCTACAAGGTCACGCCCACTACTAACTGCCGCCCTCACAAACACTAAAGGCTACCGTTGCCAATTCCACTGCCCAGCCAGGCCGCTTCTGCGCTCTCAATTTAACCTTGCAAGCACTCCCCCCACCAAATGTCGGATGCCAATCTTTCCTTCCTCAAGCTCCTCATTTCCAAAGTCTTACGCAGGTGGGCTGAATGTGGAAGGCCAAGTCCTATGTCTGCCCCCTAGCTGGGAGAGTCTGGAAATCTCGTTTTCAGAGCTCACCTAGGGGAAGCAGTTCCCAAACTTACATTAAGACTGGGAAATCCCTAAACGTAGCAAGTATATTCAAAACAACCTGGGCAGCCAGAAAATTTGAAAATGTTTTCTACAGGAGAGAATTAATATATTGAGGATATATGCTAAGGGCCGGGTGCTTTAAATAGATTACATTATTTAATCTTCAACGAAGTAGATATTTTAACCCTCTTTTATTTTTTACCTTTTTAAAAGATTTTATTTATTATGTCAGAGAGAGAGAGAGAGAGAGCACAAGCAGGGGGACTTCAATCGAGTCCTGCTGAGCAAGGAGCCCCATGCAGGACTCGATTCCAGGACCCTGAGATCATGACCTGAGCGGAAGGCAGACGCTTAACCGACTGAGCCACCCAGGTATCCCTTTAACCCTATTTTAATGATGGGAACACTGAGGCTCAGAGAAGTTATTATTAGCTCGAGGTCATTTTGTTGGCAAAATGGAGAACATAGATTCATGTCTAGGATTTTTCCTTCAGAACTTTTCTTGTCTTACAACATACCTCTAATTTCCATTTCCCAACTGCTGACTCATATATAACAGCAGTGGGCCAAGCAGTGGGGCAGAAGGGAGCCTGGAGCTCTAGGAGCTGGCAAGGAGGGGTGCATTAATTGCAAGAAAATTTAAAGACAATAATAAAACAGACTAAAAATAGGTCTACTTTACTATTATTATTATTGAAGATTTTATTTATTTACTTGAGAGAGAGCGAGAGAGCAAGAGAGTGAGAGAGAGGGAGAGGGAGAAGCAGACTCCCCACTGAGCAGGGAGCCCAATGTGGGACTTGATCCTGGGATCATGACCTGAGCCAGAGGCAGACACTTAACCGACTGAGCCACTCAGGCATCCTACTTTATTATTATCATCATGTAACAGCAAGTCCAAAAAATGTCAGCAATAAAATATTCCTTCTTGCTGAGGTGAACTGTTCCCTACTCCTTGGTACACCAGTATATATAAGAAGCCCCCAACTTAATTTCCAAGGTCTAAAAAAAGAAGGTTGTTTAGAAATTGTCATTGAAGTGCCTTAAACAGCTATATCTTCCTAGAATAGGTCATAAAGAAAAAAAATAGACCATTTAACACATGGTGTACCTGAGTACCTATCTTTTAATGTTATTTCTAAGAAAAAATGAGTTCTAATTTTCATTTTAGAAGTACATCTCTCCTCCCTTACTCCCTCCCACCAAGAAAGAAGTACATCTCTCTCAAGTTTGGCAGTGTGAGCAGAGGCTCTTTTACCTTTTAGTAGCACCAGAAGCTCTGATAATAAGGCAGAGCCTCCTTGGAGAGCCCCTTTGGTAGCTGTCTTGGCAAGGTGGTTTCTTGGTGGTAAGAAAGGAAGGAGATGCATCCCAGTAATTTATACGGTGGAATCGGAAGAAGTACCTCTTGAAGTTGGCACGAGGAAGACATTGTTTAAATGAATCCCCAGGTACAGAGAATTTGAGATCTTAAAGAATTAACTTTACCCCATCACCAAGCCTTATAAATTCTGACTCTTAAGTATCACTCAAATAAGTTCTCTCTTCACCTTGGCCTATTCGGATGCTAATATTATTTGATCTAGACTACTGCAGCATTCTGCTAGCTGCTCTTCCTTCCTGTCATTAGTCTCAGCTTATTCCAATCTATTATCCACATAACTGTCAGAGTGATCCATGTAAGCATGAGTGAGATCACAAAATTTCCTTGCTTAAAACCTTTCCATGACTTCCATGTCCTTAAGGAGATGCCACGCAAACTCCTTTGCAAGACTCAGAAATGTATTTAAGATAGAGCCCTTCCTGGCTTGTTTGGCTTCATCCTTTGTCATTCTTTAACTCAAACACTGTAGTATAGCTAATCCGCACTGCCTGCACTCTAAGTATGATGCTGTCTTAGGCCTCCTGCTTTGGCATATGTTGTTCATTCAGCCCCCTACCTCCTCCTATTCGTTGACCTCTGATAAGTCTTCTCTCTCTTTTCCAGATTCCAACTACATTAAGTACTCCATACTCTGTGCTCCATCCCGCAGTACTGGAGGTTTACTTTCATATTAGAATGCAAATTACAGAAAAATAATTGCATTCTGATCTGGCTTCTCCTACTAGACTCTACCTTTTTTTTTTTTTTTAAAGCAGTAGCTATGTCTTTTATCTTTGCCACCCCCCTGTTTAGTGAAGTTTTTGGTACAGATATTATATACTCAATAAAATTTTTAAAAAATACATGCCAGCTACCCAGTATGCAAGCTGTCAAGGTGGTGGCAGTCTAGTAGTTAGGACAGGTCAAATTCATATAACTAAAACACAAGGCAGATGTGCCACAACCGAGGTTTAAATGAAATGCTTTGGTTACTTTAAGGAGAGAGCTCCCAGTTCTGGTTTTGGGGTGAGGTGGGGGTACAGAATTGAGAAGGATCAGGGGAGGAGATAGCATTTGAGATGGACTCTGACAAGAGAAATTTTAATACTTGGAGCTGCAGCAAGCATAAAGAATAGATTAGGTCACATACTGATATAGTAAAGCAGAGGGTATAACACAAGATCATAGAGTAGTCCCACCGAGCGTGTAAGAGAATATGGGAAAAAAGCTGGAGAAGTAGTTTAGGCTTTAAATGCTGGCTAAGGAGTCAGTTTTTAATTTAGAAGGCAACCGTAGTGTAATTAAAGGCAGTAATTAGCAGAAGAAAACTATTAGAGCAACTGTAATAGTCTGATGAGGAGTTACAAGGTCATCTTTGACAGGTAGTATAGTAGAGACAAGCAGAAAGACCTGGGTCACTTATTGGTGACATGATCTTGAATGTGTTATTTAAATTCACAAACCCCAAATTTCCTCATTTATTTCAAAAGAATGTTGTGATTAAATTTATGTAAAGAGATTAGCATAGTGCTTGGCATGTATCAAGTGCTTGAATTAATCAGTGATAGTTCAGCTGCAACTGATAAAAATTGAACTCAAATCAGCACAAGCAAATAAGGGAAATTATTAAAAGGCTACTGACAAGATCAATGGAACAGAATAGAGAGCTCAGAAACAGAACCACACGTAGATAATCAAATGATCTTTGACAAAGGAGCAAAGGCAATACAATGGAGCAAAGATAGTCTTTTCAACAAAAGGTGCTGGAACAAGTGTACATCCATATGCAAAAAAAAAGAAATGTAGACATAGATTTTATACCCTACACAAAAATTAACTCAAAATGTAGCATAGACCTAAAAGTAAAATGCAAAACTAAAAAACTTCTAGAAGATAACATATGAGAAAGTCTAGGTGGCCTTGGGTTTGGTGATGACTTTGTAGATCCAAAGCTCAATCCATGAAAGAAAAAATTGAAAAGTGGGATGTCATAAAATATTAGAAATTTCTGCTTTGTGAAAAACACTGTTAAGAGAATGAAAAGACAACCCACAGGCTGGGAGAAAATCTTTGCAAAACACTTATCTGGTAAAGGATTGGTATCTGAAATCTGTATATAACTCTTAAAACTCAGCAATAAGAAAGGAAACAGTCTAATTGAAAAAGGAAAAAGATTTGAGCAGACACCTCACCAGAAATGATATAGAGATGACAAATAAACATATGAAAAGATACTCAACATCACATGTCATCAGGAAATTACAGAACAATGAGATACCAGTGCGCATCTCTTAGAATGGCTGAAAGCCAAAACACTGACAACACCAAGTGCTGGCGAGGATATGGGGCAGTAAGAGCTCTCATTCGTTGCTAGTGGGAATGCAAAATGGTACAGCCACTTTGGAAGACAGTTTGGCAGTTTCTTACCAAACTGAACATCCTCTTACCATATGATCCAGGAATTACACTTCTTACTATTCACCTAAATGACCTGAAAACTTACGTTCACACACAAAAAACAGCACACAAGTGTTTATAGTTTTATTTATGATCGCCAAAACTTGGAAGCAACCAAGATGTCCTTCAATAGGTGAATGGATAAACAAACTGTGGTATATGGATATATGGTATATGGAACATGATTCAGCAGTAAAGAGAAATGAGCTTTTATATCATGAAAAGACATGAAGGGCATACTGCTAAGTGAAAGAGGTCAATCTGAAAAGCCTATATGCTATATGATTTCAACTATATGACCTCTGAAAAGGGCAAAACTCGAGATAGTAAAAAGATTGGAGATTGCTAGGGGTTCAGTGGGAGGAAAGGGGGAGGGATGAATATGTAGAGCCCAGGAGATATTTAGGGCAGGGCAGCCATTCAGTATGATACTGTAATGGTTAGTATATGGCATTATACAGTTGATAAAATCCATAAAACATAAAACAAAAAAAAGAGTCCTTAATGTAAATAAGCTATAAACTGTAGTTAATAATAATGTAAGAATACTGACTCTTAATTGTAACAAAAGTACCACACTAATGGAAGATGTTAAGAACAGGGAAACTAAGGTGGGGAGATAGAAGGAATATGGGAATTCTTTGTACTTTCCATTCAATTTTTTCTATAAACCTGAAACTTCTCTGAAAATAAAGTTATAAATTTAAAAATTCACTAAGCAGTATATATAAAATTCATGCACTGTAATAAAAAATGAAAAAGTTGTGCTTTAAAAAAAAAATGCTACTCAGGTAATTCCCAGAAACAAAGACAGCCCAGAGCTTTAGGGACTAAATCTGGGAATTTGATTTCTCTTTTCTTTTGTTTTCATTCTCTGATAGGTAAGCAGGTTTTCTTTACCTGCTTTAGGTATGGCTTTAGGAATAATGATGTTCCCCACTCCCTCCACCCAAAAAGGCCTAGACTGATATCTGAGGCTGGTAACAGTGTGGGGAATCTGAGATACTAAGTCATCTGAGAAATCATAGTGAAGCCTTGAACAATGGTGACCTGTGTAACATGATAGCAAACAACAGGCACTACTGTTGCCTACAGTAAGAAGATGAAAAAGGAGCCTAATGAAATTTTAAAAAAACTAAGCTTAGGGGGCGCCTGGGTGGCTTAATCAGTGAAGTGTCTGCCTTCGGCTTGGGTCGTGATCCCAGGGTCCTGGGATCGAGTACCACAGAGCCCGCTTCTCCCTTTCCCACTTCCTCTGCTTGTGCTCTCTCTCTCTCTCTCTGTCAAATAAATAAATAAAATCTTTAAAAAAAAAAAAACACTCAACCTGAACTTATTTTCAAATTATAGATTCATGTGACTTTATTCCTGAGATATTTTCACTGGGTATAGGATTCTGGGTTGACAGTTCCTTTCTTTCAACACTTGAAAAACATTTATTTCCTTCTGACCTCCACGTTTCCGGGAAATTTGAAATTTGCTGTCATTTCCATTGTTTTTCTCCTATAGGTGAAGTGTGTTGATGTCAAATGAACAAACCTTTTAGAATCTCTAGAAGTAAGAGAGTTTTATTTGAGCCCAAGTTAGGACTGCTGTGGGGGATACACAAACTTCGCAAAGAAGAGAGTGCTCCTGCAAAGGAACATTTGGTGTAGGGTTATATACTTTTTTTTTTACATTAAAAAGTTACAGGGACGTGGCGAGGCTGGGCCAGCCTGGGTGCCGGGCCTGGGGCGCTCTGCTTGGCCGCTCGGTGGGCCAGCCCTCCGCACCCGCCGTCAAGCCCCCGCCGGGCCCCACGGCCGTCAAACCTTTCCAGTTTGGGGCGGGTCCAGAGAATGGAGATGGAGTAGTCTCTTGAGGCAAGCTTCTCGTCCAGCGGTGCGGTGTCAGGGGCTTCAGTATTTCTGCCTCCGGCTCGCTCCCGTATCTTCAAGATAATCGTGATCGGTGACTCCAACGTGGGCAAGACGTGTCTAACTTACCGCTTCTGCGCCGGCCGTTTCCCGGAACGCACCGACGCTACTATCGGGGTGGATTTCCGAGAACGTGTGGTGGAGATAGATGGGGAGCGCATCAAGATGCAGTTATGGGACACAGCAGGACAAGAACGATTTAGAAAGAGCATGGTACAGCATTATTACAGAAATGTCCATGCTGTTGTCTTCGTGTATGATATGACTAATATGGCTAGTTTTCATAGCCTGCCATCTTGGATAGAAGAATGCAAACATTTGCTAGCCAGTGACATACCACGGATTCTAGTTGGAAATAAATGTGACTTGAGAAGTGCCATTCAAGTACCTACAGACTTGGCACAATAATTTGCTGACACACATAGTATGCCTTTGTTTGAAACCTCTGCGAAAAACCCCAATGATAATGACCACATGGAAGCTATATTTATGACCTTGGCTCATAAACTTAAGAGCCACAAACCATTAATGCTTAGTCAACCCCCTGATAACGGAAGTATTCTGAAGCCCGAACCAAACCCTGCAATGACATGCTGGTGCTAAGTAACAGTCTTTATTATACCATCTAATTTTACCTAAGAAATGCTTTTGAAGTATGACGCTGATAAGTCATAAGATTTAATCTCAAATATAATGGATCATCCTGACATTTTACTATTTATCATTGTCATGCTAATTTTTGTATTTTGTATCTACTTAATTACATTTGTCATTGTGACAACACAGGGCAAAAGTTGGTTTTCATGTGTGGTTGAAAATGAAGTAAAGGTAGGATGAATTAGACCATCTTCCCATTGAGAGCCCAGTGAAGGAGGCTTCAAATGAGAGCACGATGGTATTTTAGGAATAAATGACTCTTCAATCCTGTGTTCTGGGATTGAAAAAAAAAATTAAGGGTTTAGGACATACTTACTAGGTATGTTCTTTGGGAAGTATTCTCAATAGGACAAAACTGGTATTTGCCTCTCACTGGAGTTCTGTCTTTGTATTATTGATGTATTTAATTGCATTATTATTGGTACATTTGAGAGCCAAGACTGTATTTAGTTCCAGTGTGGGGAGAAGGCATAGAATATTTTCTGGTTCTCAGTGCATAAAGAATGACTTCCAGTGATTCCAGATGCTTGATATTTCTAATCAATATATCAATCAGATCTACAGAAGTCATTGTTATTTTTAGAAAAATAATTTGAATTGTTTTCTTACTAAATTCTATTAGAATATGCAAAAGCAAGTCTGACTTTAATGTAAATGAAGAGATATAATAAGGTGCTTTATATTTTATTTTGATATCTTTACTGAAAAACCAATTGAAAGCATTGGAGGAGTTGTAACTTGGGGGGGAAATAGGTAAATGTGGTTCCTGGCTACCACAGGAGACCTGTTCTCTTAGCTTTTAGTAATTTCAAGCTGTGTATCTGACGTAGTATCTTTTGCTCTCCCCCACAGTCAGTCAATTTAATGACTAAAGGTTGAATTAACAAATCAACTTCTCTTTGGATTGTAGCTCTGAAGGCATACCTCTAATTCCTAGGAGTCTACATATATTTCTGTAATAATATTGTGTTACAGTGTTTCAGTTTTTAAAATCTTTAAATTTTATGGTCACAACAAGCTATTCCTCCTCAGTATGAAAAATAAAGTAGATATTGAGAAATACCTTGTCTCTCTCCCTCAGTGGTGTAAAGAATAGTTCAAGAAATTTCTTACCCTAAGTATGTTTATTTTAAATTTAAGACTTTGCATAGAAAATAGTAAGTTTGCATACAAAGCTATTACATGAATGGAACATAAGCCATGAACTTTAACTGAAGGGTGCACATTCATTAGTTCTGATAGATTGCTGTCCTTGATATTTTAGAGGTAATTAAGCGAAAAGATGATTATACTTATAATATTTTCAGAATGTAGGAAATCAAATATGTAATCTAATCTAGTTTAGGAGTTTTGTTTAATCATCATGGTGATCCTAATTGGATAATTTAATTATAAAAACAAGGTAATGCTATTAAATGAACTGAAAGAAGTAATTATAGGAAATAATTATTCAGTTTTAAATATTAGAGCTTAAGGAAAAACAAGTTGGCTTTATCTGTGTTTAGGGAGATTAATCCAATTTTCCTATCATGCTAGAATTAAAAATGGTTAGAATTTAAATTGTTGATTTGTAACTATTTTGTAGTAAAACAATGACAACTGTGCTAATTGTGGTGGGTGTAACAGTTTTTTAAAGAAGGGAATCTGTTTGTTGCTTTTAAAACATTTTCTAAAGTGTGGGAAGAAAGTTTACAAAACTTCCAAGCACATTTATGTTTTTAAGTGCTGTTAAAATGGTTAAAAAAATAATTTAACTGTTTCTTTTTATAAGAACGTAATGTAGGTATCCTTTACAGTTCTGTGAAAGAACTTATTTTTTCACTTTAATATTTATTAATTTTAAAATATTTGTATCTCATTTGCAATGATTTACTGTTTTAATTTTTTTCTACATAGGTTTTTATTTTTTAAAGAGCATACTTATCACTTGAATGGGGATAAAAATTTTAGATATTTTCCAGAATATTTATAAAACACTTCCTTGTTGAGAAACCACTTCCAGAATGGTGGTTATCAAACAAATAATTATAAATTTTTAAAGCACAAATCACAACATTTTGTAACTCCTGTGTGAATTTATTTTAATTGTGATCCTTAATTGAAAACATCAGGTATCTTTTGGGAAAGTCTTAATTTGAGATCAACCTAAGGAAGCTAATCCAGAATCTAATGTAGTTAGCTATTAATGACAATGCTTTACTGACATATATTGCTAATATGTTTCCTCATGGAATCTAAAGTTAAATAATTTCGTTGTGGAATAGTGTCATTGTAACATTTCTTTATGAAGTTCAATAAACCAGCTTTGCCATAAAAAAAAGTTACAAATTATTAGACAAAGGACATTTCAGAAAGTTTCAGACCTTACGTTTCTAGTATATGCAGGGCTGTATGACTATGGGAATCAGGGAAGTTTCTTTTTCTTTTTGTGTTCAGAATGCTCCTTTTTGGTTATTTTAACAAAGGAGATGTAATAATGTGTGCTTGGAGCAAGACCCCATGCTTTGAGGTTTTGTCGAGTTACTTTGACTTTGGGAGCCCAGCAGCAGGGCCCACAAACATTAAAAGTTGAAAATTTCCTTTATCAGGTGTCAGTTCTTTCTGGATGCTGTCAAGATTTTTCCTTTGTCTTCAGTTTCCACAAGTTTAACTATGATGTAAATTGGCATAGATTCTTTTTATTTTATCCTGTTTGGGGTTCATTCAGATTCTTGAGTCTATAGGTTATGCCTCTTGAAATTTGGGAAATTTTTAGCTATTATTTCTTTTTTTTTTAAAGATTTTATTTATTTATTTGAGAGAGAGAGAATGAGAGATAGAGAGCACGAGAGGGAAGAGGGTCAGAGGGAGAAGCAGACTCCCCGCTAAGCAGGGAGCCAGATGCGGGACTCGGTCCTGGGACTCCAGGATCATGACCTGAGCCAAAGGCAGTCGCTCAACCAACCGAGCCACCCAGGCACCCTAGCCATTATTTCTTTAAGTACTTTTCAGCCCTACTCTCTTTCTCCTCTCCTCCCAAACTCTAATGACACAAATGTTAGATCTTTTGTGAAAGTCTCACAATCCCCTATGGCTGTTTATTTTTTTAATATTTTTTCAGTCTATTTTCTATTTGTTGTTCAGATTGGGTAATTTCTATTACTTTATCTCCAAGTTCACTGACTCTTTCCTCTATTTCCTACACTGCTTTTGAGCCTACCCACTACGATTTTTATGTAGGTTTTTTTTTTTTTTAATCTTCTATTGCATTGTTGAAACTTTCTTATCTCTTTGTTGATGCTTTCTATTTTTAAATTTTTTTTCAAGTGTGTTTGTAATTGCTTGGTGCAGCATTTTTATCATTGCTGCTTTAAAATCTTCACCAGAGAATTCTAACACCTCTGACATTTCACTGTTGGTATCTATTATTTGTCTTTTTTCATTCACTTTGAGATTTACCTCATTCTTGGTATGGCAAGTGGTTTTCAAACGAAACCTGGAATTTTTCATATTATATGATTCTGTATCTTATTTAAACCCTTGGTTTTAAATGTTGTCTGATGCCCCTCCAGCAGGGTAGAAGGGTTGTTACCCTGTTACTGCCACGTAGTGGTAGAAATCCAGATTCCCTGCTTGGCCTGCTCTAACAATCAATGGGAGGGAAGAACTCCTCATTACTACTGGGTATAGACAGATGTTCCAGCTCTCCACATGGTCTGTAATGACACGGTGGTAGGTTTGGCCTCATTACTGCTGGGCAATGGTGAAAGTCCTCCATATGGTTTCCACTGACAATGTGGGGAAAGGAGAAGGCTTGTTACTGGTGATGGAGATGAAAGTCCAGGCTCTCTACGTGGGCTTCTCTGATACCACCCAAGCAGGGGTGTCGAGGCACCCCTTCAACCTGAGGGTAGAAGTCTAGGCTCCCCACTCAGCCTTTGCTTCTTGGGTGGCCCACAACTTTTTCTGAGATATTCTGCTGGAGGAGAGCCATTATTTTCTCAAAGTTTTTAATCTTGCCAGGCTTCCCCTTCCCTCCTGCTTTGTCTAGCAACAAAAACCCTTTCTTGAAACTTTTGTTGTTTATGCCTATCAGAGTTTCTGAGTTGCTGGATTCTTTAACTGTAATTCTGTAATATATGAGGCAAAAAGAAAATCTGGTGTATTTACTATCTTGTTATTCCTTGATTCACAAGGTCCCTAGCCTGTCTGCTTTTATTTTTTTATCTTTCAGAGTCATCTTGTATTTGATAGATAATGGCTTAGCCAAGTTTTCTTCACCTTTTATTTTATTCCCTTTGTGCTTAAGTTCAAATATCTCTGAATCCTTATATACCTAGAGTAGAATCTGGGTATGGTTGTTTTAAAATATGTCCACGAGACTTCATGATGTATCACAAAGCTGTAATCATCAACACAATATGATGCTGGCACAAAAACAGACACATATGTCAGTGGAACAGAATAGAGGACCCAGAAACGGACCTTCAACTCTATGGTCAACTAATCTTCAACAAAGCAGGAAAGAATATCCAATGGAAAAAAGACAGTCTCTTCAACAAAGAGTGTTGGGAAAATTAGACAGCCATAGGCAAAAGAATGAAACTGGACCACTTGCTGACACCATACACAAAAATAAACTCAAAATGGATGAAAGACCTAAATGTGAGACAGGAATCCATCAAAATCCTAGAGGGAAAGAAGGCAGCAATCTCTTTGACCTCCGCCGCAGCTACTTCTTCCTAGACATGCCTCCAAAGGCAAGAGAAACAAAAGCAAAAATGAACTATTGGGACTTCATCAAGATAAAAAGCTTTTGCACAACAAAGGAAACAGTCAACAACACTAAAAGGTAATCTACAGAATGGGAGAAGATAGTTGCAAATGTCTTATCAAATAATGGACCAGTAGCCAAAATCTATAAAGAACATATCAAATTCTACACCTGGGGTGCCTGGGTGGCTCAGTTGGTTAGGTGTCTGCCTTTGGCTCAGTCATGATCCCAGGGAACTGGGATTGAGTCCCATGGTTGACTCCGGGCTCAGCAGGGAGTCTGTTTCTCTCTTCCTTTGCCCCTCCCCCCAGGCTCATGCACGCCCTCTCTCTTTCTCAAATAAAAAATTAAAAAAAACAACAACAAAACCCAAAACAAAAAACTCAACACCCAAAAAACAAAAAATCCAGTCAAGAAATGGGCAGAAGACATGAACAGACATTTCTGCAAAGAAGACGTACAAATGGCCAACAGACACATGAAAAAATGCTCAACATCACTCAGCATCAGGGAAATACAAATCAAAACCACAGTAAGATACCATCTCACACCGGTCAGAATGGCTCAATTACCAACTCAGGAAACAACAGATGTTGGTGAGGATGTGGAGAAAGGGGAACCCTCTTACACTGTTGGTGGGAATGCAAACTAGTGCAGCCCCTCTGGAAAACAGTATGGAGGTTCTTCAAAAAGTTAAAAATAGAACTACCCTACAATCCAGCAATTGCACTACTAGGTATTTATCCAACGGACAAAAACATAGTGATTTGAAGGGGCACATACACCCCAATGTTTATAACAGCAATGTCCACAATAGCCAAACTATTGAAAGAGCCCAGATGTCCATTGACAGATGAATGGATAAAGATGTGGTATATATACAATAGAATATTACTCAGCCATCAAAAAGAATGAATTCTTTCCACTTGCAAGGACATGGATGGAACTAGAGGGTATTATGATAAGTGAAATAAGTCAGAGAAAGACAAATACTGTATAATTTCACTAATATTTGGAATTTTAGAAACAAAACAGATGAACACAGGGGAAGGGAAGGGAAAATAAAATAAGATGAAAACAGAGAGGGAGCCAAACCATAACTCTTAACTCCAGAAAACTGAGGGTTGCTGGAGGAGAGGTTGGGGGGCATGGGGTAACTGGGTGATGGGCATTAAGGAGGGCATGTGATATAATGAGCAATGGGTGTTATATGCAACTGATGAATCACTGGATTCTACCCTAAAACTAATAATACAGTATATGTTACCTAAATTGAATTTTTTTAAAAATTAATTAAATAAATAAATAAAATATGTCCACAAGAGTTTTGACACTCTTCCCTTTGAGAAATTAGAGCCTAATTCTCCTTCCCTTAATTGTGGGCTAGACTTAGTGAGTAGTTTTTAACTAGTCTCCCTCCTCCCCAGCTCTATGCAATCACTAATCTAATTCTGTGCTATAGATGTACTATTTCCAGACACCTCATATAAATGGACTCATACAATATTTGTTCTTTTGTAACTGGCGTTTGCCACTTAGCATAATGTTTTCAAGTTTAATCGATGTTGTAGCATGTATCAGCACTTCATTCCTTTTTATTACTGAATAGTATTTCATTGTATGGATATATCATGTTTTTTATTCATTTATCAGTTAATGGACATTTTGGTGTTTCCATTTTCTGGCTGTTATGAGTAATGCTACTATGAACATTTGTAAACAAGTTGCTATGAGGATATATTTTCATTTCTCTAGAGGATACCTAGGAGTGAAATTTCTGGGTCACAAGGCAAATCGGTTTAACATTTTGAAAAACTGTCAAACTGTTTTCTAAAGCAGCTTCACCATTTCTACAGCAATGCATGACAGTTCCAACTTGTCCCCATCAGTACCAACACAGTTATTATCTGTATTTTTTATTATAGCCATCCTGGTGGGTGTAAAATGCTATCTCTTGTGCTTTTGATCAGCATTTCCCTCATGGCTAATTATGTTGAGTATTTTTCATGTCCTTATTGCCCATTTGTATATCTTCTATGAAATATCTATTCAGATCCTTTGCCCATTTAAAAAATTGGGTTATTTGTCTTTTATTTTTAAAGATTTTATTTATTTATTTGAGAGAAAGAGAGAGAGAGAGAACAAGGGGGGAAGGAGGAGAGGGAGAGGGAGAAACAGACTCCCGGCTGAGCAGGAAGCTCGATATAGGTCCTGATCCCAGGACCCCAAGATCATGACCTGAGATGAAGGCAGATGCTTAACTGACTGAGCCACCCAGGTGCCCCATTATTTGTCTTTTTATTGCTAAGTGGTAAATATTCTTTACATGTTGTTATTTATTTATATTTTATTTTAAAGATTTTATTTGCCAGAGAGAGAGAACACAAGCAGGGGGAGCCACTGGCAGAGGGAGAAGCAGGCTCCCCGCTGAGCAATGAGCCCCATATGGGACTCGATCCCAGGACCCTGGGATCATGATCCAAGCAGAAGGCAGATGCTTAACCTACTGAGCCACCCAGACGTCCTATTATTCTTTATATTTTAGATGCAAGATGCAAGTTCCTTATCAGGTATATGATTTCCAAATATTTTCTCACATTCTGTGGGTTGTTTTTTCACTTTCTCCTGATGCCCTTTGAGCCACCAAAAGTTTTTAATTTACATGAAGTCCAACTTATCTATTTTTTTGACTCTGGTGCTTTTGATGTCCTATCTAAGAAGGCTTTGGCTAATAAAAGGTCATGATTTACTCCTATTTTTTCTCCTAATAGTTTTATAGTCTCAGTGCATACATTTAGGTCTATGATCCATTTTCAGTTAGTTTTTATGTATGGTGTAAGAAAGGGGACCAGTTTCATTATTTTGCATGTGGCTGTCCAGTTGCCCCAGCACCACCTGCTGAAAGATTTCTTTCTCCACTGAATTTTCTTGGCACCTTTCTTGAAAATCAATTAACTATAAAATTAAGGTTTATTTCTGGACTCTCAATTCTATTCCATTGGTCCATATATCTATTCTTATGCCAGTACAACATTGTCTTGATTATTGTACCTTTGTAGGAAGTTTTGAAATGGGGGAATTATGAGCTTTCCAACTTTGATCATCTTTTTTTCAAGACTGTTTTGGCTATTCTGGGTCCTTTGCATTTTCATATGCATTTTAGGATCAGCTTGTACATTTATGCAAAAAAAATGCAGCTGGGATTTTGATAGGGATTACACTGAATCTATAAATCAACTTTGAGAGAATTGCCATCTTAACAATATTTTCTGATCCACCAACATGAGATGTCTTTCTATTTATTTAGGTCTTCTTTAATTTCTTTCATAATGTTTTGTAGCTTTCAGTATATAAGTTCTTCATCTTTTTCATTAAATTTATTCCTAAGTATTTATTCTTTTTGATGCTATTATAAATGGAATTTTCTTAATTTCACTTTTAGATTGGTCATTGCTAGTGTACAGAAGTACAATTGATTGTTGTATATTGATCTTGTATCCTACAACCTTGTTGAATTTGTTTATTATTTCTAATAGTTTTTAGTGGATTCCTTAGGATTTTCTATATACAAGATCATGTCATCTGCATGGTTTTACTCCTTCCTTTCCAATCTGGATGTTTTTTATTTCTTTTTCTTGCCTAACTGCCCTGGCTAGAACCTCCAGTACAGTGTTGATTGGAAGTGGCGAGAATAGACATCTTTATCTTGTTCCTGTTCTTAGGGAGCAAACATTCAGTCTTTCACCACTAATAATGTTAGCTGTGGACTTTTCATAGATGTCCTTTATTAGGTTGATTTGGATTACAGATTTTGCTGAAACATGTATTTAAATCATATGCTACAAGAGCAGTGTAGAGTGTCACTTAACTAGTGATACTAGCCAAAAAATAAGCTTTCAAATCCCCACATACTTTTATTTTCTAATCTTATTTTATTAGGCATTTTGGGAGCAAAATTATATGATAGAGTTACATACCTCATCTGAAGCCTGGTCCTTTCAGTATCCAAGTTTGGTACAGAGGCTTATGAAAACACATAAAATATCTGTCCAAAGCCAAGAAAAATTGAAAAGAATCAAAACATCATTGGAATCTCTCAAAGAGTATCAAATGGGATCCAATTCAAATTCTAAGAAAAAACTTTAAAAATCTCTCTTTATTCATTCCTTTTCCATTCAGTCTCCCACAGGAACCCACAATCAAGATCTCCTCCCCCCCCCCCATTCCCTGCCTTTCTGTATCCATTCATTATACCTTTTAGGAGAGAAATTGCACATTTGTGACCCATATGCCAAATTTGGTCTATGCCTGCATTTAATTTGATGAAACATTTGAAACATAGTTGGTAAGATTTATAAATTAGGAAATGACACATAAAAATCAATGTATCTGATTTACCTTGAAAAATTTGAGTTTGGGGAAAAAAAAGAAAAGAAAAATTTGAGTTTGGCAAAATGTGGCCTGCATTTTTACTACTGACTGGTAGTGAATCGTGACTGCTTCCTTCAAATATGACACGTCCTCTAATTTGCTGCAGTCTTTACCACTCCCTATTGTATTACAAATGGCCAGTTTTACTATTTATGATACAGGCTTAGCCTCTGTAGGGATTGGAATTTATGACCTTTTAATGATATCCTTTCCAATGTATATTAATTACACTCTCTCAGATTCCTTCCAATTTTGCAACTTTTTCTATTTATTATACTGGATAGTATAACAAAATTTCTGAAAGCCCCACAGAATCCTTTGAGCATTGTCTAGAGTCCAGAGATAAGCTGTGGCCTTTTGGGCCCTGTAAGCATATTAAAATTCCTGTGGAGACCTCTATCTGATAAAAAGGAGGGGTAAACTCAAACAACTGGTTACACTAACTTTGCATATGTGAGACCTCTTTCAGGGAAGAAAAGCCCATCTCAGAGAGAGAATAAAGGGGGAAAGAGCTGGGCAGTCTGTGCCTATGATTGTTAGAAAAGTAGTGATTTACAATACTGGTCTTTCTGGAAAAAAGAAGAGGGGATGGAGAAAGAAAGCAGCTATTACAGTAACATCAATAGGACCTATGAAAAGCAATTACAATGTCAATGACTTAACATAAATGACATACATACTTCAACTGATGAATTAAGAGCTATTATTTTCTCTGGAAGTGGCTACTGTAGGTTAATGTAAATCGTTGACTGTGGGGGGAAAAAAAACCTTGTGCTTACTTCAATCTGTTTCTTTACTCTGCCCTTTAAATCTTTATTTGTATTTGTTAAAGACCTCAATTATCTTAGAATGACTGGGACAACTTTGTAGTATTTAATGTTTACTACAATTAATCTTTTTTCTAAAACACAAGAACTCCCCAATATCTTCAGTAGTGACAGATTCCATTAAAAGGTCAACCTAAAAACAAGACTACAAAAATCAAAAGCTGCATTTGGAATACACGTATATGTTTGGGTTTTTGGATTACATTTCAGTAATCCTCTACCTAACAAGAGAATGTAACAATATGTATATGATTCACAAAATAGAGTGAAGCTGGTTTCCTAAATATGGTTATATATTCATTATTATATAATTGGCCTCAGTTTCTTTTAACCAGTAATTGTTAAAAAGCAGATCTACTTAGTAATAATTAATTTTTGATTGGTTACACTATTATGATGTCAGATGGAACCCAATAATTTGGACCACAGAAGGTTTAGTATATTATACCTCTATGAATGCACTAAATATATATAAGAAAATTATATTTTATCATTTGTTCATTTGTGTTCTTACTTCAAGACTATTTGTTGTTGTTGTTTTAAGATTCTTTATTTATTTATTTGAGAGAGAAAGAGAGAGAAGCACAAATGGCAGAGGGAGAGGGACAAGCAGACTCCCGGATGAATGCAGAGCTCGACATGGGGCTTGATTCCAGGATCCCAGATCATGACCTGAGCTGAAGTCAGATGCTTAACCAACTGAGCCACCCAGGCACTCCCAAGCTTATTTGTTAATATTTGATATGTAGAGCAAAGAAAACACTGTGTGTACTTAAACACATACATATATAGATTCAGAATAGTTAATAATGTGAAGTGCTTAGTTTGTCAACACAAAATGAACAGTCTTTTAGAATTTCTTTAAGAAAGAAAGAGTTTTATTCCATCCCAAATTAGGACAGCTGCCCAGATGCACAATCTTCATAAAGAAGAGAATGCTCCAAGGAAAGAACATTTGGTGTAGGATTATATACATTGTTTACATAAAAATTTACAAATCATTAGATAAAAGACAATGCAGAAAGAAACAGACTTTATCTTAAGCTTAGTACATGTAGGGCTGCATGACCTTAATCTTACAGGAATCAGGGAGGTGTTTTGTTTTTGTGTGTTTTTTTAACTCTTTATGTATGAAAAGCTCTTTTTTAGGTTATTTATAAACAAAGCAGATGTACAATATGTGCTCAGGGCAGAAATAGAGACCATGCTTTGAGATTTTTGCTGACTCTGGTAAATGTTAATGCATGCTTTCCCTGAGAGCCCATAAGCCTCTTTATTAGGCATAAGCAAGCCCACAAACATTAAAAGTTGAAAATTCCTTTTATGTTATCGAGTTCAATTCCTGATCTATAGTAAGTCATCAATAAATGTTGGCCATAATTTTGTTTTGTTTTTTTTTAAAAGATTTTATTTATTTATTTATTTGAGAGAGAGAGAATGAGAGATAGAGAGCACGAGAGGGAAGAGGGTCAGAGGGAGAAGCAGACTCCCTGCTGAGCAGGGAGCCCGATGTGGGACTCGATCCCGGGACTCCAGGATCATGACCTGAGCCGAAGGCAGTCGCTTAACCAACTGAGCCACCCAGGTGCCCTAATTCTGTTTTTTTTTTTAAAGATTTATTTATTTGACAGAGACACAGCAAGAGAGGGAACACAAGCAGGGGGAGTGGGAGAGGGAGAAGCAGGCTTCCCATGGAGCAGGGAGCCCGACGTGGGGCTCGATCCTAGGACCCTGGGATCATGACCTGAGCCGAAGGCAGACGCTTAACGACTGAGCCACCCAGGCGCCCCAATGTTGGCCGTAATTTTTATAATTCTCACTAATATTGTCTCCTATAAGGCTCCTTATAGTGAGTGCCTTGCCTCACAAACAGTTTGAGATTTAGAATACTGAACCCTTCCTCCCCCCTCCCTGTCTTTAGCATACATTCGGCTAAATCTTACTCCTACACAACTGGTCACCAACACTGGTTTTTGAAAACCCTAAAATAGCAAATCCCGTTGGCTGCAAACACCAGGGACAACAATGTGTAACAGGTAATGCCTTGCCCCATTTTTCCTGTCCCAGTCCATGTGCCCTGTTCCCCACTACCAATCAAAGGTGCATCAAGTTTCGTATCTAACAATAAACTCCCATGAACCTAGAAATCCTCTATATCTACAAAGAAAACTCCAGCTTGTGAGAAAAGGGAGATTCTTTTCATTCAGGGCTCAAGGAACTATAAAAAGTCTCACTTGAATGGTGAGCCTACCGAAACAGGAGCATAGTATACTCAAAACTCTACCCAGTCACCGGACAACGACCTTCGGGCCTCTCCTGCTGCTGTGCTTATGCTACAACTGCCGCCCTTCTTTCGGAATCCTTAGCTCATTCCCTCTTTCTCTGCTCTCCTCCAGCTCTTTACCAGACTTCCGTTCGAATTTCCCCCGCACAGCAGAACCCACCAATCACAAACGTCTTTCCTCGGGCCACGCCCCCATCTCCAGCTCCGGGAGCCGAGTCCAATTTCGCGCACACCCCTCCCTCCCTTTACGCACGCTGCGCACCGACGTCGGCCTCTGACGCCGTCGTCGCCCCCTCGCCGAGTCCCGCCCGGGCAGCTCCTGTGGACCGTTGGGCGGCCGGCTGAAGTCCCTCCCTCAGGACCTCCCCCCACCCCTGAACCGCTCTCGCGGCAGCGACCCATGTGGGAGTTCAGGCTCCTGCGGTCGCCGCCGCCGCTGCTGCTCTTCCTGCCGCAGCTCAGCCTCGGAATCGCCGCGTCCCGCTCGCAGGCCGAAACCATGAACCGGGGCGGCGGCAGCGGTGCGCGATGCTCCCCCTTGGCGGAGGGGCGCCGGCCGCAGTGCCTGCAGCTGTCCACGGTGCCGGGAGCTGACCCGCAGCGCAGCAACGAGTTGCTCCTGCTGGTGGCGGAGACGGCGGGGGAGGGACCGGAACGGCGGGCCCTCTCTGGGGACCCGGCGAAGGAGGAGCCGCAGTCAGCGCCCCAGCATCACGTTCTCTATTTCCCTGGGGATGTGCAGGTAACCTGGGGCCTGCCTGGACACCTGTTCCTTCCTCGTGTGCATGTGCGAATTCCCTCAATTTCCCCCTCGTACTAGCGCCGGGTTCCTTGCCTCTCCGGAACACACCCACACATGCACTCGCGGCGTGGCTCTTGCGTTACTCCACGAAATCCAAAACCGCCCCTGCCACACCCCTGACCCCCTGCCTTTGGAGCCCCAGAGGGAAGGTGTCCTTGGAGGGTTACAACCGACCTCGGAAGAGCCAGCTGTTAGTCCAGGCTTCGAGGGGGTGGATTTTGAGACAGAAGGAATGAGGCACATAATGTATATTCATTCTATAACTTGGTTTTTCAGAGGTGCGCGCGTGTGTGTGTGTTAGGAGACAGGGATGGCTTTTAAAGTAACTTAGCACCTAGTGTTCCGAAAACGCTGGCAGTAATCAAAAAGAAAACAATTTTAAAAAATTATAAGGGTATGACATTTTTAGTAACCCTAGAAAAGGAGGGTAGGTGGAAGAAAAGGGACAGTAATTGCTAAGCATGTCAGTATTTTGTGCTCACCTAAATTCTCTACTTTTGTATGAGATTTTATCTTTATTAATTTTTTAAGATTTTATTTATGTATTCATAAGAGACAGAGAGAGAGGCACAGGGAAAGCGGGCTCCCCGCTGAGCGGGGAGCCCGATATGGGACTCGATCCTAGGACTCTGGGATCATGACCTGAGCCGAAGGCAGACGCTTAAGCATCTGAGCCACCCAGGCGCCCTATCATTATTATTAATTTTATATCTTCAGACAAATATTTGTGGATGTATTGTCCTGGAAAGCTGGGTCATCCAGACTATGTTGTCTTATACGGTAGCCATTAGTTATATGTGGCTATTTAATTTAAATTAAATAAAAAATCCAGTTCCTCAGTCGCACTAGGTGCGTTTCAAGTGCTCAGGAGCACCTGGGGTCTGTGTGTACCCTAACGGACAGCGCAAATACAGAGCATTTTCACGGACCATTTCCATCATCACGGAAAGTTCTGTTGGGTAGTGCTGGTGTAGACAGGTAAAGCTAGAATATGGCTAGATGTGTTTCTTATACCATGAAACAGTATTGCTGATTGTTTTTGAAATGGATGCTTTAAAATGATATAGTTAACAAACTTTGTGGCCTGTGTCAAATTATGATTAAGATATATGTAGTTTTTTTCTCTTGTTCTTAAAATAATTAACTGGTCTAATTAACTGCTAATAACAACTGTGAAAAAACTAGTATTTAGATTTAAGAGAAGATACTTACTCGGTTAATGCTCTGTTGCTCAGTTTGGGAAAACAGCATGACATTACTGGTAGCGACTTGCAGAGATTTGAGGAAAAGCTACTCTGTGCATCTATAATGATGATGATGATGATAGTAATGATAACTAACCTTTATTGAGCACCTACTAAATGTTTATAAAGTGTGACAGCCAGAATACAATACAGGTCTAAAAAGTGCTAAATACACTTAGAGTAATACCTCCTTTTGACGTCGTCCATTTCCTTATGTAGCCTGAAATTCCATTAGCTTTTTGGACAGTGATATAGTGTTGATTTATGCAGAGCATGAAGTGCTTAAAAACCCAGGTCCTTTAGAGAAGAAGAAAATAATGCATCAAAGGGCTTTGAGGCCAGATTGCCTAGGTTTGAACCCTGATTCTGCACTTTTAACCATGAAATTTCTGGCCAATTGCGGCTACCTCAACTATAAAATAGGAATAATTTATAGGATACCAGTGAGGACTAAATACACGAATACCTAATGAGTAACAGTTCCTTCTCATCTTTCTGATGACCTTTTTTATTATTGGGCTCAGTTGGGGACTTTTCTCCTCTACCTTTACTCCCTTAGTGATTTCTTTGAATCTTGTAGTTTTACATTCTACCTGTACTCTGATGACCTTCAACATTTGTGTCTAGCCTAGATAGATTCCCGGAACTTTAGACTTACCTACTGCATGCACACTATTTCCTTTTGGATATTTAATAGATATCTCAAACATAAAATCTCCGAGTCTTTCATTTTAAATCTGTTCTTCAGTCTTCTTCATCTCAGTTAATGGAAATCCTTTTTTAGTTGCTCAAGTTAGAAATCTTGAAGTTATTTTTTAGTAACCTCTCTTTCACACCTCATACCTCCATCAAAAAATAAAGTTGCTTCCCTTTCTAAATCTTTCTGGAGGTGATCAGATGGATCAGTTTAAAAGTAAGTCCAGTTATGCCACACCACTGCTCAAAACTCTCCAGTAGCTTCCCATGTCACTCAGAGTAGAAACCAGAGAATTCTTGATGGTTTGAAGGGCTCTTCACTATCTTCACCTTTTCCCACTCTGTTGCTTTTCTGACTTTCTCCTTTTTCTGTTTTATTCTGCCCTAGCAGTGTTCTTCATATTTCTCATGGTAGACACACTACCTCAGAAGCTTTGCGCATACCGCTTGGAACAATCTTCCTGCAGGTATCTATAGAATTCATTACCTCACCTGTTTTGAGTCTGCTCAAAAGTTGCCTTCATAGTGAGGCCTTTTCTGACCAACCTATTTAGTAATCACATGTATCCACAGGATCCCTATTAGCTTTTCTCTTTTATTTTTACCCATTTTACTGTATTCATTTTGTTTTTTGTCTGTCTTCCAGCACTACAATGTAAGCTTCATGTCTGTGTTTTCACCAATATATCTGTGACGCTTAGTGACTGGCATGTAGTAGGTGTTCAGTAGGTAACTTGTTGAGTGAGTGAATGAGTATATGTAAGTTGCTTTGAGCAGTGTACTAAGTGCTTGATAAATCTTGGCTATTAGTATATGAAATACTTTTGGCTCAGATTTCTTCATCTATGTCTTTGTACTTGATTTTTATGAGCCTCATGTTTATCCATGTGAAATTTACCCTGTTAGATACAGCTCATCTTATTCATGTATCAATTCTTTTATGGACCCATTATTCGGGTTTATATCATATATAGATTAAATAAGCATACTTTCTATATCTTTATTCTTAATTTGGATAAATACTGAACAGAATTGGGCCAACAACTTTGTAAGGTACCATTAGAAACTTTACCTCATGTTAACACTGAATTAACTGGTATCAATTAGATCTGGTTGTCCATGTAATTTTAAATTTTAATTACCATTGCTTTCTTGATGTTCCTTTTGCAATCATTTTGTTGTCGTTGTGTGTCCTTTTTCATTCTATATTATTTTCTCATTTGAATTAACAGGCGAGCTGAGAACATAGTAATATTTCTTTAGGTACTTTGATGTTTTTTTAATCCATCAGTAATGATTTTGGAGAGGGGAATCAGGATTTTTTTTAAATAGGTGCTTTCCAATATTCTTGAGTTATCTTGCTTTTAAAAGCCTCAGGATATAAAATTATACTTATTTCTCTTTTTTTAAAGCATAAGCTTACAATTTGATGAATTTTGACAAATGTTACAATTACATAACCGATGCCACAATCATGTTATACAACATCTCCATCCCCCTAAAAAGTACCCTTGTGCCCCACTTTTTTTTTTAAGGATTTTATTTATTTATTTGAGAGAGAGAGAATGAGAGGGAGAGAGCACGAGAGGGAAGAGGGTCAGAGGGGGAAGCAGACTCCCTGCCGAGCAGGGAACCCGATGTGGGACTCAATCCCGGGACTCCAGGATCATGACCTGAGCCGAAGGCAGTCATTAACCAACTGAGCCACCCAGGCGCTCCCCTTGTGCCCCACTTCTGGCAGTCTCTTTTCTCAGCCCCAGGCAACCACTGATCTGCTTTTTTTCACTATAGTTTTACCGTTTCTAGGTTTTCATTAATTTGGAAACGTAGTATGTAGTCTTGTGTCCGGCTTCTTTCACTTAGTATATAATGCTTTTGAAATTCATTCTTACTGTTGCCTATATCAATAGTATGTTCCTTTTTATTACTGGGTAGTTTTCTGTGTATGGATATACAATTTGTTTACGCATTTAGCACTTGGTGAACATTTGGGTGATTTCCAATTTTACCTTTAAAAAATTTTTGTTCTCCTAAAGGCTAGGATATATAGATGACTGTGCCCTAAGTGTTCGTCCTGGTGAGTAAAGACTCACTTCTGTGTCATGCCTTTAATACACTACTGCCACACTCACAACACTCCTGAAACCTGATATGTGGGTTTTTTCCCCATACCAGGTGATGCTCTGCAACACCAGCTGGGTATCCTAGCACTCAATTCTGCCAGTATCTATTTGGGGTTATTGTTACATTTTACAAGTTAAGGGCTCAGTCCCACAAGACTGCACCCCCCACTTCAGATGCCATTCGCAAGTCCCAGGTTGTCACTTGTGCTGCTGCTGACTGGCTATAAACTGGGGTTGCCATGATACCCTCCCTAGGTTCAGTTAATCTGCAAGAGTGGCTCATAGAACTTAGGGAAATGGTGTACTTACTGTTTTCCCGCTTATTATGAAAGAATATGATAAAGGATTCAGATGAACATCTAGATGGAAGAGATGCATAGGGTATGTGGGAAGAGGTGTGGAGCTTCCAAAGCCCTCTCACAATACACCACTCCCCTAGCACCTCCATGTGTTCACCAACCTAGAAGTTACCTGAATCCATATTTTGGGGATGTTTTATGGAGACTTCATTGCGTAGTCACGATCAATCATTAACTTCCATTTCCAGCCTCTCTTTGGAGAATGGAGAGTGGGACCGAAACTTTCAAACTTCTGATCATGTCTTGGTCTTTCTGGTTGACCAGTTCCTATCCAGGAGCCCACCAAGAGTCACCTCATTAGAACAAAGATGTTTCTGTCAACCAAGGAAATTCCAAGGGTTTTAGGAGCTCTGTGTCAGGAACCAGGGGCAGATACAAATATATGTATTCTATTATTTCGTACTTGATCTTGTGCCCTGGGGCTTCCTATGCTCTTGTCAGGCAGCCTTCTTTGGCTAGATCCTGTTATGGTCCTTCTAGCTTGCTTACTTGGGATGTCTACTTTATGCTCAGCAAAGATGCCCCCCCTGTTTTTGATGGAAGTACAGCTCACATCCAATATAGTTATCCTTGCTCTGCTATAAGACTAATCTGCCTAGCTTGAAACTTAATCATGAATGTATCCAAACTGTTGGAGAGCAGATGTCAAGTTTTCCTAAGACTCTTTTGTACCTTTACTTTAGTAGCAGTATAGGGTGGGCCTGTAAGGTTTTGCAGGCCAGCAAGCATCTACCTGTGGATAAGCACCCCTTAATCTCTCCAAGAGATTCTTTTGCCATTTGCCTCACTGGTGATGAGGAGAAGCATCATGCCCCCTACAAGCATTGCCCCTACAAGGCAAATAAGTGGGTTACATTCCTAATTGGGATGAAAATTCTCAAGAAAACTCTTTCTATAGTCTTCCCTTTTTCTGTAGATTGGCCCTGGGTAATAGCCGTAGTTGCAGAACCAGTTTTGGCTACCTGTTAGCAAGTCCTGTGGGGATGTCTTGTGTCTCTTTTTAGAATATGGGAGTATTTATCCACTGTTTTGAGAACTGGGTTTTGATACAACAGTAACAATACTATTTTTATATTTTAGTGCACACAGTTCCTTAGTATAAGCATTTTTCCCTTCTGATCGTGTAACCTGGGGCTAATCAAAGAAAATATCAAGTTTTTAGATTACCTTCTATGTGGTAGAAACTAAACTGAGAATTGTAGAATCTTGAGTTCATTTTGGCTCATTAACCAAATAACTGTAATAGAAATAATATTTAGTTTCTAGGACCTCAGTTTCCTTAGCTATAAAAAGGATTTAGACGAGCCCTTTGAGATCTAAGTTCCTATTTTAATTTTATATCACAAATCTGAATGTGCAAAGGGCAGTAGCAGAATCCATAAAAGTTAAATGGTAGCCTTCTGGGAATAAATATTTTTTAACATATATGACAAACTGTTAACATTAATGAGATTATGAACTGTTAAGAAGGACTTGAGTATCCAGTAATCCAAAATTATTAAAGGACATGAACAGAGAATTAACAAAAGGAAAAAATGAAAATTGTTAATAAACAGAAAAATATTCAACCAGCTTAGGAATCAAAACATGCAAATTAAATCAAAAGTAAGGTGTTTTATCATAGTAGTGAAGATTTTTAAAAAAATCAATGCTAATAGCCAGCGTGGGTAATGTGGGTAAATTCTTGTATACTTCCAGTGAGAGTGGAAATTGATATTAATCTTTTTGATGGGAAGTCTAAAAATTAAGATGCAAATCTATATTTACTGATATGGAACCATGCCTATAATATATTACTAAGTGAAAACTGTATGTATAAGCTTGTTGAGGAAGAAGTAAGAATGCTGTCTTCTATACATAATTACAAATGTGTATGTATACTAAAGAAAACTAGAATGCTAGACTCCAAAATTTTAATAATGATTATTTCTAATTGGTGGTTTTATGGATGGTTTTTCTATCTTCCTTATTCCTTTGTATATAGACTAAATTTTTGTAGTATTTTATTAGTTTTAGATTTTCAATAGAAAAATATGTGTGTATTGTTAAAAATTGTTTATTTAAGGTTATACATTGAAAAGTAAGTCTCCTTTTCATCCTACCCTCTCCAGCCTCCTATTTCTCTTCCCCAAGGCTACCACTGTGCTGATTTATGTGTTCTTCCGGAGACATTCTATGCTGATGAAAACTTTTTTTTTTTAGATTTATTTCTTTATTTGAAAGATTGAGAGAGCATGCGCATGTGACAATGTACACGTACAGGCGTGTCTGCTTGGGGGTGGTGTGCAAAGGGAGAGGGTGGAGCCTGACTTGGGGATGATCTCAGGATCCTGAGATCGTAACCTGAGTGGAATCAAGAGTCGGACCCTCAACTGACTGAGCCACCCCGGTGCCCTGCAAACTTTTTTTTTTTTTTTTTTTAAACACAAATGGTAGCATAGCTTACAGGAGTTTTTTAGCCCTTATTTTACAATGCATATGAGTACTCATAGACCTGCTTCATTCTTCTGAAACAGAAATAACCTTATACATGCTTATTTATTTATGCATATATGCAAGTATATCACTGAGATAAATTCTTAGAAGTGGAATCACTAGGTCACAAGAGAAGTACATTTAAAATTGTTCAACATAGTATATGGCTGTTAGAATAAAGGAAAATCACAACTGTGTTTCTTTCTCTCACACCCTGTATCCAGTCAATCAACAAATGCTGTTGACTCTACTTTCAAAATCTATTCAGTCTGACCACTTCTTACCACCTTCATTTCTGCTACCACTCTTGTTCAAGCCACTTTTCTCTCGGCAAGATTATACTTCAGGAACCTCCTACTGGTCTCCCTGTTTCATTCAACTCCTGACTCTTCAACATAGGAGCAAGAGTAATCCTTTCAAAACATGTTACATCAGCCCTCTGCTCCGAGCAAAGGCCAAAGTCCTTATACCTCCCCTTCTCCCCAAAAATCTCTCTGATCTTGGCGATCACTTTCTTTTTTTTTTTTTAAGATTTTATTTATTTGACAGAGAGAGAGAGCATGTGTGCACAAGCAGGGGTGGAGAGGGAGAAGCAGGTTCCCCGCTGAGCAGAGAGCCCAATGTGGGGCTCCATTCCAGGACCTGGGATCATGACCTGAGCTGAAGGAGGACACCCAACCAACTGAGCCACCCAGGCGCCCCCACTTTCTTTTTGTTCACACCATAGGACCTACTCTAGCCTCACGGCTGTATCTTGGCTATATTAGACATGCTTCCACTTCAGGGCTGTTTGCAGTTGCAGTTCTTTATGCCTGAAATATGAATCACTCCCTTGGTTCCTTTAGGTACTTCTCAACTATCATCTTACTGGAGACCCCCTTGGGTTTCAAATAATAATCTTCCATCCTCTCCAAAACCTTATATTCCTTTTGCCCTGCTTTTTAAAAATTATACTCCATTGCACTTAACCACCATATTAATATTTTGTGCTGACTACTAGCCACTTGTGGCTGTTGACCACTTGAAATGCTAGTCTAATCAAGGAATTAAATTTTTAATTATATTTAACTTTAAATTTAAATCTAAAAACTGATAGTTCAGTTCCTAGAAAACTTTTAAGTATATTTGAACAACTTGGATATGTGAATCTACTTTTTCAGCTGTAAATTTTATGAAATCTAAATTCAGATCCAGTATTTCCAATGAAAATTTAGCATCCAAATTGAGATGTGCTGTAAGTGTAAACACACACTGGATTTCAAAGACTTAGTAAGAAAAAGAAATGTAATCTCTCATTGGTTTTTTTATTGGTTACATGTTTTAAATTACAGTATTTTAGATATATTGGGCTCAATAAAATATATTATTCATGGTAGTTTCACCTGTTAACTTCCTACGTTTTTAAATGTAGCTACTAGAAAATTTTATGTGTGGATCATGTTATATTGCTGTTGGACAGTGTTGCTGTGTTTACTTATGGGGTTGTTTATTGTGTATCTCTGTACTAGAATGTAAGCTCTGTGGGGGCAGGGGTTTAGTCTGTTCTGATCCATACCCAATAGGCAGGTATCCAATAAATCTCAGAATAAATGAATAAGTTTGAATGAGTTCCCCCTTTTAAAAATAGCTACTGTGAATAAAAATAAAAAGGAAAACAAAATTTATATGCATATCCTAGAATCTATGCAAAAGTTATTTATATAGAATGCTTATAAATAACTAAGATCCAAATAAAAAAGGCCAAAGTTATGAACAGACACAAATAGAAATCCAGGTGGCTAATAAATATGTAACACAAATTCAAATTTTCAGTAAGTCCAAATTAGAATAAGCTATCCTTTGCATAAGAAATTGAGTGAAGATAAAAAAATTATACATACCTCTCTGGAAGATAGCACTGTAGTCTGTATAACTAATCTTAAATTATGAATATTCTTTGACCCACTTTTTCCATATCCAGGAATTTATTTTTATTTATTTATTTTTAAAAGATGTTATTTATTTAGAGCTGGGGGAGGGCCAGAGGGAGAGGGAGAGAGAGAATCTCAAGCAGGCTCCACGCCCAGCATAGAGCCTGTGCAGGGCTTGATCTCATGACCCTGAGATCATGACCTGAACCGAAATCAAGAGGCAGATGCTTAATCAACTGAGCCACCCAGGCAACCCATATCCAATAATTTATTTTTATTGATGTAATCAGAGATGTATAAAAAGATTTTTCTAGAACGTTCATTGCAGCTTTGCACAGTTGACCCTTGAACAATGCAGGGTTTAGGGGCACTGACTCCCACACAGATGAAAATCTATATTATCTTTTGATTTCCCAAAAACTTAACTACTAATAGCCTATGGTTTACTGGAAGCCTTTCTGATAATGTAAGCAGTTGATTAACATATTTTATATGTTATATTATCATATACTATATTCTTACAATAAAGTAACACTTTTCTTCAGAAAATGTTTTTATGGGGGCACCTGGCTGGCTCAGCTTGGTGGAGCATGGGACTCTTGATCTCAGGGTTGTGGGTTCAAGCCCTACGTTGGATGTAAAGATTACGTAAAAAGAAAATCTTAAAAAAGAAATGTTATTAAGGACATCATAAGAGATAATACATTTACAGTATTATGCTGTATTTATAGGAAAGAACTCACTTGTAAGTGACTTGCACAGTTCAAACCCATGTTGTTCAAGGATCAACTGTAATACTAGAATTAAAATCAAACTTAGCATTCAGGTTGTTAGAGTAATCCATAAAGGGAGGGTTCAGGATGGGAAAATATTTTAAAGTTCTGGGTTGGTCAAAAAGTCTGTTTAATAAACCAATTTTTATTTTCAGTTAATGTGTTAGGAATAGGAGATTGTGTGTATACTAAATAAAATTTATTTAAAAATATCCTTTTAAAGTAAGTTTTATTTTTAAAATTTCTACTATGCTGTTTAGCTATATCTCATAACTCTGTCTTTTGCTGGATTTTAGGTTTAAACTAAAATTATTTGTTTAAAATCAGAAAGTAATGATGGATTTATAGTTTTCATTTCTAGTACATTAACCATTGGTCATATAACATCCCAATTTCCTCCACAATAAAAATGGGAAGCTATTTTGTGGAAATAATTTTATATAAATGTGTATTTAATGCTTGTTTCATCTTTCTTACCTTTCAGAATTACCATGAAATTATGACTCGTCATCCTGAGAATTATCAGTGGGAAAACTGGAGTCTAGAAAATGTTGCCACCATTTTAGCTCACCGGTTCCCCAATAGTTATATTTGGGTGATAAAGTGTTCCCGAATGCATTTGCACAAATTCAGCTGCTATGACAATTTTGTGAAAAGTAATATGTTTGGTGCTCCAGAACACAATACTGACTTTGGAGCTTTTAAGCACCTTTATATGTTATTAGTTAATGCTTTTAACTTAAGTCAGAACAGTTTGTTATCAAAGAAGAATGTGAAAGATTTGAATAAGGACTCCAAAGCATCTAATTGTAGATCCAGTTCTTCTCACACTACTAATGGTTGCCAGGGAGAAAAAGAGAGGACCTGTGAAAAATTTGGTGAGTCCACCATGCGTTTTTACCCACCATCACTGAATGGTGCTTCTTTTACTTTGATAGGATTCAGTAAAGGTTGTGTTGTTTTGAATCAATTGCTTTTTGAATTAAAAGAAGCCAAGAAAGACAAGAACATAGATGCTTTTATCAAAAGCATAAGAACAATGTACTGGCTGGATGGCGGTCATTCTGGAGGAAGCAATACTTGGGTTACCTATCCAGAGGTCTTGAAAGAATTTGCACAAACAGGGATTATTGTTCATACCCATGTAACACCTTACCAAGTATGTGATCCAATGAGATCTTGGATTGGAAAGGAGCACAAGAAATTTGTTCAGATTCTTGGAGATTTTGGTATGCAGGTGACTAGCCAAATTCATTTTGCAAAAGAAGCTCCTTCCATAGAGAATCACTTCAGGGTTCATGAAGTATTTTGAGACTACAAGAATATTAATGTACTTGTTCAGTGGAAGGGCAGAAGCACTTTGAGTGTTATAAATTCAGATAATGAGATATATAATTCATAGATACATTGTCAGTTTTGGGGGGGCGGGGGGAAGAAGCACACATTCCTAAAATGAGTGTAATGTGCAATAGTATTCCTTGCTTGTGAATGTGAACAGTTTTTACTTTGGATGGGGTTAGAATTAGTTCAGTTGAAAAGTAAAAGATGGTTTGTGATAATTCTATAAGGAGATTCAAGACCCTTGAGAATGAAAGTTATGATATAGTCCTTATAAAAGGTAATGAAAATTGTT
Source organism: Callorhinus ursinus (assembly GCF_003265705.2). NCBI lineage: Eukaryota > Metazoa > Chordata > Mammalia > Carnivora > Otariidae > Callorhinus > Callorhinus ursinus. Next base: position 33,778,929 of record NW_027397064.1, on the reverse strand, counting down.
ATTGTTGGAAATAGTTTATTTTCTGAGTATTGTTTGGAACTAATTTTGGTGACACTAACAGGAATTAGCTATTTGGCACTCAAAACTCCATTTCTCTTCAAATAAAGCAAAGGCACACTGATGTTTTCCATAATTTTGGAATAACTGTACCCTGCCTCTTATGTTTTGTAAATTCATAGTCATTCTTTAATGTGCCACCAAGTGTTTTTTTCTTAATAGTCAAAATATATTTGTTTCCAAATTTCCAAGAACATGCAGTAGTGTGCAGTTGGTTTTTAAAATCATTACACTTAAGCACTATGACTTAATTTTTAATTGATGACTTTTAGATAAGATATTCTGGAGTTTCTTGACTCTTGGCCAAAAACCAGATCTTTTAGAAAATTGTTTTAAATTGAATGTAATTAGGTATATTGGGTAAAAATATGCTACAGATTTTCATCATATTGGTCTTTTGAAAGAGATCAACTTAGGTGAAATAAATGTGTAACACTCTATTTGTTACTACTCTATTGAAAAGGAGACAGATTCTATAGATCTAAGTCAGTGTTTCTCCAGAAGCATGATTTTGTCTGCCAAAAGAAAGCAGCTCTCTTTGGCCAAAATGCAAAATTATATTGCTATAAGAAAAGTTACAGGGAAAGTTTGAAGACACAAATGATTTAATTTTGGCTCAAAAACTGAATTTGCTTAACACTGCTACATAATTTGGGTGAGGTTTCCTTCTGCTTGTTTTTCTTGACCTAGATAAATACATTTTGAGAAACCAAGATCTAATGAATGTCAACCAACATTGATAGCTGTGTGATTACAATAAAAGGTGGTCACTTTTTTATTGTTTATTAATAATTAGCTTTTGCAGGTCATGAAATAATTAAGCAGGGAAGTAACATTGCTGCTTTCAGACTGAAAAAAAAAAAGACACTGAAGCTTAATATCTTAATAACCCAGAGGACCTAAATTTATAAAATACAGAATTAAATGTTAATCTCTTGGTTTCTTCCCAGAATTACATTTTAATGACTTTATAATACATTCCACATATTCAGACTTATAGGAATTCTTACTCACCAAATGCTTAAAAATAACATCCCTTAATTTTATAAAGTACAGAAGAGTATCTCATTTTTTCTTTTAAGGACAAGTTAGTTTATATTGCTTCAGTTTCTTTAAATACCTGTTAATTTTGAGATCAAAAATTCTCAACAAGGAGACAAGTCCTGATTCTAGCATTTTATTACCTAATCTTGAAGTATTATGATTGGATGGCTTCTTTCAGTTTAGTAATCCTTGGTTAAATTCATGTGTATCTAATGTTAAGTAGTGAAGGTAGTGAATGCACTAATGAGGGGGGAAGGAAAGGCACTTATTTTTACAAGATTAACTAAAATGGAAAAAGGACTTTTTGCAGAAAGATTCATTTAAAAAATGAGATATTTAAAAATCTGGGTTCTTTATCTAGTCATGTGACTGCTTACCTTGGAATTGTTGTATGTTCAATGTATAATAAAAATAACTCATGGAACACCTGGGAACTGCCACTGCAGCAAAGTGAGAGTGTTGAAAGTAGAAATATTTTTTTGAATGAAAATATATTGCAGTTGATCCATATTCAAATAGTTTAAGACTTCAAATTTGTCTTCTCTACATTTGTTTAAAACTATTGTAAATGTTAGTGTATCCTTTTGGACTGTGCCTTTGTGTTTGTCATGAGAGTGAACTGAGAAGTCATACAGATAATGTGAAAGTTGTTACCGCCACAGCATGAATGTACAATCATATTAAATTTAATCCAGAGCAGTCTGTTTGGTTGTGCTTTATGTTACCAGATTTGTTATCAGATTGTTACTTGGGAGGAAGCTACTTTTTACTTTGCTGGTTTAGGTTTCTAAATGTTTTCATTAACTCTCCATGTTCCTTCATATGAGCAACTTTGAACCTTGTAAGAATACATTTCTTTTTCATTTACATTTCACCTTTAAATTGCCCCACAAAAATTTGCTTTATTTCCATTTCTTCTGTTAAATTTCTTGGAGAAAAAAATCGCTCAAAAATAAGTTTTTCCTTTTATGTGCTAATCATTTCAGGTATCTGTATTCCTTTTGCTGTCATTAAGAGACTTAGAATATGGTGTGATCTGTTTTTCATTTCACTCATAGAATATCTAAGCACCCATCAAGGGCAGGAAAGATATAGGCAGAGACAAAACAGTCCCAAGCATTTGAGTATAGAAATGTGTAACAGACCAAGGCTTCAAAGTGAAAATAGGAAACAAAAGGTAGTATTCTTAAAAGAACTATTCTGTTAGACTTCATTAAGGACCTTTAAGAAAAACATGTTTTAGAGGATAAGATATATATGTAGATAGACCCCATCTGTAAATCAGGTTGGTCTTTACAAAGGCAGAGAGGCCAAGCAGCTCTTAGTGGTAGAGACAGGCACTCACTCAGGATGTCATTTTAGTATCCCATTTAATGGAACTTAAAAAAAAATAGAATACAACTTAGGTGTATTTAAAACACCCCAATAGTCGTGGCCTGTATGCTTGAAACAAGACTTGAAGGTAATAATAGCAGGGGTATGTGGGAGACTGCCACTCTGCATTAGCTCCTCCTCACTACATGTGTTTCTTAGCACTGGAGGAAGGAGTCACAGCAGAACAGCTCCAACTCCATCCAGACCTGCACTCCAGCTTCCTGCGGGGGGGGGGGGGGGTTGTTTTGTTTCTTGTCAACTTCTTAGATGCCTGTTGGCAACTTTAGATAGGTGAGAGAAAAGCCTCCCTACTAAGGTTCTTCCAAATGTTCACATTGCTGCTGTTCAAAAAGATGGAAAGATACAAAATAAGCCTTGTTGACTTTATTTCCCTTTTAAAAAATATTTTATGAGTGACAAGTTTTAATTACTGAATAAATAGAATTCCAATGTAATTATGTGCCAAGACAAACACCGTTAATGTTCACAAAAAACTAGTATTTATAGTCTACACATGTATTTTAAAAAGTTATTTTGAAAGAGTGATACATAGAGGGGCAAAAAAAAAAGGTCAAATAATACACAACTGCAGATTCCAGACTGCCCACCTAACTTGTCTACTAGCTTCTCAGAGGCAATCACTACTACTGGTTTCTTGTGTATCCCAGCAGAGATAATTCTATGCATATACAAATGTTTACTTTCAGAATACCTTTGTTTTACACAAATGGCAGCATACTATACCCATAGTTTCCAACCCTTTCCTCATTTAATTACCTTGGAAAAATTTCTTGCCAGTACTACAATACCTCTGTCTCGTTCTTGTGCTGCATAGTATTCCATTTTTATTTTACCCTCTGCTCGCTACTTGTTCATTAATTTTATTTTGTATCCCTTTGTCTTACTCTGTATCTTTTGTCCGTGTGGTACAGTGAGTTGTTTTGCTGACAGAGGAAAAAAATTCCTTTGTGAATCAGGTCAAGCCCCCAAACTGTAGCCAAAGAACAACAAAGAGATGAGCTGCACCTAAGGGAGAAAGCATGGAGAATGATCTGGTCACAACTGTTAATTCCTGTTCTGTCACCCAGCTGTGTAAGCCTGGACAATCACTTAAGCAATCTGGATTGATAAAATGATTTCTAAGATTCCTTTCAGCAATAAAGTTCGAAGATTTGCAACTTCCTGAGAAGATGCAGCTACCACATTCTGTTTAATATTTTATACATTCACAACATCTCATTTGGTCTCAGGTCAGCAAAAAAGATAAAAATATTTTGCATTTAAAGTAAACACTCTAACATTGAAGATTATGACCAAGGAAATAATTTGAAAACTTCCCAAAGGGTTCACTTCTAGTTTTCTAGATACTATAATACTGCAATAAGAGCCATCTCAAATCGGAAAGCTAGCATCAGCCATCAACTGTCCTTGCCCTGAATTATCTCTTTGTATTTTTGCAGCAACCCTAAAAAAATACAAGCTTAAAGATGAGGAAAATAAGCTTCATAAAGATTAAGTTAACTCACCTAAGGTCATCCAGTTTGCTTCCCAAATAAACTGAATTAAAGTGAATATTCATGGGAAGATTATAATCTCAGTTTTACTTCCAAGTTTTCTACATGACTCTGGGTATATACTTTGCACTGATTCTCTCACTGGTTTTTAAAAAAAGAAACAAAACCAAGGAAGGTTTATTTAAAAGCTGACTATAAGTACTGTTCAAACTAACAAAAGTTTTTGTCTTATTTTTCTTCCCAAAGGAAAAGGAATCATTGAAGAATTTCTTTGCCTAATCTAAGAAGTAACCAAAAATGAAAAAAAATCTAATAATTAAATCTGGCTAATGTAACAATTCCTTTTCTAACAGACCATCTTTTCACTTTTGTTGACCTGAGTAACTTCAATATCTCTTCCTAAAGACACCTAGGAAGTTCAGAATAATTTTTTATATATTTTCCTTTCTTATTTATTATAATCTGTTTTTTATACCTGAAACTAATCCAACTCCAAACACAGGATATGAATGGATAAGTTATTTTAAAAGAGAAAATTATTTTCTCCATAATTAAAATGCACCAACTTGATGCACTCAGATTACTTTAGATGAGCACATTTGTGTTCAGCAAATATATCTGGTCTTTCTTCAATGACATTGCAATTGAATTACTAGGTGCAAAACAAAGAATGGCACAGATCCACACACAATGGCTCATTGTCTTCAATGATGACAACATTATTGGGATCTCTCCTGTATTTGTTCTTAAAAAAAAATTTTTTTTCTCTCTAAAAAGGACAGGTGGAAAAGCATTTAGTGGGGAAAACTAATTGGGTTGAAGTTTAGCTGTAGGTGTAAATTAAAGCTAAAACAGATTTGAATATTTTCTGACATTGAAAAACTGAAAAAAGGCAGGCCTGACTTATATTGAGTGCCAAGAAAAACCAGGATCAGATTAAGCATGTTTTAGATGAATCACAAAACTAATAATCCAAACTACTATCATCTGGTCCAACTGTTCTCAATCCTGATTATACATCAAAACAACCTATGAAGTTTACCAAATATACTGTACCAAACCCCAAACATACTAAATCAAAATCTACAAAGTTGGGGCCTAGACATGTGTTTTAAAAAAGCTCAAAAGGGGGCGCCTGGGTGGCTCAGTTGGTTAAGCAGCTGCCTTCGGCTCAGGTCATGATCCCAGGGTCCTGGGATGGAGCTCCATGTCAGGCTCTCTGCTCAGCGGGGAGCCTGCTTCTCCCTCTGCCTGCCGCTCCCCCTGCTTGTGCTCACTCTCTCTCCATCAAATAAATGAGTAAAAAATTAAAAATAAAAATCTCAAAAGATAAATGTAGTAGATATTGTTGGTTGCTCACCATTTTTCCTAATCTGAATCCTGATTTTAAAAAAATTATCCATGCTGTCCCCATATATACCCCATGTGCCTCAGAGAAAGAGGATTCCAAGCTCCAGGAGACCCAACTGGCCTATGGGTTATTCCATACCCTTTCCCAGTGACTGCCTCAGGGATGGACAGGTCTAAGCTACTTTAAATCAATGAGACCCAAGGATTTGGTGGCAAATCCTGGGAAAGCTTTTGCATATTAAGAGAAGGCCCTTGGAATCCAGCCTGACTCCTCCACTGCATGTAAATGAAGATGAACATGGCTCAAATTGCTACTGGCAATCATCCCATGACCAGGAGGGTAGCCAGCCTTAGGATGATGCCAATGCCGCAGTTGAAAATGGGAGAAAAAACCCCTAGAGGCTCTTGGTGACACTACTGAATCACTGGATCAGAAATACTAAAGCCCATTCTATCAGCAGACTTCATGATAATGATTCAATACATTTTATTAAGTCCTTTTAAGTTGGATTTTTAGTTACTTGCATCTGAAAGCTAGAGTGGTCCCACCCAGTACAGCAGTCTTTCAACCATAACAATCTGTATTAAATAGAAACCATATAAACACCAATTCATATTTACTTAATCTATAAATGAGGTTTTCTTTCCTATTTTAACAAAGAAGGAATCTTTTAAAAAATAATTTATATGTGGTTATATTTTTCCAGTATTTGAGCTGAATTGTATTTAAAAGTTTATATTCATTGCATTCACTTCATTATTTACTCAAAGTTTTTGCTATAAGCTTTATCTTGAATGTGTAAGACCATTCGCCGTGCATAGAAGTCCCTGTATTCCTCTGGTAATTCAGCCAGTGTTTTTAAAGCTCTGTCCAAAATTTGTGCAGCTCTTGATGCTGCTGTAGGATCTTTGTTTCCATAGGTATCTGTTTTATCATAGCATTCAGATGGAAGGTGCTTCCAAAAGATATTCACTCCCACTCCAAACTCTTCAGAAATTACGTTATGGAACCATAAAGCTGGAGAAAATTTAAGGGGAAAAAAAGTTAAAAATAAAACCTAGAGTAAAAAAAAAAAAAATAACTAAAATGTCAGTGAAATATCACAAATTGCATATAGCCAGTGTAAGAAATTCTTGTAACTAGATCCCTTCGTTAGCACACTCCCAGCTTTTAACAGAATCATTTTAACTTTTATGAATTGCCAACCAATTTAAAGTGTCAATAACACAACCCTACTTTAAAAACCTTTGGAAATAGCAATTTTCCCTTTTAACTTGAAAGACATAATAAAGTTATATTTGTTTTGTAGTTCTGTAATTTGGGGCTATGTTTTCTGTTACTTGTTTACACTTCCTGAGTCATACAACCACATTAAAAGTGTTTATTTTTTATACACAGAACATTTCAATCATTTGAGGAGTATCTCTGACCTTTTCTGCCTCAGCACGGTACTTTTGTTCTCAAAGACTTCCTATTCAAGCTGCATATGGTTTTCTAACTTGCTTAAATTTGCATTCCTTGTAGCCTCCTTAGTTTTATACTTCTATTTGTAATGGAATTATAAATGTCTTATATTTCTTTCGGCTCCTGTACAATAAATATATAAAACTAAAGCAAATATTTTGGTGGTAGAGAAGATGAATAAACTTTATCATATGATATAGCTAATTAATTTTTCACTTCCTCTAGAACGTTTCTTTGTTTTCAATTGAGTCTGAATGTTTTCAAACTATAGGTGCTATAGGAATATGAAAGCAACATCACAATATAACCAAGGTGAAATACTAGTCATGTAAATGGTGCACCTGGGTCGTTCAGTTGGGTTAAGCGTCTGGTCTGCCTTCGCCTCAAGTCATGATCTCAGGGTCTTGGGATGGAGCCCCCTGCTCAGCGGGGAGTCTGCTTCTCCCTCCCCCTCTGCTCCTCCCCCACCCCTGCCACTACTCTCTCTCAAATAAATAAATAAAATCTTAAAAAAAAATACTAGTCACGTCAAAAAATGTTTAATCTTGTGAATGGGAGAAAGTAAGATTTACAAGATGCTAAATTTTAGAAACAAACTCATTCTAAGAGTGCTCTAGGAAAAACAAAAACTTAAAATATTTTGATTTGCAAAACTAGTTTCAAACATGGATTTAATCTTAACTACTCTTTCTTTCAGAATCTTTTTCCTTATTCAATATAACAGGAAAAAAGCTAACCATTCTGTTAAATTTAAATGCAAAGATGGGGATTTTGCTTTTATTTCAAAATATATGCAAATGTTAAGTATTTCTGGCTCTTTTTTTTTCCTTAAGTTGTATACAGAGTAAGAGAAAACTGCATAGCTCTTAACCATTCTCTAAAGATACAAAACCAAGAAATTTAAATAATAGCAATGGGTTTAAACACTAGTGTACTAGTTGTTTACAAAGAACATAAGTTAATGTATCAAATTTTTATAGATAATCAGTTATGTTAAGGTCATTGTTATCAGGCCCCTTGGGGAATACAAAGATGGCCAAAACATGGTTCCTTATCCTCAAGCAATTTATATGTAGCCCCAAAGGAGATCATATTTTTATTAATACTTTTTTACTTAATTCTGTCACTGAAAAAGAGGTTTTTTTTTTTTTAAAGATTTTATTTATTCATTTGAGAGAGAGAGAGAGCACAAGCGGGGGCAGGGGGCAGGGAGAGGCAGAGGGGAGGGAGAACCAGAGTCCCCACTGAGCTGGGAGCCCGACAGATTCCAGGACTCTGAGATCATGACCTGAGCTGGAGGCAGACGCTTAACCATCTGAGCCACCCAGGTGCCCCCAAAAAAGAGGTATTAATGATTAAAAATATATTAACTTAAACATGAGAAATACAACTATACAAACAATTTGTTAATGCACTCCTTTAATCTTAATTATGATTTTTATAATCTTAAGGTATTCACTTCTGAATGCTTACAGATGTTAATTATATCACTAATTACTAACAACTAATGCCCTATTTATTGTACAAAGAAATTAAGTGACACTAATTCAGACCATAGAAAATAATGCACACAAAAGACATCATAGGTGTTGAGATTATAACAATTTGATATTTAATAAAATCTTTAATCTGTTTTGGCTTTGAAATATATTTACCATTTCTTGGTAAATACTTAAGTGACATAGTTCTAAAATATGCAGTATTTTTTTTTTTTAAAGATTTACTTATTTATTTTAGAGAGACGGGAATGGGGGAGGGACAGAGAGAGAGGGAGAGAGTCTTAAGCAGACTCTGCGTTGAGTGCAGAGCCTGACATGGGGCTCCATCTCACAACCCTGAGATCAGGACCTGAGCCAAACAGAGTTGGATGCTTAGCCCATGGTGCCACCTAGGTGTCCCAATATGCAAATATTTTAGAAATGATTAAAAAGAACCAGGTATAATCTTTTCCCAGATATAAAGTATCTTGTTTGATGTCATTTAATAACTTAAAAAGAGTATAATGTTATATAGATTGCCTCTGAAAAGCAAGATCATTAATTTTATAAGAATTTGCTTAAGCATACTTTAAACACACATACACAGGTGTATATAAAAATCAACTTGTATAGGACAGAATACATATAACAAACATACATTTGTACTCAAAAAATCATATAATGGATGAGTGACAGAGTACAGATTTTATAAACAGGAAGTGAATGAGGTCTAGAAATCTTACCAGGAATGAATAATACATCTCCAGCTTTAAGGGAACATTCATACCTTCTAGCCTTGGAAAACAGTGGATATTTAGCTAAGTCTGGGTTATCTATATCCAGTACTTCTGATTTAGTACCTGAAAAGTTCCAAAAAAGGATAACATAGATTAAGCAAAGTTAGCATTTCTTAAAAGGTAATCACAAATATAAACTTGAAAACTTACTCTTTTCTGTACAATTATTTATTATATCCACACTGTAAGAACAATTACCCTTCTCCTGAAACCTAAGACAATTTTCAATGATCCACCCTTTATGACTACTGACATCCATGTAATATAATTAAGAAAATCTGAAAATTTCATTGTTCATATAGCCTATCATTACCTACATACATGTGGAAAACACAAATACATCATAATTAGAAAGAGGCCCTAAGATGTTTTTCTATGAAAATAAAGAGGTTTCCCAAGAAGAGTAACTGAATAGACTAGACTTTTGAAATATAAACTTAAAAAAAAAGTACCTGATAAATATAAATACTGGGCATCTCGAGGACTGAATAGTACAACACGCTTTTTTCCTGTCACTTGTATTAAGAAGTTATCCATTACCTGAAAGCCAATAAGAACTTATGGATAAGCAATATCTAAAATTTAAATAAACAGAACCAATGGTATATTCCAAACAATTAAATGTAAATCCTATCCTTTAGTAAGACTTGACTCACATTATCTAAGACATTTATAGTAATAGTCTAACAATGTAAACATTTATATTGTAAATGAAACTGTTCCTTTATTAAAGATATTCCTGCAGCACTGCCTTAAAATGGGAAGGACTGGCAAGCCATTAAGAAATCTGAGAACTATTTGCCCTTGCCCCACCAGTATGACAGGGAGGGTAGTTAGACTTATTTGAGGCTCTCCTTGATTAGTACTTCCTTATCTGTCAAAGAATGCTATATGGCCAACATTAGGCAACAGATTGAAAGCACTTAGAAAAATTAAGTGCTGGGAAAACACAAGGTACTGCTGTAATCAACCATCACTAAACTCTTTTAATATATATGGCCAGCCATAATTTAGTTATAGGCATCTTGATTTCCAAATTCTTTCTACAGGATTGTAACCTGGCAAATTTTCTTGATGTACTTATTAATGGAGTAATCTTGACTATTTCTGCATACACAAGGGTACACTTTGCGGAAAATGTTAAAAGGCAGAGCTACATAATTCTCAGCCAAGGAATTAAAATATATACTAAGCAAGATATATTCATAATTATTTACATATCGTTTCTACCTAAGCATTTTTCCTTTCATTACTAACCCTTTTCTTATGTAAGCCTTAACTACATAACAAGCATTCCTTTGACTTATTTTTAATGTAAGAAAAGCTGTTTGGAATTCTATTATAAATCTAGATAGTGATACTAGTTAAAATTTAAAATAGTCACATAATACAATTAAAAATATATTTAAGTCACCACATCATTTATGCAAAACTTTTAAAAAATATACTAAGAATTTATGTCTATCTCATTTAATTAGAGTTATGATGTTAAAATCCTCCCAAGGGGCCCTCAGCTGAATTATAACACACTTATAAAACTTAATATAGCTTGATTTAGAGCTTTTTAAAAAATTATCTTTAGAAACCTATTAGGTATTGCCTTAGCCTCCTAAATTTCTCCACCCAACACCAAACCATACACAATATTCTTAATGTGTTTAAAGTATTTATATGCATATATTTAAGCAAGTAAAATTGTAATACCATAGAGTAAATGATCAGGGACAATATTCTATACATCTTGGTGCTCAACAAATACAGTGGACATTTCACATTCTCAAGGGATGTATAATCTAAGACCTTCAGAAATCCCCAAATTCTTATTACTGGAAATGGCTCTCCACAAACTTCTGCCTTTCTCTTGAGTAACAGTTCCATCTAGTCATGTGTATCATTTCCACATCCTCATTGTCACAACCTTATTGCTTTTTCCACTTGTACAACTTTCCCCCTCATCTGGTGGCCATTTTTCACATATTAAAAACCACTTCATAAAACTAACACACACACACACACAATATAATGAATCAAGACCACCACCACAGAGAAATGCAAATGTAAGAAACTAGGCTATAGCATTAGTTAAATAATTTATTCCCATATCACCAACTTGCAGAGCACCCTGTTTTCAAATCTCATGTTTCAGCAAATTATGTCTCCAAGATCTTTAGGGTAGTCTACAGAAAGCTGAAACTGTAAATGTTATGTCTATAAATGCTAAATATCTACTGTAGCTTCAGATTTCTCATTTATGTAGCATACATCATAGTGGGTCCAAAGTTGTAATCCTGGTGAGCTAATTCGAAAAACACTGGAAAAGAACTGCTCCTCTTTGAAAAATTTTGGAAACTTAATATCTCCTTCCAGTAAAGGAAACTGCTTTCTGATATCTGCAACATCCTGCATTGAGAGAAACATGGTAAGAATTTTAATAATGCAATATTTGTATAATGCTTGTTTTACCTCAGGCTGTCATCAGAGCCCATGATATTAAGGAGGAATGGGGTAAAACTGTTCATTGCTTTAAAATACTAAGTGATGATAGTCAACACATGAGCTTTCAAATGAAGGAATAACAGACTATGTAACAGACTGCAGATTCAACAATATCAGTACGGTTAAGCTTAATATGCTTCATTAATTGGTTCTTCCTATTTAGACAACAATCATACAACTGCCATCTACTCCAACAGTAAGTATTTAAAATTTAGGAGTCAACAATTTGAACATTATTAACTATGTAAAACCTCTGGGTTTTACTGAGGGAAGAGACTAAAAGAAGTCAAAGAACTAAATGGGAACAGAAAAGGAAAAAACAGAATCTTACATGATCATTTTAGGGACCATTCCTTAACAATGCAGCCATATTAATTTGACTGAATACATGTCAAAGCTTGTATTAGTGAATTATTCAGTATTTTAATAATTATTTTAGATTATATTTTATTAGCTGAATGGCCATCTGTAAAATATAGTAGAAAGGATTTTTTAATTGTGTAGAGATTAGAGGAGTGACTTTAAACACGAAGATACTATGGTCCTACTTAAAAACTAATCAACTTTTAATAATTTTACTTTTTATCTTTTAAAGATTCATTTATTTATTGTAGAGAGAGAGAGCACGTGCATGCAAGCAGGGGAGGGGCAGAGGGAGAGAGAGAAAATCCTCAAGCAGACTCCCTGCTTGAGTGCAGAGCCTGACTCCGGGCTTGATCCCAGGACCCTGAGATCATAACCTGAGCCGAAATCAAGAGTTGGCCACTTAGCCAACTGAGCCACCCAGGCACCCCCTAATAATTTTACTTCTTATTCAAGGGCAGAAATCATTGAGAAAAGAATGGAAAAAAGATGAAACAGGTCATATGTCAGGCAATAAGTATAAAAACTACAGTGCCAGTTTAAATATATACATCCTTTAGGTTTTAAGCCTTTGTTCTACATTCAGAATTCTTACCTTTCTAGGGTCGTCCCCAAGTGACCGTAAGTAGTACTTCTCATCCTTAAACACCCCAAAGAAAAGTAACATAAATATTCATGTGAAAATAAAGATGGAAGGAAATGAGTTGTAAAATCTAACCCAGTTGTTTTTGAAACAGTTCTGTTTTCTTACCCTTTCTACTAATGCTCTCTGGTGGCCATATGAAGAAATGTCTTTATAGGCTACTTGTAATAATGACTGGATCCACAAAATATTATATAAATATGAAAGGCAACACATATCTACTCTATCTAAAACACAATGCTTAATTCAGACTTTAAGTTATTTAGACTCTTAACAATAAGACTTAAAAGAATTCTCATTTGTATAACACACATGATCTCAAGGTATTGTTGAGGCCAATAACAAACTTCTTAATATAATGCAAATGTAGAATAGGAGATAAATATGATAATTAAAATTTCAGTAATACATTTTTTAAAAATCTGGAACACTGCATTTTATCAAGTTAAGCCTACCACTGGTCATATAAATTCTCAAGCCAAATCCTTTAAAGTCAGCTCATGTATGAATTAGAAATACGTCATTTCAAAAAAAAAAATGTCATTTTAGAGTAGTAAATTCATGTTGATACTTAAAAAAAAACTGCCAGTTACCCTTCACTGAGTAGCTGTAAGAGAGAACTGTTTGAATTATAAAACACTACTGCTGCCTGCATTTCCTCTAAGAATTAGGGAACTGAGATACTGGGTCAAGCACAAGGGCAATCCAACTCAGGAATTCTGCCTCTTTTATAACTACACTGACCATTATAACACAAAATTCAAAAATCCATGTTATTTACCTTAACAACGTATTATAAATCTATGACCAAAAATTTAACTCTACTCTCAGATCCAGTGTTTTTATATTTTTAAGTAATACCAGATAATTTCTATAAATTTATTATTGGCTAAATAGGTTTCAAAGTATGCTCTTCAAAATTCTAAGAGTTTTCTACCAGTTCCTATGTTCTAGGATTGGAAAAAAAATTCATGGGCAGACACAGAGGTGCACTGTGCAGAACCCCTTTAAGAAAGAATTCATTGCTAGTTGCAGAGTGTGATTAACTTATGGCTGCCAGCCATTAATTCTTTCAGGTCTACCTCAGCCTTTCAAGGTCATGCTCTTCTTGGGGTAGCCCCAACCAATGACTGAGCAAGATGGTAAAAGGCTTAGACTTTGCCACCCACACAGGACTCCACTAACAGGCAGTCTTTGCTCAGGAGTTCCACAGTGAGCTGGCAGAGAGTCCATCAGATCTATGTCACTGTCTGATGGCTTCCGCCTACCCAATCCTTCTCTTTCTTTTCAGGGATATTACTCCCCAGTAAACCTATTTGCACTCCTAATTCCATCTTAGCACCTGCTTCCTCAAAGACTGAAATACTTTCCATAATTTTAAGATATAAATATACATGTATAGTCAGTTGCCCTTTGAAACTTTCCTTTCCAAGGGTAATGAGCAGCACAGATGTAAATAGCCATGAAATGTCAAGTGAAATAAAAGAAACAGAGACAAGATAAAGGATTTACATCTAAAGATTATGGAAAGTATATAAATAAGATGAATATACACTGTTAGTTCAGGTATAGTTAATGAAATCAGTTTTAGTAGACAATCTTATCATACCACAGAATCACAGACCTGCAGAGTTTGGAGGGATCCTGGTGGTAATCTGGTGTGACCACTACCTGTTGAAACAACTGTGAGCAGGCAGCACCTGTCACTACCAAACTGGCCACCAGCCCGGCTGGCTCAAATGCAGACAACAGCTTTATTCAAAGCTTAAAAAGCAGTTCATTTTCAAAATGTGCTTTTGAGATAACCGTGAATTTTTAAAAAATGTATTTATATATGAGTCTCAATGCTTTATCTCAAGATCTCTAAATTGAATTAAAACTGGATTATAATGTAAATAAGAATTCTTCTGCATTTAATCCTGAACAAATGTTATAGCAAATACAACAGAAAACACATTGATAACAATAATAAAATATAGAAATAGTCTAACAGTCAATAAGATATGAAAATAAAGTTCTCCTTCAGCATTTGAACTGAATATCAGACCAAAGCATTTTCTTTTCTTTTCAAAAGAGAGTAAGCACAAGCAGGGGGAGCAGCAGAGGGAGAGGGAGAAGCAGGCTCCCCGCCGAGCAGGGAGCCAGATGCGGGGCTGGATCCCAGGACCCTGGGATCATGACCTGAGCCAAAGGCAGCTGCTTAACCGACTGAGTCACCCAGGCGCCCCAGACCAAAGCATTTTTAAAGAAAGTTATCATTAATCGCTAACATTTAGTAAGTAGTTTCCACATGTCAGGCATTGTGCTAAGTACTCTACAGATTTTATTTAGTTAACTGTCACAAAAACCTTATCAGACAGGTACTATTATTGTTCCTATTTTATAGATGAGTAGACAGAGGTACAGAAAAATAATTTGGCCAAGGTCTGAGATCTAATAAATAGCAAAACTAGATCTACTGGCACACACAACCAAACCTTAAAAACAGCTATCAGAGAAGACTACAGCTCTTACATATCTAATATTCTTGTATAAGAAAATCCACCTAGTATGTACGTATTAATGCTTTCTAAAGAGAGTATGTTCAAAGCAGTTACCTCTGAAATAAAGAATTCTTCATGCTTTTCTTCAGCTGCTCTCTGAACCAACTTATCAAAAGGTAAAGTTCTGAAATAAAGACAAAAAAGCCTTGGACTCAATAAACCAACTAGTAATACCCTTATCACTATATATTGGCTTGTTGGAGTTGTATATGCTCTTCTGTTTTACAATAGCCATAATTTTATTATAATCTATTATGTGGAATTCTAAATTTTCAAAATTCATTTGGCAGTATGCTTATTTGACCTAGATTGTCTAAAATTATAATTTCAAAAATTAAAGACTTCTAAATCTATGGGACAGATGAATCCTTCTTATGTCAATACCCTCCTATTCCAAGTTACTGTTAGAAAAATGTCTCTATGGTATCCGGTTACCTCTGGATATACACAAACTTTCAAATGTGCTACTTCAAGTGTCATGGCAAAACAAGTCTTGTGACTGAGGAATGGGACAAACTACTAAGTGCTACTTTGGAAGAGATAGTAGGTAAATGGTCCAGTAAGACCAAGTCCTTCACTCTCACTGATCTTCCTGCCTTCTGGCACTACCACAGAAAACAGAAGCCCACAAGACTGCTCTCAATCTCCTTCACCACTCTTGTCATTTTAAGGCTTCTGAGGAATACCTCAAGGAAAATTCAGGGAAGTGACCAAGTTTTATTCTTCTTCAATATTTCTGTTCAAATGGCTATCTCCTTCCCTGTGATAAACAGGGCTGAACATCACAGAAGCAGTTCATTTCCTTTTATCTCACTATTGAGCCTGGAGGGCTACCATTTCTCTGGGTCCCATCCCGTCCCTTCACCATTCTAGAAGCAAAAGTACTGATCCCTACATGAAGATGATAACAGTAACATCAAGACAAAGAAGTCCTCAAAAGCATCTGGGTCAAAAGCCTCTCCACCCAACCTGCATTGCACTCCAGCCTCCAAACCTCTGATTAAGAGTAGTAGTCTTTTCTCTCCTTTTTTCCTTTTAGCCTTTTCACTCTTACCACCAAATATCTTTCCACTTTAAACCTGTACTGAGGAAATGGGGAGAAAGGGTTAGCAAAAACCCTTTCTCCTTCTCTATAAGAAGATGACCTTGGGCTTACCTTTTCCTAGCAATGCTTTTGTAGAAAACCTACTGGGTTAAGATAAATGTGGAATGTCACCTGTGATATCAGTTAACATTGTTTATTGTAAGAAATGACCCCTGATTGATGAACTATGTCCGGACTGAAAGGCTGATGAGTGGATTATTAAGAAGCAAAAGATACGGCTTCCCTGTGTGTGGTATAACTCTTGTAATTGAGTTTGTCCCTTGGAGGAACCTAGAAGCTAAATTCATGGGCCATTTCATGTCACTGGTTTCTGTGGACTATGTGGCTTCCTTTAGCTAAGGGTGCTTCTGTACCCATCTTTATAGTCTTTCTTGTTCCCTTGCAATTAAGCTGTCACTTGGTGAACCAAAAAATGGCTCCTGGATTGGTACAAGGACTCCCACTGATACTATACTGCTAGAATGTGGTTTCCTGCCTTGTATCCTTTTGTAAAGCTAAGTGACTCTGATGACAAATTATGGACTAATAGGTCCTGTGGGCGCGAATGTCAATCTGAACTTGAGGACATTGCTGATGATTATGTATAAGAGTGAGCACTGCAAGAGAGAAGAAAGGAGTCTGCCATCTGCTCAGACCAATTTGCTACTACAGTTTCTAGTTAATTATATCAACAAATTTACTTGGCATCCTCCTATGCAATGTTTTCCATCTCTGACCTCACCATAGACCCTTCATTCCTAAAGCAACTTTGAAGAATTTAGGGAAAATATGGAAGCCCCTCAGGTACAGAGCTACCCCTGTAATTGGTGCAGTTGCCTAGGCTTATCTTTTTACTAGGGAAAACTCAGAAGTTTTTCAAGACCTTTATAAGAACAGGGCAAATAAAGTAACTCAAATCAGAGAAGCAGAACTTGGGTGCTCTCAGCAATCTTTTTCCTTAGGTAGTGGTGCCTATCAGAGCTTCTGAGAGAGGGGGGAACAAGGTGTGAATTAGGAATCCTCAGACTCAAGGTTTTCTTCTATCCCAAGCATGTTTCAAAAAGAAGGACATCTGCTATTTAAGTTTCATCCGTCTGGACTGGTAACAGACCAGTAAGGGAGGTAGTATCAAAGAGGGGTTAGGATCATGGGTTCTGTGGAGTCAGGCAAATTTGGATATAAATTTGGTTCCATTATTTCAAGGCACATGATCTTGGGTAAGTTACCTAATGTATTTAAGCCTCCATTTTCTCAATTGTATAATTATTGAAAACAAAACAAAACAAACTACCTCACAGGCTTTCTAAATTAAATCTAGGACGCATGGCACAGTACTTGATATATAGTAAGTGCTCAGTAAAGGAAAAATGGTGGGATTAACAACAATGATAATGTACCCTTCAGCAGCATGAAAGTGGTTACCAACATTAAGAAAGAGGAAAAAAAAAATCTTCAATGTCCTGTTTCCCATTTGCAAAGGCTGCTTTGCAAAATCAAGATCAGGATTAATAAAAGTATAATAAATAGTAAGAGCAGGATGATAAAAGGAATGAGATGATGTGATAGACAGAAGCAGTTAAATAAAGCTATATTAAGAGTCAGACCGATTTATTTCTTTAAATCTATGACCAGAAGAATACCAACAGTATTCTGCCACCACACAGTACTCCTCTCACTCATAGTACCCTGATTCTGGAAGAACACTGAGAGCCACCAAGAAGAAAGAAGTAAAAGCTAAGACCTGGAAATGTATTGCTCTTCAAATATTTAATAAGCAGAAATGCAACCTTAAACTAAAGTGATGACAATGATATATGTGTGTAGGATTTCTTCCTTTCTAGACTCCTGACCTAGATGCCTCCCTTCTTTCCTACTCCCTGGTAACTGCCAAAAATGACGACATCTATTTTTTTCTTGCACTAAGAAAATAATCTTGCAACTCTTTAGCAGCTCTTGTGAAAGGCCTGGAGAAAGCTGGGATAGGAACTATTACATAATGTATGCGATTCAAAAACAAGTTTTGAGAAGTTTATGGAACACGACAAAACAGCAAAGCAATTCAAGATGAAGTTTCAATACCCATTTGTTATGGCTTTGGACTCTCTGGAAAATAAACATCATTAACTGCCAGCTTAAAAACGTTCATCATTCCAGCACTTTCTTCCACCTTTTTGATTTAATAAAAAATGAAAAGTTCTTACACTTAGAAAAACTTGTGGCAATTAAATTCAATTCACGGCCTATTAAAAATCAAAACTATAATGGTGAATATTCAAAGAATCAAAAACTGAGAAATCCTTTGGCAAGCTGCTATATGAGCTTGGAAAACTCTAATGAGAAAGGAAGGGCTCTGGACATTAGAAGCTCTGTTTAACTCATCTCTAAACTCTGGAAGGAACAGTGAGAACCATCTTTCTTTAAAAATCAGTCTTTTGTAAACTACATGGTTTTTTAATAGACTGAGTTTGCTGGAAACTGCACGTGCAGAATGTAAGTGTCTTTTAACATTTTTAATGAAACATGGGAATAAATAACATATTACATCTATAAGATTACAACATTTAAAACTTTCAAGTTCAGACACTCAACAGCTTTTAACTATCTTACTTACTTTTAAGATATCCTAAAGCATAAAATGACAACCACAAGGGAAATTAAAAGTATTTAAGGGTATTTTGTCAAAAGAGAAAATTTAGTATGATTTTTTTAAAGCTATCCAAGTTGATGAAAAACTATACCAAACATAGCAACTACCTGTCCTTTATTTCTGGAGAGAGCAGAAAAAGAAAACATGGGCTTACGCTTCTGTCAGAATAATTACAAATTAGAAAATCTTCTAAAAATAAGAGCATTAAAAATCAAAATAGGTTATGAAGGAAAACTTTAGAATTCATTACCCTAGATAACAATTACTAATGCGGATCAATTGATGGAGCACTGAATGAGTATAGCACACCCAACGTAAGGGTACTCTAACTCCAGTTACAGAAATCCAGTTCCTTCCATAGCTCCAGAAGGTATCAGGCATATACCCTATTTGAAAAAAATGGTGTTTGAAAATGTTTTTATATAACCGTGTAAACGCAGAATTCTTGTCTTTTAAAAGCTATTCTTTAAATATCAAAGTAGCCAAAAGATGAAATGCCATATGGTCTTTGTATAATAATACAAAAATATTTTCAAGGCTTAAAATAAGTTATTTGTAGTCCCAGAGTAAACCTCAGAAGAAAATACCTATATACAAAGTTCTTACTAATGAAGTCCATCTGGGCAACTGCAGCAACATGAATCTTTACTTCTTTTCTCCCTCCAACTTGGCTCAGGTAATCCACTGTCCATTTGCTTGTACATGCCCCCAAATCAATTCCTTCCAACACTAGGGGTTTTCTCTGTAAGTGGGGAAAAATATACAACAAAAAATTAGGGAAGATGAACAACATATCTGGAGTTACATTTGGCAATAGAAGGACAAAAACAATTAAGAAATGATTCTTGATCCTAAGATGCTCAAACTCAAACCTTTAACAATTCATGCTACAAAGCAGGAAGAGCATCACTGTAATATACTTAGAACAAAATTTTAACCTTAGGAAAATAAGCCAAATGAAACAGCAGTACCATTACTAGCTGAGAACAAGAAATCTGAACATTATTTAAAGCATTTTCAGGGTGCCTGGGTGGCTCAGCTGGCTGAGCATCCGACTCGTGATTTCAGCTCAGGTCATGATGGGTCATGGGATTGAGTCCCACATCTGGGCTCCAGCACTCAGCAGGAAGTCTGCTCAAGATTCTCTCTCTCCCTTTGCCCTCCTCACCCTCACAACTTGCGCTCTCAAATAAATAAATAAATCTTTTTAAAAAGGCATTTTTACAAGTGTTATTATGACAAAAATATAAATGATTAAAATTTGTATTTTATAGTCAAATATTGTTCGTAACTTTTTATTTTGATACTATTTCAAACTTGTGGAAAAGTTGCAAGAACAAAGAACTCCCATATACCTTTTACTCTGATTCACCAACTGTTAATTTAACATTTGCCCCATTAACTTTATCATTCATTCTCACTCTATGTTGTGTATAGAGAGGACCATATTATTAAAAATAATTAAATTTTTTCTTAACTACTTCAAGGTATTGCTGACATACTTCTTTATCTCCAAAAACTGGAGTATATTTCCTGAGAACAAAGACATTTTCTTACACAGTCACAGAATAATTATCAAAATTACATTTAACACTGATATAATACTACTTCACAGTCCATATCCAAATTTTGCTAACTGTCTTAATAATATCCCTTATAATTGTTTTTTGTTTTGTTTTGTTTTCCCATTTCTGAGATGCCACACTGCATTTAGTTGCCATGTCTCTTAATCTGGAACAGTTCCTCAGCCTTTTTCTTCCATGATCTTGACGTTTTTGAAAAGTACAGGCCAGTTATTTTGTAGGAAGCCTTTCAATTTCAGTTTATCTAATGTTTCTTTATGATTAGATTCAGGTTATGCATTTTTAGAAGGAATGTACCAAAGAAGCAATGTTGTGTCCTTCTCAGTGCAACACATCAGGTAGCACATGATATTTTGCCCTATTACTTGTGATGTTAATTTTGATCAACTGGTAATTCCTGCCTAAGTATTGCTATGATGAACACAAAAATTATGACTTTTAAAAACTCCATCATCTTCTACATTAGTTGGCTTTCTGATGTCAAAATGAGCTAATTTATTTATTTATCTCCATTAATTTTATTCACTTGGTTATAATCTACTGATATAATTTTGATGTTCAAATTATCTTAGATTTGGCCAGTAGGATCCAAATCAAGCTGGCTCTTGTGACTTTTTACCTGAACACTTCCTTACTTCATAGTAAAGAAGACACAATCCAGAATCCTTTTATACTCTTTCCATCCCAGCCCTACAGTCATTTCTTCAAGCAGCTCTGGTTTCTTTTAAAGGGTATGTTACTTAGAAACCATGATCTGGGCGTTAGGTGTGTTCATTGTTATTGGGGTATCATTACTTCTAGGCCTTCTTAGTGGACAGAGCTAGGAAATATGTGGAAGTCTGTGTATACTCATTCCCCCTTTTCCCAAAAATGCATGTGTGCGCATGCACACACACCCCCACCCCACATAGGTATATACCATATCTATTTATCTCTCTCTTCAAGCATATGTATATACTATACACACACACACACACACACACACACACACACACACACACACACGCACTTAATGGATGTATCTGTGAACGAACCATAATACCTCTAATACTGATACCTCAATTCTGATCTTATACAAGACTCATTTTACTTTTTGTTTATATATTTGTAACTCCTTTCTCCTAACAATGAGAAACCTCGTTCCTATTATCCTCAATGTTTAATCAATTGCATAAATTCAAAGTAAGTACTTTCACAATTGCTAAGTCATATCACTATAAAAAAGCAAGTCTATTAACTAGAGTTCAGTATTTGTTTATAGTTTTTTTTTGTCTTTAGACTGAGGATATACAATATGTACTGTGTTCAAAAGTGACTTGGGTTACTTATTTTCCTCCCCCTTATTATTTTTTTAGATTTTATATTTGAGTTTTGGGTTTTTTAATCATCCTCATCCTTAATTTTATTATTACTATTACTTTAGAATGTAAAACATTAATGTGATCCCCAAAGTCAAAACTATACAAAAAGGTCACCCCAGCCACATTCTTTCACCTCATCTCACTCATCCCCTATAGCTAACCAGTCTCATTTCTGGCTTATCATTCCTTTTTTCCACCCCCCGCCCCCCAAAGAGACCAAAAACATATATACTTCTTTATTTCCCCTTCTTTTTTTCACAAAAAGGTGGCACGTATGTATTTTCTTTTGTAATTTGATTTTTTTAAATCTAAAAACATATCCTGGAAATCACTTCTATCAATTCAGGTTATCTCCCTCATTTTTTTTTTTTTTTAGATTTTATTTATTAATTTGACAGAGAGAGACATAACGAGAGAGGGAACACAAGCAGGGGGAATGGGAGAGGGAGAAGCAGGCTTCCCACGGAGCGGGGAAGCCTGATGCGGGGCTCGATCCCAGGACTCTGGGATCATGACCTGAGCCGAAGGCAGTCGCTTAAGGACTGAGCCACCCAGGCGCCCCTCCCTCATTATTTTTTTTTTTTTAAGATTTTATTTATTTATTTGACAGAGAAAGACATAGTGAGAGAGGGAACACAAGCGGGGGGAGTGGGAGAGGGAGAAGCAGGCTTCCCGCGGAGCAGGGAGCCCGATGCGGGGCTCGATTCCAGGACTCTGAGATCATGACCTGAAAGCAGACGCTTAACGAATGAGCCACCCAGGCGCCCCTCCCTCATTCTTTTTTACAGCTTTGTACACCACAGTGTAAATGAGCAATTTAATCAATCACTCTCCTGTCCATGGTTTTGGGTTGTTTTTTTTTTTTTTAGGTTATTTGTACTAATCCTCAAAGTAAACTCCTAGAAGTGGGACTGCTGGATCATAAAGTAAACATATATACAGTTTCGTTAGATATGCCAAATTCCCCCCCACAAGGGTTGTACCACTTGGCATAAAGTGTGAGAGTGCCAGTTCCTTCACAGCCTCACCAAGAGTAGTATTTTTAAAAATCAGCCTTCTGATTTTTTGCCAATGATAGATAAGAAATGGAATATCAGTATGGCTTGAGGTTCTCTTATGAGTAATGTTGAACACCTTTTCATGTTTAGAGGTCATTTTATCTTTTTTTTTTTTGTCAACTGCTCACATTTTATCAGACTTTTGGCCTTTCACACCCCACCCCTTTAATTTTTAAAAGTTCTTAAATACATGGGCTTCTGTGGCCCTTTTATGAAACATGTTGCCAATATTTTTTTCCCAGCTTGTATTTTATGTATTCAAATTTTAATCTTTTACTACACCTGAATTTTCAGTCATAGTTAGAAAGCCCTTCCACAGACCTACATCATAGAGGAATTTACCTATGTTTTCTTCTAGTACTGTGTAGTTTCACTTTATATTTGCATCTCTGATCCATTTAGAGATTACTCTTGTGTATGGTGTCAGATATAAATCTAATTTTATCATTTTTTAAATGACTATCCAATTGCCCCAGCACCATTTATTTAAAAGTTCCTTTGCCCCAGTGATTCTTAACATACCGTGTTTATCACATACTAAATCTCCATATAAATGGAAATTTACTTCTGAATATATGTAGATCTCCAGACTTTCCATTCTATTTCTCTGGTCTATCTATTCATGCACCTATATCACACTGTTAACTATTAAAACATGTTAAAAATATGAAGCCTATGCCCCCTCGTAGATTTTCTTTAGTGTTTCCAACGAAAGATCTTGTTCTCCAATTTCATTAATTTCTAATTTTATTACATTGTGACCAGAGTGTTGTTTGCAATTTTCCAGTTTATGAAACTTAGTGATGCTTTCTCTGTGACATATTATATATCTTGCCTGGGGAGATTATATTACAAAATACCCTCTGCCATGCATCTTACAAAGCATTTCCACATACAACATTGGATCTCCACAGTGGTGCTCTGCAAACATCTTATACTAACACATACTGAGGTGGGGGTGGGGAGTGCAACAACAAACCATCCAGCACTAGACTCACAAATAAATGAAGGCTTAGATCCTCTCTGTAGGTTGCTAACTCCCAAAAGAAAAAACTTCATTCCTGCTTCTTTAATACCGAGAACTATAGCTCTATGACCACCTTGTAAATACCAATTGAAATTGCGGGGAGAGAGGAGTTCAACCAGAAGCATACTAACTATAACCTTGTCCGTTATTTTTTTCTTGAAATATCTGCTGGGCTCTTAGTCTCAGTTTCTCTGAAGTATGGCTTCCCTTACAAAGCACTCCAAGTAAAAATACTTCTCTTTAATATTTTCCTCTTGAGTTTTTCTCTTAAAGAACTAAGGTTCGGATTACACATGTAAGAGCTTCCAACATCTGAATCAGAATCCAGGTTAGTTAGAATCCAAGACTGGTGGAAGTTTCCTGAGGGATTCCCATCGCTTCCCCTTTGGCTCAGTGCAGAGAAAAACTGCTCTTCTGAATCCAGTAACTCGAGTACACTAACAGGCACCTTTCGGGCCACCAGCGGGGCGGTGAAACCTCCTCTAAACTTTAGGAAACCCGATGCAAGATGGGGTGGCAGTGGGAAATCTCCCTTCGTTGCCACAGTAACGGAAGGAGACAGCGTAATAGAGTCCCAGAAAGGCCACTCTTCGCAGCGAGCAGTGATGACTAGGGAAGCCGTTTCTCGCACTCAGCTCTCCGCTATCATCCTGCTCCCCAGAAACGTGGAACCATTCTTTCTGGAACACTTAACAGAGGATCCATTCGACATCCCCCACGCGCCCTCTCCCCTAGCCACAGAGCCAGCCAATCAACCATCTTCAGCCGCCCGCTGCCTCCTCCCCATAACCTGGGTTTCGGGAAACCAGTTCGGAGCCGCCCAAGTGGTAGGGAGGCCCTCACCTGCGGGTAGAGGTGCTGCAGGAACCGTTCCTGCGAAACGCCCTCAAGCCGAGGTACCGAGAGACTCTCCCAGGCCATGGTTGCTCACGCCCGTCCTCTTCCAAGTCCTGGAAACCGTGGCCTGACACGTCCCTCAGCATGCCATCCGCCCGGAAACACAAGCCGGAGAGAAAAGGTCCGCGGGACCGACGGACTCGCAAGCGCGGCTGCTCGGGGAGCTGGGCCCGGGGCTAAAAGGCCTCTACGTGAGTTGCGTGCTGGAGAGCCGGAATGGGGCCGACTCACCAGAGGTGGCAGCAGCAGGGCACCTTTACTCACTAGCCTCTCTCTCCGGATGCTGCTCTGCGGGTTTCCCACCGACTTTCTTTGGACACAGCACAGACAGGGACTGGGGTGAAAAGTCGTAAAAATGGCGCTGGCCGTTCGTCTTTTGCCCCGCTTGCTGCTCTCTCCGCCGCTGTCCCGCGGGGCCGCTCGACCCCGGACTCCCGGTGTAGCCGAGGTGAGGCCACCGTTGGCTGGACTTTGCTGCTTCTGCCGCCGCCGCCTCGGCTCCGGAGCGGCCCCATTTCCTCGAGTCACCGGGGCCCCGGCGCTGCTCGCTCGCGGCCCGCAGCGTCCCCTGCTCAGCCCTCCGGGACTCGCCGCCGCCCTCTCTGCTTTCCCTGTCTGCCCTCGGCGCCTCTACAGCGC
Source organism: Callorhinus ursinus (assembly GCF_003265705.2). Taxonomy (NCBI): domain Eukaryota; kingdom Metazoa; phylum Chordata; class Mammalia; order Carnivora; family Otariidae; genus Callorhinus; species Callorhinus ursinus. Next base: position 33,753,509 of record NW_027397064.1, on the reverse strand, counting down.
CGAGGAGCAGCCCCAGCCGCGCCAGAAAACCAAGATGATCATTCTGGGATTCTCCAACCCCATCAACTGGGTTCGGACTCGAATTTACGCCTTCCTCATCTGGGCCTATTTCGACCAAGAGTTCAGCATCGCAGAATTCTCTGAGGGAGCGAAGCAGGTTTGTTTGTTTCGCTTGGGGTTGACCGCTTAGCCTCTCACGCGTTCGGCTGTTAACGCGCAAAGTGTTTTAGCGGTGTGTTTGCCTCCCTGTGTCCCAGGTTATCCAAAGTGGGTAGTGACCCAGACGCAGAGCCCTCTGGCTACTTCTTGACTTAAATTAAGCTTCTGCTTGTGTTCGCATGGTCGCCGAGGAGGAGGGGTCCGATTGAGACACCAGGGTGCAGTTCCCTAATTTCTTTTTCCGCTCTACAGGTTTTGAATCCGGTAGAAATGAATTCGATTCAAAGCCCATTTCTGCCACTTAAAAGCTACATGGCTTTATCTTTTCTGAACGGGGTTTTCTGCAAAATTAAGAAGACACTGCCCGGCACGCAGTAGGCACTACACAAATGTTTGTTGAATAAATGAATGAGTAGATAAGATTGTTTTGAAGAGTAAATAAGATAGTATTTTCATAGTGCAATAATGTCATCTTGGTAGAAAAACAAAACTTCCTGCTAGCTATTTGGTAGAGCTTCCTTGCCCATCTCCGTACTCCCCAGTCCTTCCCCATCATACTCTTTAAAGAATAACCTAGAGATAAACAGTTTTCCCCTTTCAAAGAATTTGCTGAGACAGCTTGGTCGCTGATAAGTGCACAGCACCCTGCACCTTGAGAAATAGCCTTTCGTGATTCATAGCCCTGACCTGCCTATTCTCTTTCCGAGTGACCCGTAATACCCTGCCTTACCCTTGCCACACAATGGTCACTTTGGGTCCTGAGATTATTTACAGATTTTGTGTGTACATGCATCTTTCTAGGATGAAAGTCCATCTATAAATTTCTTTTGAATCGCTTCAGGAGTTTATCATTCTCAAACGTTTCAGAACTGTTGATAAATAGAAGCCATAGTTTATTTCCCAGTTCATACTGCCATATACCTTAAACTTACACTATTAGTGTAATCATTTCACAATTCTGATTGTATACTGATATTGATATGTTTATTCCTCATTTATTTCAGATTATTTCTGTAAACGCAGCCATTTATATTTGTGTGACCCATCAGTCATAAATCGTTTCCAACTTTATATAATCAATGTCAATAGTGATTGACATTGGACACTGGTAGGAACCAGTGTCCAGTGTCCTGCTTCCCTGAGTCAACTCTTGACTGCTTTATGTGTTTATAAAAAAATTTTAAAAAAGGGCAAGCTTGACTTATAGCATTATAAGAGGTAAACCTCTGCTCATGTCAGTTCTCAAAATCTTTTGTCCATGCAGAGGTAAATTGGCATGATTTTACTATCCACAATGCTCACTGATGATATGCGAGCTTGTCTACCTCATAACATTATATGACTGTACCAGCTCATTTTATATGTCAGTAAGGAATGAAATCCTCTCCCCTCCATGGGCAGGAATCAGGCCTTAGGCCCCATTTCCTCTGAACACAGAGGAGCATGGAACACTTTTTAGCCACTCTCTGATCCTGTCTCTATCTGTTAGCTGTTTTAGCCCTCCTCCTTGCTAGTAAGTAGTATCTCCAGTGGCCCTTAATCAGCCAGTTTGTATACAGTTTTTGCCTAATCTAAGTCAGTTTTTGTGCATTTAACCACTGTGATTTTCTCCAAAAGGAATGTTGGGTCATCCATGGCAAATATTTATTCCCTAAAACCATTGGTTACTTAACGTACTTTTTATATCAAGCAAATCAGTTCTTCAAGACCTAAGGTTTAAAAGAACATGGCCAAAAAACCTTCTCCCTACTAGATCTCTTAATGCAACTGTATATTTTTTTGCATGGGTATAATTCTAGGGCTTGGGAATAATCTGGTGTGGAAACATTAGCTAGTTTATCTACTCTCATGGACTTCACTTGCCCTTTCTCCTTAAGCTAACCTCCAGGCAATAAAATGTTATCTTGGGTTATGAATATCAAGTTATCATTAGATCATGTTCATTCAGATTTTTTTCTAATCAGAGAACATGAAAACAAAAAGGCATCTTAAGGATCATCATTCTAGTCTAACTCTCTTTTACAGGTGATAGAACAGTTGGCTCAAGGATGCATTGTGAGCACTGTCCTGTGACCCAGTCTACAAGCAGTCTTGGTCCTCTAGTCACTAGAAATTGAGATGGTTAAGTACAATCTAGTCAGGCTTTTATTCATCACATGAGCTGGGGAAATAGGTGGTCCAATGCTAAGCTTTATTAGCACCACAGACCCTGCTTTCCATTAATGTGCACATAAAACATATAATATGATATCTTCCCTATTACTGCCATTAAACCACATTCATCATATACTGTATGTTTTCTTATATATCTTGTTTGCAAGTTTTAGCCTTTTCTATGAACAAGAGGGCTATTTTCTAGAAGCCTCTCTGGGTTAGACACTCCTGTGTCATCAACGCCTCATCAGGGCATCCTACAACAGTTCTGACACTAACTCCCTGGAGTTAGTGCAGACCCCACAGGTTAGGGCTCAGTCCCAGATGACTGCCTCCACTTTCTAATCACAAGTCGGGGCCTCCATTTGACTAGCCAGTTATAAATTAGTGGTTTCCACGTCTCCTTTTTCAAGTTCGATAATTTGCTAGAACAGCTCGTAGAATCTAGGAATGCACTTTACTTGGTATTTCCAGTTTATTAAAAAGGATACAATTCAGGAACAGCCAAATGGAAAAGATGATTAGGGCAAAGGATGTGGGAAGGGTGTGGAGCTGAAAATTCCAACCCTCTAATCACATGGTTGGTTCTTCTGACAGCAGTCACCTCATTAGCCTAAACTCAGGTATAGTTGAAAGGGGCCAGGAAAGAGAACGAAGAACAAATGTATATTTTCTTCTATCACAATATCGCACTATTGATATGTGCATATGATCTATCTTCCCTGTTAACTGCCATCAAACCACATTAATCATACAGTGTTTATTTTCCTGTATCCTGCTTGCATGTTTTAGAGGGCTTTTTCCTAGAAGCCTCTTTGGGTTAGACAATCCTGTATTATCAAAACCTTGTCAGAGCAGCCTCCTAATGGTTCGTTATTATCTAATCAGATAATTTGCTCAGGTGGGATCTTTGGCCCCCCAAACATCACACCTTGTTCATACAAACTAGAATGTAATGGTTGGGTTTCACCATGATCACTGTGGTCTTTGTTTCTTCTTATCTAAATACCACCCATCTTCCTCACGTGAAGGCTTATTAGTAAACATAATGTCTCTGAACCCTCAGGGCCCCTAAAGTGTTTGCAAGGGGTCCTTGAATCCGTTTGGATATATGTATTTTCTCAAAATTCAACTCTATTATTATCTAGTTCGCCAGAGCTGGCATAACAAAATACCACAGTCTGGGTTACTTAAGCCACAGAACTTTATTTTCTCACAGTTATGGAGGATGGAAGTCCAAGACCCAGGTATTGGCAGGTTTGGTTTCTTCTGAGGCCTCTCTTCTTTGCTTGCAAATGGCTGTCTTTTGTGTCCTCATGTGGGTTTTTTTCGTCTGTGTGTATGTACCCCTGGTGCTTTGTGTGTCAAAATTTCCTCTTACAAAGACACAAGTCAGATTGGATTAAGGCCCCCCCCTCATCTTACTTAATGACCTTTTTAAAGACCCTGTCTCCAAATACAGTCACCTTCTGAGGTACTGGGAGTTAGGGCTTCAGCATATGAATTTGGGGGAAACACTGTTAATCCCATAACATCCCATTCCGAACAGGAATTGTCTGTCTGACGTGCCTGTGCGTCCTCCCTGTCCTTCCAGTTCTTCAGATTTCATCTTAGATGTTACTTCCTTTAAGAGGCCCTCCCTCGTCCTCCCAGTTGGGCTTCAGTGGCTCTTCTGCTCAGGTCATTCTGTTCCTACCCCTGTTACAATTCTTGAACTTGTCAGTTTACTTGCCTCCCTTCTCAAGTAGCCTGAAAGCTCCTTGAAGACAGGTGGGGTCTTCTAACAGTTTTTTTCCTCACTGCTAAGCATGTGGAGTGCAGTCGGTTGCCCCTACTTCACCGCGGGATCTCATACTTCCAAGTTGGCATCCCCTTAGACTGCCAGCTCGTTATCTTTTCCCCCACTTCTCCACAGATGCCTTATCAATCTTCATGAGGTTCAGATTGCAACCCAAATCTCCAGACTCCAGTACTGTCTAGATTGCACTGCTTCTCAAATTCTTTGTGTTCATGGTTAAGAGGGGGGTGTCATATAATGGTCATTACAGTAATAACAATGATTGCTTCATTATTTTAAAAGGAAATCTAAGGAGGATTTTTATTGAGGAGCTGATGTGTGCGTCCACTTCATCCTTTCCCCGGTCCTGAGAGTGGGTACATAATTGACAGTCAGCTCACTGTTGTCAGTGTGGGAAGGCCAGATGAGAAGAGAAAAGCCAACCACTTTGAAGGAGTCATGCTTACCAGTGATATCATAATATGTGACATTGTTTATCACCTTTATCATAAAATAGTCTTTGTGATACTAAGCTATTTAAATATGAGCATTGTACATTGTATGGTATTTTGCATGGTATTTTGAAATAATGATTACCAGCCTCTCTCCACTTTTTTTTTTTTTTTTAAGGCTTTTGCTCATGTGTCCAAGTTACTGTCACAATGTAAATTTGATCTTTTGGAAGAACTTGTGGCCAAAGAGGTAATGTATACTTTTAATTTTCCTTTAAAAATAGATGTATTATTCTCCTGCAGTAGAGTAATATATGTTACCCTTATTTATGCGTAAAAGTAGTGTGTGTGCCATCAGCCAAAGTAGAGTCCCTGTATCTTTACTTTTGGGTACTTTGGGTCATATAGAAGCATAGAATGACTTCCTACTTAAGGAATAAGTAAGTAAATGCGATGTCTCTTTCAGTTGTCTTAATACTGAATGTTCTCTTAGGAATTACCTATTGAATAATTTGATGCCTTTCAGCCTTGCTTTTGAATATGAGTAAATATGGTAGTAAATTTAACAGTAGGCAAAGAATTCATCTGCTTTTTGAAAGGCTTTTGAAAATCCAACAGGTGAACTATGGTTTGCTTTTTCCATACTTAGGTGCTCCATGTATTGAGGGAAAAGGTTACTTCACTACCTGACAACCATAAAAATGCCCTTGCTGCTGACATAGATGAAATTGTATACACATCAACAGGAGACATCTCCATTTACTATGATGAGAAAGGTAATGCTAGAGCATAATCAACCTGAAATGCTACATAATTGCCCAGATAAGCTAAACTAGTGGGTTATCATGAAATAGTGGAGTTTTGTTGGTACAAGCAGACTTCAGGGAAAATAATACATTCATTCTTTCAAGACCGAACTCTGGGAGAGTTGAAATATGATAATAACTTAAACCCTTCTATCTAGGACCTTCCTCTCCTATTATTTCATTCACAAGAGACAGCATTGTCACTTAAGTTGATGAAAATTGTCTAAGGCTGCTATCATGTCTCAAACAGAAAATAGTTGTGTTTCAGATTTCATAACTTGAAACAATTCAGCATTTTAAACGTCCAGCTGTATGTTAAATAGAAGGACTAAGGAGTAAAAGAAAAAGTAAATAATATCAGTTAATGACTTTTTTGAAAGTAAGACTAACTGTGGAACTCCCAAATTGGATTTGTTTGGAGACAATGAAAAAGGTTGAAAGGAACTTTAGTGGTTATCTGGTTCTTCTCTTTGTCCAATGCATACGTTTTCCCTATACCATATCCTAAAAATGTATTGACTCATTTATTTCTTCTACAAATACTCGTAAATGTATTATGTGCCAGGCACACAGGAGATCTAACCTTTGCTTACATACTTTCCAAGGCAGTTCTGATATAGGGCTCTTTAATGGTTAAACATTTTCCATACACATGTTAATTTGAAACATTTCTATAGGTACTTTTAGTGATGAATATTTTCTTCTCCCCTAGTATTTCAAATTGCATCTCAGCATCATGGTCACTACCTGATTTTAACATCGGACATTGTGATAATCACAAGGCACATAGCAAAGTGAATTAGGGTAAATCATAACTTTTTTCTGAGATGCAGAGAAGAAGGGAAATACCTCATAAACCCTAAGAGAATTTTTTAAAAATAAAAAGGTATCAATATAAGTATCTTACTAGACTAGACTAAGTATAAAATATGATCTGTCATAACTGTGTAGCTACTGCCAATTTCTAATTTCATTTTGGATATATGGATGATAGATTATTGTGATTTGTATTTGTATGTGTGTGTGTGTTTTTTTTCCTCTAAGGAAGGAAGTTTGTTAACATCCTGATGTGCTTTTGGTATCTAACCAGTGCCAACATCCCCAGTGAAACTTTAAGTGGAGCCAGTGTATTCCAGGTTAAGTTGGGGGATCAGAACGTGGAAACTAAACAGCTTCTTAGTGCAAGCTATGAGTAAGTCTAATCTCATTTCATTGTTTCCTTTCTCTAGAAAATGGAAGGTAGTATGAAGGAAGTATGAAGGTATGAAAACTAAAGGGAGCTTTAGGAAGAAAAGGATTGAAATCAGACAAGTTATTTAAGAAGAGAGAAAGTCATAAAGACATACTGGACATGAAACAGGAGTATTCAGGAATTAGAAAGAGGTAATATTGCCAAATTTAATTAAAGGATGTTTGAGCTGTCTGTTGCTGCTTGTTTATAAACCACTCCCAAACTCAGTCACTTCAAGCAGTCATTTTTTTGTCTGCTGTTTTACTGCTCAGGAGTTTTGGAAAGGCTCAGCTGTGGGGTTTTCTTGGTTTCATTTGGCATCAGTGGCAGGGCCTGGAGGATTTATTTCCAAAATGGCTTCGTCACTCACACATGCACCCCCTTGGTGCTCCTTGACTTCTCCACAGAACGTCTCATTCTCCAAGGCCTCTCTTCACGGCTTGGGTTTGTGGTGGTCTCAGGCTATTCACATGTTTTATGTGGTCATTGGCTAAACCAGTAAAGGGCTTTGCCCAGGATTGGAACATCATTTCCACCCTAGTCTGCCTGTCAAAGCAGTCCTAGGACCTACACAGTTGAAATGGCATGGAGAGACTCCACCTTTTTATGGGGCAGTAGCAGGGTCACATTGCAGAAGAACATGTGGGATGGGGCATATGGTTATAACCATCCTTGGAAAGTAAAATCTGCCACAGTTGGCACAAGGACCATCCACTCTCTAGACATTTATTGATCATTTCCTGTTTACCAGGTACTCTGGTAGAGGTTCAGATACAAAATCAAAGGGTTCCTGCCTATAAGGAGGTACTATCTAGTAGGTTAGCAACTTATTTAAAAGAGACACTGTCATGTATTTTTGTGCTAATAAAATTTGGAACAGTGAACCAATCAAGTCAGTGGAGACATAATTTAATAGTTATTTAAAAGAAAATACTATTATGTTACCAAAACTATAAACTTGATTTAAAATAACAAATCCCAAAAATGACCTAAGAAAGAAAATATATTCTGTTTCACTAAGGTAAAAGATATCCTTATTTTTTCACTTTTCTTGAAAGGACTGTGCTTTTTTTTTTTTAATTTTGCTTTATTTGTATTTATACAAAATCTGAATCATCTCCTTTTAAAGACATCATTTATAATTAAAGAACAATATAATCAATACTCACCTCTGCTTCTTCTGATATTCCCTATTAAGACCATGGACAGTTCATAAACACTGTTATTCTCAAGATTGATCTAATGTTTATAACCAAATTCCACTAAAGTCCCTTTCCATCACCATAGTCCAATTTATTTTTCCTCATATTAGGCATTTTTGATAGCTAGTATTTAACAGCAGAATAATGCCCAAGTTTCTCTTAAGGACTGGCAGATGTTGGAATATATATCAGTTGATTAAAATACTCATTTTAGGGACACCTGGGTGGCTCAGTCAGTTGTGGCCGATTCTTGATCTCAGCTTAGTTCTTGATCTCAGAGTCATGAGTTCAAGCCCCACGTTGGGCTCCACACTGGGTGTGGAGCCTACCTCAAAAAAAAAAAAAAATCATTTTTGTGGAGTATGTTCTAATTTTGTGAGGATATTTTTTGTGATTGAATTGGTAAATTAAACTTTTTTTTGTTTTGGTGTTTATGATTAACCATTAGCTGGTGCTAAAAACTGTCTCTAATGTACACTTGCAAATTGTATAGTTACCCAAGAAGTATTTGGACTAATGTTAAGATTCATATTATTTATAATTTTTTTCCCTAGATTTCAGAGGGAGTTTACACAAGGAGTAAAGCCTGACTGGACGATTGCACGGATTGAACACTCAAAGTTATTAGAATGATCTTTCTTGGAAAAATCAGCTTATCAGACTTCTGGCAATTACTACGAAAAATTAAGGAAAGAAATTTTTGGATGAGTTGATCTTCACTTAGTCAAGTGTGTGGCTTACTTTTATATTTGAAATATTTCTTGTAGTATATTGGCATGATACAATAAAGCATTTTCCACAGATTGTTATCATCTTCTATAAAAGAGATCAAAGTAAGAAAAACTACAACAGCCCGTTGTTGGTGTCATATTCAGTATCATTTCTAATGTTACTTGTACACACACTAATTTTATAGACACTAAAAGTATTGAAAAAACTACACATTTCTAAATTAATAGCCCTTAAATATTTTTTGTCATTAATACATTTAAACCAATAATTCAAGTATGTCTAAGATTTATTTTTAAAAATCACTGCTGCTATTTGATTACTTCTGGTCACTAGCTAGATGAGAAGGACTAGATGGAATTGTACCAGATTGGTCACTGCAGAACCAAAAAGATCAGTGAACTTGAAGCTTACTACAGCACCAAAAGAAAAAAAATACAGCAGTGCCTCAGCCACCTATGGGATAATATCAAGTCCACTAATGTACTTGTATTTGGATTCCTAGAAGTTTGGGTAAGGGAGACAAAGATAATGTAAGAAATCATGTCTGAAATTTTCCTAATTGATGAAAACTATAAACTCACAGATCCAAGAAGTTCAGTAACAGGGTAACACATAAAACCTCACTTAAGGTATATCCATAATCAAATTGTTGAAAACTAGAGAAAATTGTAAAGCAGCTAGAGAAAAAACAACAAAAAACACATTCCATACAGAGAATGACTGTATATTTCTTTCCTCAAAGTGCAAGTTAGAGACCTTGGTATAACATCTTTAAAGTGTTTAATAAAAAGCCTATTAACCTAGAATTCTATATTCAGCAAAAATATCATTCAGGAAAGGTGAAAAAAGGCTTTTTTCAGACAGGGAAAAGATAGTGAGTTTGTTGCCAGTAGACCAGTAGACCTGTTTTATAAGAAATGTTAAGGACCAGGATGCCTGGGTGGCTCAGCCGGTTAAGTGTCTGCCTTCAGCTCAGGTCATGATCCCAGGGACCTGGGATCGAGCCCCACATCGGGCCTTGCCTAGCAGGGAGCCTGCTTCTCCCTCTGCCTGCTGCTCCCCTGCTTGTGCTCTCTCTCTCTCTGACGAATAAATAAAATCCTAAAAAAAGAACATGTTAAGGACCAATGGACAGAATAGAGTTCAGAAATAGATCTATGCCTATTGGACAATTGTTTTTTGACAAAGGTGCCAAAGTAATTGAGTGAGGAAAAGGTAGTCTTTTTTCATTTTGTTGCTTTTTGTTTTTTTTTTAATAATTTTTATTGTTATGTTAATCACCGTATATTACATCATTAGTTTTTGATGCAGTGTTCCGTGATTCATTGTTTGTTCATAACACCCAGTGCTCCATGCAGAATGTGCCCTCTTTAATACCCATCACCAGGCCAACCCATCCCCCCACCCCCCTCCCCTCTAGAACCCTTAGTTTGTTTTTCAGAGTCCATAGTCTCTCATGGTTCGTCTCCCCCTCCAACTTACTCCCCTTCATTCTTCAAATGGAATAACTATACATTCAAATGGGAAATAACCTCAGCTTTTGCCTCACACCATAATTTTAGTGCAAAATTTGGATTGCAGAAAGGGTCATAGACTTAAAAACCAAAATTCTAGAAATTGTAGAAAGAAACTTTGAAATTGCTATCTTGGAATAGACAAAGATTTCTTAGGACACACAAAGCATCAATCATGAAAGAAAATTAGTAAATTGGAATATATTAAAATTAAAACTTAAGCTCTTTGAAAGACAGCAGTAAGAAAATGAAAGCCAGGTCATAGACTGGGAGAAAATACTAAGACTGTATATTTGACAAAGGACCTATATTTGGAAAATAATGCTTATAAAGCTCAATAATTAAAAGTTAAACAGCCCACTAAATATTGGGCAAAAGGTTTGAATAGATTCTCCATGAAAGATAACTCAAATTGCCGATAAACACATAGAAGGATGCTCTATGTCCTTGGTCAATAGGGATATGAAACTACATGGAGATACCACTAAAACCCACCAAAATCGCTTCAATAACAAAAACTGCCAGTACCAAATATTGGTGAAGATCTGAAGCAACTGGAATTCTCAACTATTGTTAGTAATAATGCAAAATGATACAACCATTTGGAAGATATTTTGGCAGTTTCTTATAAAGTTAAGCATATGCTTATAGGATCCAGCAATTCTATTCCTAAATATCCAAGAGAAGTGAAAACCTACATCTATACAAAGTGTTGTATGTGAATATTCATAGTTTTTTTCTTAATGGCTCCAAACTAAAAAGCCCCCCAGATGTTGAGTAGATGAATGGATAGACAAATGAGTGAAGGAAACCAGACACAAAAGAGTACTTACTGTCTAATTACATTTGTGTGAAATTCTAGAAAAGTTAAAACATTCATTGTAGCATTATTTACAGTAACCAAGATAGCAAGTTGGGGGAAAGTTATTTTATCTAAAAGGACATAAATTTGGTTTGACTTCTAGCTAGTTTACTTTTTAAAGCTCTTTGAAAATGTTCAGCTATGTGTTGGAACTCTCCAAATTGGCAATTGTCCATCTCATTGTACTTTCTCTGATTAAGTCCCCTATTTCAGGTGTAAGCCCATTGACACTGAGAGAACAAAGCCCCTTTCTTTCAGGTGTTGGGTGTATTGTGTCTACACTGTTTAAAAGTTTCCTGAAGTTTATTTTTAAAGTCTGTTATTAATTTATCATCACTTCCTTTACAATTTTGAATCTGCCTTCAATTATACATAAAGGAAAGACTATATGTCCCTATGTAGTACATTTCATATGTATATGTTCCCCTTTCAATGCCATTTTCTTACGCTTACGTACAATTGGATTATTTAAATCTCCTCCTGCTGCTCCCCATACTGCTACTTTTAATCATTTTTTTGCTATTTGAGAGGTTAGCAATTAAGCTAACTATAAATTGGATAGCCCAGGAAGACATACATATATATACATATATATATGAATAGGATATAACATATAAAATATATCCTATTATGTATGTGCTATCTATATTATATACATGCCATCTATATTATATATAATAAAATATATCCTATTATAAATGTGCTAGAGAGAGAGAGGGAGAGATAAGGAAGAGATATTAAGGAATTGGTTCATGTGATTATGGGGGCTGGCAAGTTAAAAATTTGTAGGATAGGTGGGCAGGCAGGAGACCCAGAGAAGAGTCAATGACGCAGTTTAAGTCAGAAGGTGGTCTCCTGACGGAATTCATTGGGTGTTAGTCCTCTTCTTTTAAGGCCTTCAACTGACTAAATGAGGCCCACCCACAGTATGGAGGATAATCTGCTTTACCCAACTCTGCTGATTTAAATGTTAATCTCAACTAAAAATACCTTCATAGAAACATCTAGAACAATGTTTGGCCAAATATCTAAGTATCATGACCTAGCCAAATTGACTCATAAAATTGTCACGGGGCGCCTGGGTGGCTCAGTCGTTAAGCGTCTGCCTTCGGCTCAGGTCATGATCCCAGGGTCCTGGGATTGAGCCCCGCATCGGGCTCCCCACTCTGCGGGAAGCATGCTTCTCCCTCTCCCACTCCCCCTGCTTGTGTTCCCTCTCTCGCTGTGTCTCTCTCTGTCAAATAAATAAATAAAATCTTTAAAAAAAATAAAAAATAAAATAAAATTGTCACAGCTACAATATAGACTATCTACTCTCCCCTTAGAATCAAAAAACATGAACATTTTGCCATATTGTTTCATCTCTCCACCTCCCCATCTACATACAGTTTTTATCTAAAATATTTGAAAGTTTCAGACATTGTATATTTCACTCCTAAATATTTCAACATGCATTTCCAAAAAATAAGGACATTATCCTATATAAATATAAGAATATTAGCAATAATTCCATAATATCATCTAATATTTAGCCCAAGTTTAAAATTCCACCAATTGTCTTTGAACCAAGATCCATTCAAGGTTCACACATTGCATTTAGTTATTATGCTTCTTAAATCCTTTTGAAAAAATTTAGAATATCCTCCATTCATTTTTATGACATTGTAATTTTGAGGAGTCTAGAACAGTATAACATATAGCATAGTAAACATATAGCATGTCCCATATGTGGAATGTGTTTGTTCTATTATGGTGTCATTTCTGTAAGCTGGCTGGAAGGGCTAAAGCCTTGATTAGATTCAAGTTAAACATTTCTGGCAAGAGTATCTTACAAGTGATTTGTGTACTTGATATTATAGAACACATATATACATATATATAGAACACACACACATATACATTACACACACACATACATACACCATACATAGTGGTAGGCTGTATAATAGTCTCCAGAGACGTTTATATCCTAACGCCTGGAACCTATGAATATGTTACCTTACATGGCAAAACGGGAGTTTGCAGATAACGATTAAGGATCTTGTGATGGGGAGAATATCCTGGATTATCTGGGTGAGCCTGATGTTATTGCAAGGGTCCTTATAGAAGGGAAGCAGATAGGTCAGAGTCAGAGAGAAGGAGATGCAGTAATGGAAGTGGAGGTGGGAGTGATGTGGGGCCATGAAGCCCAGGAATGTAGACAGCATCTAGAAAATAGAAAAGACAAGAAACAGATTTCCCTCTAGAGTCTGCAGAAGGAGAGCAGCCAGACTTCTGACCTCCAGAATTGTAAAATAATACATTTGTGTTGTTTTAAGCCACTAAGATTGTACTAATTTGTTACATTGGCAACAGGAATTAATATACAGGTTGATCCTTGCATGAATTCTACTGTAGTTTTGAAATAACGATTCTCTAATTCTTTAACACCTTCTATTGGCATTCTATAAAAGAGAGCCCCTTCCCTTTAAAAAAATTAATCACCACAAACTCAGGAATTTTAGTCATCCAATGTGATATCAATTACAGTTAGTATTCTCTTGATGCTTAAATAGCCTCCAGTTTGGCCAGTGGGAGCCCCTATAATTTGTTTGCTATGACAGGTAAAGACTATTATGACCATAGTAGTTAATCTTTGAATGCTTCTGCATTTTTTGGCATAACGATATGTTCCAGGATCTTCAGGTTCATTTCCTGCCTCAGACCTGACACATCAGTGTTTTGTCCAAAGAATCATGATTTCTTTTCAGGGTGATTGCTATAGACTGAATGTGTCCCTCCTAAATTCAAATGTTGACATCTAACCCAATATCATGTTATTAGGAGATGAGGACTTCAGGAAGGATTCAGTCATGAGGGTGGAGTCCTCATGAGTGGGATTAATGGCCTCAAAAAAGAGATCCCAGAAAGTTCCTTTTGCCATGCGAGGACACATCTACAATCCAGGAAGAGGGTTCCCACCAGACACTGCATCTGCTGTCTCCCTGATCTTGCACCTCCCACTCCCCAGAACTGTGACAAATAAGTGCTTGTTGTTTAAGTCACCCAGTCTATGGTATTTTTGTTACAGCAATCTGATCGGACTAAGACAGGATAACGTTCAGAAACCAAGCTGTGGGCATCTTGAAGCATCTTAGCATTTAATATCTGCAAGAGAACGCTCATATTTATATATACTTGAGATTTGAAATCATTTTTCTAAAGCAACTTTGGGAGAGTTAAATGTAGACTGTTTGCCTTTATTTCTGTCAACCTTACTTAAAACAATTCCTCCTCCATCACTCTCTATGCCCTAACCCAGATTTGTTTTAGTTTATAGGACTTATCATATCTGCCATTGTAGTATATGTTACTTTGTTGATTTATTCCACTGTCTATCTTTCCAGCTAAGGCAAGGACTTTGTCTATCTTGTTCACTGCTGTATTTCCAGGACCCAGAACAATATCTGGTATATGGCAGAACTTAGTAAATATTATTTGAATGAATAAAATGAGCAAGCCTCACTACTATTGAGTTTCCTGGCTCACATGACAAGAACATTTTTCCCTCTTGCTTTTGATTTGGTGTCCCAGCAAGCTGGATGTGTTTTTTTTTTTTTATCATGTACAACCCCCTTCTCAAGGGGTAAATGATACTTGGTAAGTGACCGTGCTCTCATAGTCCTATAATAAGTGTCATTTAGTGTAAATACCACATGGTGGCGCTAGTTGTATATGGACTCTGAATGCCAGGATGGGCAGTAACATTTGATAGGGTCTGAAGTCACTGAGGAATGGGAGAATTGCTCCGCTTACTGACAGATTTTTTGTAGATAGATATGTTGTAGGAAACTGCTTAACAAAAAAGTTTCATGAACAGAATTTATTGATGTTAAGAGGGTTAAGTGCATGAGTCAAATCAGAGGGAACTTACCCACATCTCTTCTCTGATTGTTGGAACCATAGATTGTATCATTCAGTTCTGCTGTGATCACTTCCATCTTCAGAAGGTTTTTTTCTGGATGGTGTACATCAGTCAGGATAATCAGATTATGCTTCAGTAACAATCTCCAAATATCAGTGGATTGAAGCAAAAAAATTACATTTTTTGTTCACACTACTTATCCAATAAGAGATACCTGGGGTCTCTGCTCAGCAGTGATATCGCATCACCTGCCCCCTGGACACAGCTGATGGGCAGCCACTACCTACTATGATGGCAAATGAAAAATACAACTCTGCAGGCTCTCACATGAGCAATTAAATTCAAAACTTGGCAGTGGTACAGTTCATTGGCCAGAACATGACCCTACTCAACTACAGAGATCCATCAAGTACAGTTTATCATGTGGCTGAAAGGCAGAGATTGAGACGCATTTGGTGAGCAGTAACAATTGTTACCACATGCTGCAAGTAACTACCTCTCTTGTTTTAATTCTAAGAAGGGCTATTGTAGAGCCAGTCAACTCATACTATTGCATCAGAAAGATCAGGAAGCTCAGTAGAAAAAGGGACTGACCAGATCTTCTGGTGACTTATTATTAGCTGAGGATTATTGACTACTCTGCTGTAGGAGCCTTAAGATGAAGGGCTCTATTTCTGTATGCCAGTGATTGATTGATCAATTGATCAATCAACTGATTGATTACAGATGTCTTAGACCAGTGTTAAATGAAAAAGGTCATCGAACACCTGAATTCCATTCTCTTCTGTGATGAGATCTGCCAAGGTGCTTTAAAACACCCCTTAGATTAATGGGGGCACATTATGAAATCAAAATTGGTTAGCTAAGACCTTATATAGTGTCAGTCTTATTATAAGTTGTTTATTTTTCCAAAATAATAATTTTAAGGAACTTAGATAAAATAAGACTTTATGAGAATACTTAATCTTGGTCATTCAACCTCAATTTAAGTAGATCATGCAAATATTGGCGTATCATTTAGGATTGGTTTTGACTGCATGAAACAAAAACTTTTAAGATCGTGACTTAAATAATACAGAAGTTGTTGATTTCTCTTACACAGAAAAAAGTCCAGAGATAGGATACTTTGGGCCAGTATGCCAACCCTACAGAGTCCTTGGGGATCCAGGCTCCTTCCAGTCAGCATTGCCTTCCTTGGAGTATGACCCTTGTACTCATAGTACAAAATGGCTGGTAGAGCTCCAGCCATTATATCTACATTCTAGTGGCAGAATGGGGGGAAGGAAAGAATAAGCAAAGGGTATACATCAGCTGTCTTTTAAGATGTTTTCACAGAGATCACACAAAAACACTTCCATTTAATTTTATTGGCTGGGAATTAGACATATGGTCATACACAATTTTGTTAGGGCTGGAAAATACAGTCTTTTTGCTGGGTACATTTTATTGCCCAAATAAAACTAGGGGTCCTAAGATTAAACGAAGAGGAGGAGGCGACTAGCAATTTGCCCTAATTGGGTTACTTGAGTCATGAGGTGTGGACTCTAGCAGATGGCTGACAGGTTTGCTTTGCCAGCTTTACTGACCGAGACCTGCACATACTTTCTAGCTGGGGTCTGGTAATAGTCCTAAACATTGCCCAGCTAATTTACAAAACCTGGATGTAATAGAGCACCCGGAGAAGACTCTGAGCCTACAGCTGCTTAAGAACGCTCCAAATAGTATGTCCAGACCTCTGAGGGCTCACTTCCTGTTGTTTATACCGCACACGCATTCCTGCTTGGAGGATGCTGGATATAGTTTATCCCGTCTTCAAAAATAGAAACCTCTTGACTGTCCCCCGCCCCATTCTATAAACCAATCAAGCTATGGGACATGCTATCAAAATTTACTTCATTTACTTAATGAATTACAACTCTGGTTCAATTTTGTATGAGAAGTAAAGTATCCTATGATACTTTTTGCTTTTATGTGAAGAAATCCATCAGGAACCATGGAAAAAGTAGATAATCACATTCTTTGATGAGCCTTCCTTAGTCTCTGACTGTGAATGCAGAGGAACTATGGACAAAGCTGTTCAGGTTTGGCAGAGCACCGCGCCTGCCCTCCTCCCTGCCCCTTATCCTGGCTTTATTGATTCTCAGAATGGCATCTGTAATATGGCATCCTACCTAGGACAAAAGCACCAGTAGAGCAAAATATGGTTTATCTCCAACAGGAATAGCCAATTCCCATAATTGACCTTGTTAACTAATTTATTGCTAGGAAAGAGACTCCCTATTATTGCTCCCTAAAGGGGAAAAAAAAACAGTTTTAAAACCAACTTAAAAGTTATACCACATAACAAATCACATATTTTCGTTACCATCAACTATTTGAGGCAATAATTTTTCCAAGGGAGTAAACCAAGAAGTAGCATTGTCCCAAAGAAGCCATTCTGTGAGGCCTTCTTGGGATTTTACTCGACTCCCACCCCCCACCACTGGCCTCTAGCCTCCGCATTCTTTCTTTCCCTCAGGCACAGCCAGGTTGTGCCTACCTTGGTGCCTTTGGAAGAACTATCCCTTTGCCAACTATATGCTCTCTGTTCAGATCTTCAATGGCTGGTCACTTCTTGTCATCCAGGTTCCAGTTTAAATACCACCTCTTCCATGAAGGCTGCCTGCGCATCCCATCTAAAGCAACCCGACCCGATCATGCTCTGCTGTTTCATTTTTCTCACAGCATTTACCGTCATCCAATAGTTTCTTTTTTATTTGTTTATTGTCTGGCCTCCCTCTGCTAGGATGGGGGCTTCCCGTTTCAAGGTAGTGCCTCATTGTGTCTGGGAAAAGATCCTTTACCTCACTGTGTTCAGTTTAAGGCAGAGTTTCTCAGCCTTGGCATCACTGACGCTTGGGGCTGCATACTTTTTTGTTGTGGGAGGAGCCATCTTGTTCACTATAGGGTATTTAACAATATCCCTTGGCCCCCTAGTTGTGACAACCAAACACGTCTTGACATTGCCGAGTGTCCCCTGGGGAACGAAATCGCCTGTAATCAAAGAACACTGGTTTAAGCTATTGGTCGCTGTGTTGGGGTTCAGGAGGCAATATTGTCCATATTGTCTGAGAGTGTTAGTACCTACCGCTTGTTGATTGTCTACAGATATTGGGCACTGTTCTATGGGTTTTACATGTAATCGATGCAACATCCCTTACAATAGGTACTATTATTATCCTCATTTTACAGCTTGGGAAACTGAGGCACACAGGGATGGGTTAACGTTCCTAAATTCACACCGTTAGTACGTGGGGAAGCCCAGGATTCAAACCAGACAACAAGTTCCAGAACTCTGTGCCAAGAGGAGCAGACACTGTTGTGGGCATCTCACTGCCTGGCCTCTGGTAACAGGGGCAGAGCATCGGGTAGGTTCCCATCCCTCCAGCCCACACGGCCGTTCATTCAGTGACCATGTGCAAGTGACAACTCTCCTCTCCAAGCCTCATATACATCTGTGTATAAAAACAAACTAATTAATTAAAAAATGCCATGCAGAGTTGCTTTAGGCATTGATTGCAATAGGCTATCTGTAAACACCCTGCTTTGTGGCACACAGTAAGTCCTGAGTTCATTTCTGCTCTCCTTCCCTTCCCCATGG
This sequence comes from Callorhinus ursinus, assembly GCF_003265705.2. Classification (NCBI taxonomy): domain Eukaryota; kingdom Metazoa; phylum Chordata; class Mammalia; order Carnivora; family Otariidae; genus Callorhinus; species Callorhinus ursinus. Next base: position 33,735,076 of record NW_027397064.1, on the reverse strand, counting down.
CTCCATGCTCCAAGTACTGAAGGTGGGTCCTAAAAATCTTGGTGAGACAACTCCATGGGGAAATCTAACCTTTAAGCAATCTGCAGGGTTTTTGTTGTTGACCAGGAGCAGGTGAAACCAGCCCCCTTGGAAACAGCCTGCCGGCCTGGCATCTGGTCCCTGCCTGCTAATGACCAATAGCCACAAACCATCAGCCCTTCTCCATTAAGCCAAATGGAGCTTTTAAATCTGTACTGAGCGAATTAATTGCCTGACCTATTGTTTTCTACCACCACCAATTATAGGAGTTTGCAGATGACTGGCTTGAGCCCTTTGGCCAGCAGGGGGCCTCCTTTGCCAACATAGCCGAATTGGTGCTCAGGGTAGCTGGCAGAGCCCCACTGGAAACCCGGTACCTTTGAACAGTTTGCTTAGAACAGGGGTTCTAAATTTGGGGGCCACCCATCTCTATGGATAGAATTCTGTGAACCTGTGGGGGGAACCATGCGTTTATTTTCACTATCCTCTTATTGGAATTTAGGATTTTCTTCAATTATGAATGCAGGCAACAAATCACAGGTTATTTGTAGATCCCACCATAGGTGCTGCAGAGATCTTGAAATATTGGTTGTATCCCTCATTACTTCAAAATTATAGTAGCAAGAGGACCTGCTGGTGGATCGTGTTGTTGAATACATTAATAAAAAAGCACATATGGGGGCGCCTGGGTGGCTCAGTTGTTAAGGGTCTGCCTTCGGCTCAGGTCATGATCCCAGCGTCTTGGGATCGAGCCCCACATCGGGCTCCCTGCTCAGTGGGGAGTCTGCTTCTCCCTTCCCACTCCCCCTGCTTTTGTTCCCTCTCTCGCTGTGTCTCTCTCTGTCAAATAAATAAATAAAATCTTTATAAAAAAAGCACATATGGACCACATCACAAATTTGTTGTTTTTGTTGTTGGTATTTTAACAGTGATATCATTAGTTTGCTATTTTATTTTATTTTATTTTATTTTTTATTTTTATTTTTTTTACATATTCTGAGAAGAGGCCCATGGACTTTACCAAACTGTCAAAAGTATTCATGGTACAGGGGTGCCTGGGTGACTCAGTCAGTTACACATCAGACTCTTGATTTCAGTTCAGGTCATGATCTCAGGGTTGTGAGATCGAGCCCCGTGTTAGGTTCTATGCTGAGCATGGAGCCTGCTTGGGATTCTCTTCCTCTCCCTCTGCCCCTCCCCCTGCTCATGCTCTCTCTCTCTCTCTCTCTCAAAAAAAAAAAAAAAAAAGCATCCATGGTATAGAGAGAAGGTTTGGAACACTTGGCTGAGAGGCCGCTAGGCTAGTCTCTGAAAGAAAGAAGTTAGTCTTTAAGGGACTATTTATACTTAATAATTTTTCGCTGTGACTCACCTCTTGCCCTTCCATCTCCTCTGATGACATAAAGATGTGACAAATATATCAAAACTATTAGTTACAATGCTCAGCAGTGTACAATTTATATCAGAATGAAATTTTAGTGTATTCAGAATTGTGTTGACCAAATTTTAGAGCATTCAGGATGCCTGTCATTCTGGCCTCGGGGAGGAAGGGGCCTAGCTTTTCTAGCTGTCTCTGACTTCACATTTTCGCTATAGTTGGTTGATTTCCAGGGCTCAGGAATCATCTGAAATCATGAGTTTCTCTCCATGCTCAGCTCTGAGGGATAGAGTCCCTTCTCAGTGAGAGGCCCGTGGGAGAGTTGCTTCCAGAACCTATTCTTCTTCACTCCTGTAGGAAACATTCTGAAATACATACACCAGAAGTGGGGATGTGGAGAGTTCCTTTCCCCAGTTTCTTCTGTTTCTTCTCCCTCAGGGAAATAAAGCCAGGCCAGGTCAGGCTGCGGCGTCTAGTTTTCCGGACCAAAGCTGAGAGCTTATCCAGGGTCTTGGCCTTGGGGGCGGGGTGGGGCGGGACACAGAAAATGAAGCAAGCCCACACCATAATTGCCGCTTGAGCACTGTCTTCTCTCCCTTTCTGAACCTTCTACTTGCCCTCTGCTGGGTGTTTATGCCGTCCCTTCCCTTACTCCTCCTCAGGCCAGCCCTCTCATTCCCAGATCAAACCCTTTTTTAATTCCCTAGGAAAACAATGGTTCCTGCAGCAGCAATAGTAACAAAACCAATAACCATTCCTTTATTTAAGACCAGTAACATGCAAGTGTGTATGAGGCCCTTTTCATTTAACCTCCTAAACAGCCATCATAGGTTGATGGTGACTGCCCCGCCCCCCCCACTCATGTCCACTTGCAATCTCAGAATTTGACCTTATTTGGAAATAAGGTCGTTGCAGATCTAATTAGTTGAGAATCAAGATGAGATCATCTGAATGAGGGTTGGCCTAAATCTAACGACTGACACCCTTATAAGACGAAGGACCCAGAGGGAAGAAGCCCATGTAAAGATGAGGCAGAGAGTGGAGCTGTAAGAGGCAGGGAACAATTATTCACCAGAGCCTTCAGAAGGAACAGACTCCTGCTGATACCTTGATTTTGGACTTGAGCCTCCAGAACTATGACAGTAAATGTTTCTGTGATTTTAAGCCACCCAGTTTGTGGTACTTTGTTACAACAGTCATTGGAAACCAATATACCAGCCAATGAGAGGCGTTTTATCGCTCACCTTTGTCAAATGAAGATACCCAGGCTCAAGAGACTGTATACCTGCATAGATTTGTAGAGCTGGTAGAAGACCTGGGGTTTGAGCCCTGATCCAAGAAACCCCCCGTGCCTTCCAACCTCCCTTCAGTAGAAATATTGGATTCAGTTAGTTGTTGACTTTGAGAGTTGATTAAAGTAATTCATTTTCACGTTTGAGGGAGATGCTGAGCACAAGCTGTGGCTAATTGTAGAGTATAGGTATAGAATCCCGAAGGACCCCCAGTCCGCCTGGGGCGGGAAGAGGAGAAACAGGAACAGCTCTCCACCCTCGTTCTGCTCTGCTGTTGCTGGAGTACTGACATGGACCCATGTACTCCAGGACCATTCCTTGGGAAGACTTGCTCTCCCCACTGCCCTCGCTTTCTTATCCAAACTCTTTCTGGGGCTCTCTAGACGTTCAGATGAAGAATCAAGATGTCTCTCTGAGGCAGGCCTCTTGTTATTACAGGGAGCACTCTATTTCCCAGCAGATAGGGTCCAAAATGCTAGTAGGGACTTTATCATAAGCCCAGTGCGGCACTATAAATGTTCTGGCTAAAATCATCTGAGGGTGAACAGAAAAGCCTGGCTTTAGCCCAGGTGCACAATTTTTTCCCCCATAGGAACACTTCTAAGAAAATGGGTGTCTGTCCTTATAAAATCACTTCATTCCTGAGGCTCTTAGGGGTTTTGTCATATTCTACATATCAGGCCCAGTAGTGTGGTGTGAAGTTCCTGGGGATGCTGGACACCTGTGGGCCCCATCAGCATGGTAGGTGGCTGGCCTGTAACTTGCTTTGGTGACACTTCTAGGGATTCAATGGTGTCAGGTCATTTGGCTGAGGGGCTGGCAGTTTATTAACGTCCCTATCCCTGACTTGTCAAGAGTTACAAGGTTACACGTTGACAGGGGATATTTTTATTTAAAAAATGGATTTCTAAGATGAGATCAGTTTTAGTCTTGGCAGCCCTGGTACTGTCACTCTAGGTAAAAATCATCACAAGTTCAAATCCCAGCTCAGTTCTTACCAGGTGGGTGTCCTTAGGCAAGTTCTCAAGCGTTCCTGGTCTCTGGACCTTTCAGTTTTGAAAATACTAACTCATCTCAAAGTGGTAGACTGAACATTTAAAAGTCAAACAGTAACTAAAAATGGGAAAAAGCAAAGTAATAAAAAATGTGTGTTATCCTCTCCCCAATTTAATATTAAGGGTTATAGTCAGATGCAGAATGACCACAGAGCTACATGCCCAAAGCAAGAAACAGATGATCCTAAATGACTTCTTTTTTTCTAAAAAGCTGTTGATCCCCTTCATTTTAGTTCTCATCTAATTCCTAGCAGGAGAATAGATGGTAGGGAATAATAACCTATACCGAGTTGGCAGGTTTTGCACTTACGCACAAGGTTGTGCTATTATTAGTCTTGTGAGATCAGGGGTCTATAAATATGTGAGAGAGCCTTTCTTTGTAGTTATGTTTTAGTCAGGGCCCTTGAGTTCTTTTGCATTAGGATCCTAGGGTCTTGCAGAAACAGCCTGCAGTGTCAGCTGGTCCAACCTCCTCAACTGGACAGACCGAGAAACAGAGGCCAGAGAGTCATAGCCTCTTCAGGCTTCATTTGCCTCATCTGTAGAATGACAGTCCTTACCTCAGAGGCGTTTCTATACTTTAGGGCCTAGAAAGGTACCTGGCATGTGATAGGCCTCCTATGAACATGTGAGAGGCAGCAAACCCCGGTAGTGAAGAGAAAACCTCTGTATCAGAAAGTTGCCTTCATACTCTGGTCTTCCTTCCCCTCACTCTTTTGTGACCTTGGATGAATGAACTAAAGTCCCCGATCCTCACAGAACTGTTGCAAGGATTAAATTAGTTACTAGACATAAAACACATAGCGCCTCACACCTGATAAGCACTAGACAGGGATTAATTCTTACTATTGTTATTTTAAAAGAAATTACATCGTTTATATAAGATTGCCAGTTTAGTGTCAGAGCCAGGGAAAGAATAAAACCTGTTAGCTCCTAACTGTGTGTACTCCCTACCAAACCAAGGTTCCTCTCCAAGGATACTAGTTAGACATCAGCCCAGGGTCCATTTCTAACTTCTTTGAGGCCATTTCTGACTCCTAGGACTATGAGAGAGCTGGATTGTTTATTTCACCCACGAGGATCATAGAGTTTGCAATACAACTTAATCGATAAGCTATGAGTAAGGTGCATCAACACGCTGTACACAATTCCCAGGGACTGAGGGAGCGGCTCTGCCATTTGTCTCCATTAGGGGGCGCCAGAGAGAGAGAGAGAGAGAGAGAGAGAGAGAGAGAGAGAGAGAGAGAAAGGTGGAAGGAAGAGGAAGACCTAGCCGCTTCCTGTCCTTCCTGTTCCTGTGGGGGTGGCCCAGCAATGGCCCTGCTGCCTGACTCTTCCCGAGAGGCATTGATTTCAATTTTGCATTTTTTCCAACCTTCCCTGACACCCCTTGTCAGAGATCTGAATTCGTCCTCTAAGATCCCGAGGCACCAGGGCCAGCCACGCTCCCTTCCAAACTTTGAAAATGTTATAATGCAGACCTCCCTTTATTCCCCAGCCCGAGGTGGTGGGCGCTTTGTGCAGTTAGTACTCCTTTTTTGCTTTTAATTCTTTTAACACCTGGCTAAACATTCCTTATGTTAAATTCTCACTATAAAGTAATTGGGGTGGTTTATGTCTTCTGAGACTCTGGCAGATACACACGTGAGCAAGCATTTACAAAAATGAAAAATAATCCCCTAATAGGGGCAAATCAAAAGTCCTCAATCATCTCCTCTCCGTTCTCACACTCCATACTGGATGTGGTCATGTAAATGAGGTCTTTTTTGAGTGTCTATCAATTCCTCCATTCCCTGGAGGAAATCCGTTATTAGCGGGTGTCTGTCCCTCCAGAATTAAAAATAAATAAATAGAAATTTACATACATATCTGTACACAGTCATATATTATAGAGTGGGATTACCCAATGAAAACACAATGAAATATGGGGCGCCTGGGTGGCTCAGTCGTTAAGTGTCTGCTTTCGGCTCAGGTCATGGTCCCAGGGTCCTGGGATCGAGCCCCACATTGGGCTCCTTGCTCGGCAGGAAGCCTGCTTCTCCCTCTCCCACTTCCCCTGCTTGTGTTCCCTCTCTCGCTGTGTCTCTCCCTCTCTCTGTCAAATAAATAAATAAAATCTTTAAAAAAAAAAGAAAACATAATGAAATAATGTAGCATAAACACAACCATATATTAGCATTTAAAGTCCTTTTTCTCTTTTCTAAGAAAATTGATTTCTTCCATTTTCAAATCTTAATTAGAGTTAGATCCCAGCTCTCTCATTTTAATTGTTCCTGCTTTATTTCCCCACTCAAAATGCCATGGTCTTTCATTTTTTTTCTTTATTCTTGATATAACTTATGCTAGGTATAAGGTAAATGCACAATAAATGGGGTCATGAAGAGAAGAGAATGCCAGAAGAGTTCAGAATAGGAAGAAATCCCTTTTAACTGAAGAAGCCAGCAAAGACTTCTTGGAGGAGATAGAATTTGGGTGAATCTTGAAGGATGTGTTGGACTTGAAGTAAGAAAAAAGCCAGAGAGAACATTAAGCAGCCTGATGCAAGGGATCCAGATTCTCTATCACAGTGAGACCACCTGCCTTCTGCATCATGGAACAGGATTACACAAAATCCACAATGAGGTTGATCCAAGAAACATATCCGTACATAAAACCATGAGATGGACCCAAGGAGCAAAATACCAATTTCTCCAGTCTAGAGTGGGATGAATCTATACTGTCCATGTCAAAGATGCTGTAAGATGCATTTTCTTCTCTGTTTATCCTTCCAACAGTTCAGACAATTGCTCCATTGCCCGCCCCCATTCAGCCGTTCAAGGCCCCTCCCCACCTCAAAAAGCCCAAGCCCTCCACCAACGAACAAACAGGATTTTTTTTTCTTTTTACATTTTCCACCTAAATTTGCAGACCCTGGTCTTACATTCAAAAATCAAGCAGCCCTGTTGCATTATCATTTGTAATCCCTTTAGATTTTCCCTTAACATCTCAATGAAATTCTCTCATAAATCCCCTTCTTTGCTGACCAAGTGTTGTGCAGTTGCTGATTTTGCAAGATAAGTGCTAATGTAAAGTATGTCTCCTTTGAGTCTCTTTATCACTCGGTTGCTCTCTGCTCCACCTTCTCCATATTTATGTCCTTATCAGAGCTGCACACAGTATTTCAGATGAGCCTCAGTGTTCTTCCTGCCATGCCGGAATATTGACTGTAACCTGATAGCCTATCTCAAAATTGGTTTGGGGGGCATTCTTTTTCTCATTGTGGTGAAAATAGCTTGCCTTGTAAATGCCAGAATATATTTGTGCAGATTAGGGTTTTTACAAAGAATGGTGTCAAATGCTGTCCGGAAAGGTGTTTAAATTATTTGGAGAGGCTGTTTCAGCCATTAACATGTTCCTTTGCGGATTCACCTCGCAGGTTTGCAAGACAGTTTCTCCGCTGAAAATTTGTGCTGATTTCTTTGTAATTAAACAGAACTTTCTTAGCAATCCCTGCATGCGAGCTGTGGCTCAGAGCTTCAAAACGCTTTTCCCCTGCTGTTGAAAATCAGGAAGCCCATGGTATCCCAGATCCTTTCTAAAAGCCTCTCTTAACTGAGAAGAAGCCTTCACAGCTTCTGTCTTATTCAGCTGTTGCCACTGATAATTTCAAAGACATACTCACAGACTCTGCTCTGCATCAGGCAGCTGTTATGTGGTTACTGAGTGTTTGTGGGAGAGTTTGCAGCCCCATGTCTCCTTTCAAGTTTCCACTTGCATGTAGGATTGTCTGTTTGAGGAAGGTTTTGTGCTTTTCCCCCCAGTGCAGTGTGTTTCCTGTTTTCCTTGGGAGGGCTCTGCACTGTAATCATTTTTCCATTCCAAGTGCCTTCGAGGTGGATTTACTTAACTGTTTTGACGCCTTCTCTGTGTCTAAATCTGCATTTCTGCAATACAGTTTTGGTGTTTATTTCCTTTGGGCAGGAGAACATTCCCTGTCGCTTCTCTCTACTCAGTTTATCTGTGCACAAGCTGCCTCCTTCCAAGACCCGAGACCTGAAACCTCAGTTTTGCTTTTCTACTGCTTGGATTGATGTCAAGATGATTTATAAAGCACTCTCGCCCCAGTGCCATGGGCCAACGATAGCATCAGTTTAGCAGCTTCTGAACTGCATACCTGGACTTGCCTATTGATTAAGGCCACTACCAGATGCAGCTCAGGCCCCACGTTCCATCCGGCAAGCCCCGGTTTATAAGTCAGTCATTTATGATGAGCATCATTTCAGTCCTCATTGCCCGATGTGCCCATGACACTGTTTTGATTCACATTCATAGGCTGCAGGCACCCATAATTAAATCCTGTTGCTGTTGCATGAATTATTTTATCTAGTGCTATTTAATTCACCTCTCTCTTCTTTTGGAAATCTCTGGTGAGCTTCAGGCTTCATCCTGTAGATCTTTTGTCTATTTCTTTTTCTTTTTTAAAGATTTTATTTATTTATTTATTTATTTGACAGAGAGAGACACAGCAAGAGAGGAAACATAAGCAGGGGGAGTGGGAGAGGGAGAAGCAGGCATCCCGCAGAGCGGGGAGCCAGATGCAGGGCTCGATCCCAGGACCCTGGCATCATGACCTGAGCCGAAGGCAGACACTTAACGACTGAGCCACCCAGGCGCCCCGTCTTTTGTCTATTTCTGAAGCTAAAGCTAGATTGATTAAACATTCTGGCCTTTGGATACTTTGTGCTAGTCCTCATGCCGGGAATAAAAAGCAACCTGTTACCAATCTCGTTTTCTTCTTTCTTTCTTTGGCATGATCCAAGGTTTTTCAGATCACGGCAATCCACCTGAAGAGGGTAAGTGTTCCCTGAGAACAGTGCTTCTCAACTGGGATGATTTTGTTCCCTGGGGATGTTCGATGATTTCTGGAGACATTTTTGGTTGTTTACAACTGCTGGTGGGGGTGATACTGGCCTTTCGTGCGCAGAGGCTAAAGATGCTGCTAAACATCCTGCGATGTACATAATAGCTCCTCGCAACAATGAATTTTTTAGCCCCAAATTTCAGTAATGCAGGGGCTGAGAAACCAAGCACTAGACCATATGGTTCTAGATGCACTTAAATGTGGCAAGGATATATCTCTGTATGTCCTTTTCCAGATCCCTGATACCTGTTCTCTGGGTTCAGGCACCATCAGACCATCCCTTAATAATATATCTCTACTTCCAACCCCAGCTTTAGGATTAGGCATGGGAATGGTTAAAACAATGCATGCAGAGCCTAAATTTGCTGTTCATCCTTGTTACCTTCTTTACTTAGTTACACACGATTCTTTTGACCAGAAAAGAAATAATACAGCCTGCCAGTGGACATTCATTCATTCATTCACGGGTATTTTTTGAGTGCCTATTATGATGAACACTGTGCTAAGTGCTGGGAGACAAAATCGAAATGCTCTCTTGCATTCTTGGAATTTACAGTCTAGGAAGGAAGCCTGACAAAATTCAAGAAAGCATTATGAAGAAAGCCTAGTGTGGTGATACAGAATAATGGGAGGGAGGGAGAAGGGGGCATGGGAAGTGATTCTTAGAGAGGGAGGTCAGAGAAGACCTCTCTGAGGGGGTGACATTGTGGCCACGGAGGATCCAGTCATGCAGGAGCAGAGATGGAGGGTAGAACATATGGTAAGGACCCTAGGCCAGAACGAGCTCAGCCCTCGATAGGGTATACAGAAAAAAATGAGGCTCTGGGCTGAGCAATGAGCAACTCCAGTGACCTCCGCTGACCTAATCTAGCAAGGTAGCCCTCAAGAAGGCAAGAGGCAAAGAATTGCATGAAAGAAGTGTTGGTAGTAAAAGCCTTGCAGAGAACAAGAGTATAGCTCTCCTCATCAAAGGGACAACGCTTGGCCCCCACTGGATAGGCCCCAGCTTCCTTAAAAGACTTAGCTTACAAAGGAAGCATGTTGGGAGAGGCAATGAGCTGGGGACAAGGATTGGCCCTGTTTGCCATCCGGGGGTAAGAGGAGAGCCCCGGGAACAGCAACAACCCCTCATTTCTCCACCTTACCATGGATAGTAGGATGGTCCTATCTCTGGTCTTTCTACAGTACCTGGCATGCATCTCACTCAGTAACCCACAGAAATATTGATGCTGACCATTCCATTTACAACCTCATTCCCCATTAATTTAAGCAAGCCAGCAATGGCTCAGATCTCTCTATAAGGTATAAATTCTTTTGTATTTAGAGACCAGGTTTTCTTGGCTTGAATGATCTAGCATATATCAACTTGTACTCAGAGCAAAGGAGAACCCACTTCAATCACAGAGTGAAGTCTGAGAGTGCACTTTGCTCTGAGCTCTGGGGCGTCAGCTATTATGTTCCTTGGGTAATCTAAACATGACCTTTCCAAATGTTTTCATCTAGAGCAAATGATTTCAATCTCTTTCACCAGAGGAACATAGTCCTTTTATTATTTTCCTTATTGTTTCTGAGATGTGTGAGGTTTCCTACGTGCTCAGAGTTGTTCTTTGGAAATCAAGTCCGACCATTCCCATTGGTGTTCCATACTTTTACATCTAAATGGGAATTCTTATTCTTCCTTGGCTCTAATGTTAACTGGGATTTGTGTGAATGCCTTTAAGTCCTTTCCACAGCTCACACTCTACCAGACTTGGTTACTTGGGCTACCTGAGCCAATGCATAACAGGTACAGTGTGAAGGAGTGGAGGTTGGATGGCTGCAGACCCAGTCAAGAGGAATCTTGGCTCAGAGTCCAAAGTCATGACTCACTGAGTATCAAGTCCATGGGCCTCTGGCCCTTCCACAGGAGTTCTTTGGAAAACAACCAAAATAATTGCCCAGTCATCTCTATCTCTGTCTCTGTCTGTATCTCCATCTCACTGTCCCTCTAGCATTTCTCTCTCTATCACTATTAATGTAGGCACTTATAGCAATAAATATACTTCTCTTAATTGGGGCACAGAAGGAGTAGGTAAAATAGAGTAAAAAAGGTGTTTTGTTTTGTTTTGTTTTTTGAATCACAACAACCTGAAGTCATTCTGTTTCTAAGGGACTTGCCTATTTCTGTGTTTATTTGAAAGGCAAGGGTCACTTTTCCCCTTCCATTTTGCTCCCTCCCACCACCTTTTGGTTTAAAAGAATAGGAAGAGAGCATTAAGCTGCTTTCCGAAAGAAATGAGGGGGAGAACAATGGGAAAGAAGAAGAGGGGCCATGAAATGTCACCAGTGAAAAGCCACCAATGGCAAGGTGGTGGTGGTGGCGGCTCTAGGACTTTTAAGGACAGGAATATTTAATGTTGAAATTTAAAGCCGTTTGTTTCCTCACGCTGTAGTGTAAACCCTGTTGCTCCCTTCGCTCCTCCTCCATCCCAGCTGCTGCTCCAACACTCCTGCTTTATCCTCAAAGCCTGGTCAGGTGGAGTTTGAGGCCAGTGAGAAAGAGAAAGATGTTTCTCATCTGGGGCATGTTGGAGCAGAAATCTAAGAACAGCTTCATGAGAAGAGATGTGAATGAGACTGAGAATTTACAGGAGCAGCAAATTAAAACCAGAAGTGCTCTTGAGAACATAAGACACCAGGAATTCATAAACATCCTGAGGAGGACATTGAACTTTTGCAGGAAAGAAAGTTCCTCTCAACTATATGTAAATCTGAAAGAATGGGTGCCTCAAGCTGATATCTGAGTTACTTAACTTTCAGATAATTGTGAAGTAGGACCAGATATCTTAAGAATGCATATGTAACTTGACAGGTGAAGCACATCTGAGTCATTCATTCATTATTCAATAAACACAATATAGAGCAAATGCTGGTACCTATACCAGACCCAGTAGCATATGATGGTGAACACGACAGACACAGCCTCTGATTTTATGGAGTTAACAAGTGTGTGGGAGGAGTAGAGGAAGAGGTGGGGAGAGACGATAAACATTTAAACAAATGGTCAAAATAACGATAGATTCTATTCAATGTTAATGGCAGTACTGTAATAGAAAATACCAAGGTGGGCTATTTTATGTAGGGTAGTCAATGAGGTCTTTTGAGAAAGTGATATTTAAGCTGAGAACTAAAGGCTGGGAAAGAATCCTCCATTCAACAAGCAAAGAGAAGAACACTCATAGGCAAAAGGAACAGTGAATGAAAAGGCCCAGAGGTGGAAGGAGATTGGAAATTTCCAGGACTTCATGGAAGACCAATGACTAAAAGTTAAGGAGAAGGTTTGAAATGGTTATGAAACGGGGTCAAAAAGTTAGAAATAGCCATTCATGGCTTTGTAGGCCAAAGAATGGAGTTCATATTTCCTTGAAGCCCCATGGGAAGCCTCTGAAGGATTTTAAGCAAAGAAGTGATGTCATCTGATCATCTCTGTAAAGAGAACAGATTGGCAAGGAGCAAAAGTGGAAGAAGCAAGACAAAAAGAAAGGCTATTTCAGACATCCAGGTAAGAGGTCATCAGAATGGTGGCCGTGAGATGAAGAGGCATGAGCAGGTGGGAGTATGGTTTGGATTGGAAGTGTAATTAATCAGATTTGCTGATGAATTGGATGTGGAACATGAAAATTAAGGGAATCATTTACTCAACAAATAAATATTGAGTGCTTACTATGTGCCAGTCACTGTTCTAGTTGTTTGGGATACATCAACAATGAAAACAGACAAAGATCCCTCCCCTTGTGGAACTTACATTCAACAAGGATCACTGGCCTGAGCAACTGCCTGAGTAGAAGTGTTATGCTTTTTCTTGCTTGAGGAAGTCTGAAGAAGAAAGAGAGGCTTAAGGGAATCAAAAGTTCCATTTCAGCCATTTGCAAATACCTATGAGATCCCCAATGGAGAATTCTAGTAGTGAGCTGAATCTGAATTTCAAGGTGAAGTTGGAGGAATATTTGTGAATTGAGGAGTAATCAGCACATAAATGGTATTTAAAGAGATCTAAACCCATGAGAATGGATGAGACATATCTGGCCCTCGATGGGGTACAAAGAAAAAATGAGGCTCCGGGTTGAGCAATGAGCAACTCCAGTATTTAGGGGCTGGATAGAAGAGGGTAGACTAGCAAAGGAGCCAGAGAGAGGGTAATTAGTGAGTAGGGATGAAAATCAAGAGACAGTTGGCATTATAGATGCCAAGGAGGAAAGGTTAAAAGGACAGTGGGCAACTTCACTGAAAGCTGATGTGAAGCCAAGACAAAGATAGAAAATATCCCCCAAGATCTGTCAACATGGAGATCTTTGGGAGTCTTGATAACAACAGTGGCAGCAGAGAGAAAGGAATGGAAGCCACAGTGCATTGTGTCATGCGGGGAATGGGGATGAAAAAAAGGAGACAGATGGTATTGACAATTCTTCTAAAAGGTTCTGAGGAATAAGATAGTGGTTGGAGGGTGATGCAGGGTAAGGGGAGGGTACCCGTTTTGTTTTGGTTGTTTATTAACTGGAAGATGACAAAGTATGTTTGTATGGTGTTTGGAATGATCCAGTCCAGAGGGAAGCATCATGATGAAGAGGAGACAGGAGGTAATGGAAGGAACCACCTCAAGGGCTGGGATCTGAGCCCAAGCAGAGGGCTGGCTGTAGGGGTCCTTGCTCTGTGGTTGGAGGAAGAAGAGAAGGCAAATTCCCCAAGTGTGTCTTATTAAGGAAGAAAGTCGGCATCAGGAGCAAGCTCTTCTGTGTCTGCCACTCCAGGCCTCCAGTGTTAACTGGACTCGGTGTGGCCAGGCTCCTCTGGCCACAGCTAATGTCACCGGCCAGAAGCAGACGACAGAGGAATAAGGGAGTTTGAACTACAAACACATGCAACAGCCCAGAAGGAAGTTTCTGGCGTTCCAGTTTCTCCAGTTAGCCCTGCATCCTGCTCTAATCCAAGAGATTTTTTGTCACTGTGGGGGGTGTTTTAGAGGGCCTTCAGAATCAGGGGACATTCAGTTACTAGGACCGCATGTTTTCACAGCTGTGGATTTACTGTCACTCTGGACTGGCCCGGCCCAGGTCATCTGGGCTGAGGTATCGCTTAGCCAACCAGCAGCTTTTTTTGTGGTAGGGGAAATTAAAGACTTCCTCCATACTTCTCTCTGGGGCAGGGAGAATTTGATGAGGACCAGACAGTTATTGAGAAAGGACATTCTGGGACTGGTGAGAAAGAATTGGATAAGTAAGTGTAGGGCTCAACCAGGGAGTTAAGAATAGCAGCAGAGAAGGAATTTGTTGTTGGGCACAGCGGGGGTGGGCAAGGATTATTAGATACAGCAGGTTTTCCTGGGCAGGTCCTACACATGCTTCAGCGTTTCTGGTGGGGGAGAAGGGGCGATGGAAGGAAATTACAGCTTGGACACCTGACTGGGCCAGAACTGCTCTAGGGTTTTACACGTACCATCTTGACTCAAGCCTCACAGCAATGCTGTGAGGTATTTCCCCTGCCCCATCATTTCACAGGTAGGCAAATTAAGGCTCAGAAAGTTACTACGTTTATGACTCCATAACTAGTAAATAGCAGATCTGGAATTTTAACCTGGTTCTCCTCGGCTCCAAACTCTACGCATTTGCCATAATGGTGCTCCGTCATCGTGGGCCTGTAGTGAGTGGTAACTGGTGGAAAGGACAGATCCATGAGATCGTCTTTCTGGTGAAGGGCTTACCAGGTGGGACAAGCTGGTGCTGGGATTCAGCCTGAGTGGCCACGTTGCTGGTGCCCCAAGGGATTTGTACTGCCATCTTTTCTTCCCTAAGCTGCTGCGTGATGACATTCAGAAGAGTTTCATCAATAAGCTCCCAAGAAGTCTTTGACTTTGAGGGGCTAATCAGGAAGGAAAAGATCAGAATCTCACAAGGAAGACTCTGCTTCCTATTTTCCTCCCCTTTCCTCATTTCAACTTCCTCTCCTTCCTGAATTTGCCACATTGGACTGGTAGGATTTAGAACCACCCCTCCCCCAAGAACTGGATTAAAGCCCTCCCAGGACCCATTTAGCCAAAGCAAACCTCATATGACTTAGCCATGCCAAGCACATCCTCAGTGTTTACATGTTGAATAGTTTATGATTTGCTCTACATCTGATCAGGCAGAGTCAACTACCAAAACTGCTGATCCGTGGAAACTTCACAGCCTTTCCGGGCATAATAATGGCTACAGCTCATTCAAAGAGAGAAATAGCCTTTGATGAGCAGAGCAAGGACAAATTAAGACGTGACTCTCACCCAGTATCTAGAGAGTAGCCTACTGCTGCAGGTTTCACTTGAAAAGAAATGGGACTAGGGAGCGGGGGAGGTTTCCATCACCCCCTCCTGAACAGCAGCAGAAGAACCAGGGTGGAAAGTGGCCAGACCCCCAAGGACTTCTCAGTGTGTCAGAAGCAAAGAGAGGCTGTCGCTATGGCAAATCTTTCTGTTACCTCTTCTCTTCCAACCTGTGGCAGAGTCCCTCATTGTCTAATTGTCCTTACGTTTCTGTTCTATTCTTTAGCAATTGAATCCCTCAGGTTTAGGGGGGTGAGGAGAGAATCCTAGTTGACGGGAATAAATGCTGTATTTCCCAGCCTCTTGCAGTCGGATGTGGCCCATGTATCTAAGCTCTGGACAGTGAGATGACAGTAGAACTGCCCCTTATGACTTCCGAGAAATGTCCTAAAAGGGAAAGGTATGTACTTTCTTCTTCTTCTTTCCAGCTTGCTAGGATGTGGTTGTGATGACTGGAGCTTGAGCAACTACCTTGAACAATGAGGTGGATACTATTATTCAGAATGCTGGATAGAAGGAGCCTGGGTTCCTAGTGATTGTGGCACCAAGTTTGCAGCCTGGACTGCCACTATATAACCCATTGATATTTTTTGGCACTTGTAGTCAAACCTAATCTATCTTAGTGTACTTTCTAAATGCCCCTGATGGCCCCTGGAAAGACATGTATCTTGCTAAAACAGCCTTACCAGGGGAGGGAGAGGCAACAACCTTTGCACTGTGAGGAGCAGTGATTCCAGGGGCACCGCAAAACTCCACTGTCTTTAACAACTTTCTACCGTCTGTCAGCTGGTATGGGAAATCCCACTTAATTTTATTTCTTTAGCTCAGTGGCGTTCCAGTTTCTGCTCTTTGTGGTTCTTCGATCAAACTTTACATCCATGTTTCTAAAAGCCTGCAGGACATCTCCATGTGGGGTTCTGGCCAGCTCCTCAAACTGGACACATCTAAAGCCAAACGTCTTCATTCTCTCTCTCCTAACAGCCTCTAGGCCTGGAAGAGAAGTCCTGCACTGGACCTCAGGCATTATGGGGCTCATTGCCTCCCTTCCTCTGCTCTGCCAGTCCCCACAAGGCAAGAAATCCGTGGGACAGGGGAACTCTCCATGTAAAGCCCACATCCCCCTTTTTTTAGACACATCTGCCTTGGGATCCAGGACCCCCAAATTCCCTGTGCAGATAGCCTCAGGCCTGCTTCCAGGGCCTGTGTCAGCCTCTTCCCTGGGTTGGTCACCCCAAGGTTGGGGTGGGCAAAGGGAAGATGTTTCCAAGGAGTGTGGATGAAATTCGAGCCTGAGGACTGGGATGTCCACATGGGTCCTTGCAAGATCCCTCCCCAGGTGGAGCAAAGCCAGGTCAGAAAGGAAAGGGGGTCGTGTGGCAGGTTGTGGACTAGTTCTTATGTGCCTCCATATTCTGGCGTAAAACTCTGAGGAGTTCAATACACTGAATTTTCAATCTGGACTTCGAGGACACTATGAAGGTATATATGTCCAGGTAAGATAATAGAACGTGTTTTCTTTAGCAGTTAGTTGGCTTAATGTAGAACTTGAAAATATTTAGACGTCCTATATAAGGACCTCCATTCGTACTTCTACTTGGGGCCCAGGTATTCCAGGTGACACTGCCTGGGACACAGGGGCCTGTTGCCCCCAGGGAGGGCATCAGGAGTCCCACCTCTCCCAGGTGGGAGATTACTAGTCAGATGCTCTAACTGGGGAGCAAGAGGGTGCATTGGAGCTCAGGTCAAAATGGAGTCAGGACAGAGCTTCTTCTAGAAGCAGGGAGCATAAAGAGCAAACCAGGGAAGGCAACCAAGGATGGAAAGTAAGTGGAGCAGGAGATACTGAATCCAGAAATTCTGGCCTGGAGGGATGAGATGGAAAGGAGCTCCTAGCCACAAAGGTGGAAACCAGGGACTGTCAAGGCTGGAAACAGGGAGGGCAGAGGCCAGGTGTAGAGGACCTTGCCTGAATCAAAGCCTTGCTCCTGCTTCTCTGTTTTTGCATCTAGTCTATCCAGATAACTAGTCTGATGGCTGTCCAGTGCCCAGGAAGTGAAAGGGAAGAATAACTCCAGACAAGCTCGGTGGGGCCCATGCCCGTGGGTGGGGAGGAGCGTGGGGATTCAGGCAGCAGGTTTCGGCCCAGTCCGACGGGTAGTGGCACTATGCATCTAGGTCATTTTATTGACTGAGGTGTCCAGCCCCTGGAAGAGGAGCCGGGAAGAACTTGGAAGGGTGTCAGGGCTGCAGTCAAGGACACTGAGGGTCAGGGAAGGCTTCCAGTTCCAGCAAGCTGACAGGGGCAGAGCATCAGGTGTATGGACTTCGCCAGTGTAGTAGGGAGAGGGACAAGCTATGAACAAATATCAGAGAGAGAGAGTCATTGGCCAGCTCCAGGCAGAACTATGGCCATAGCAACTGCTCATAGTCTGTGTCTATTTTTTGCCAGTAGAATGGTTGGATGATTGGATGGTACTCAGGCCATGTTTGTTTTAGAAGAGCTTTAATGTCATCACCAATCTTTTCTCGAGTCATGGCTTGCTTCTGAAGTTGGAGAAAGGGAAGTGGTAAACCTGAGAGCTGAAGGGATTCCAGGAAGTGAGGCTGAGGAGTCTACAGGACCAAGGGAATGTGACCATGAAAGGGGCCCATGACTCCTCTTCTGGATCGTGCTCTAGGTACCTAGGACTCTAGAAGTCTCTGTCCAAAAGGCCCCTACCCCACTTTCAGGGCCCATGCAAACCTCTGCCGGGGTCTGCCTTCCTGAGTGTGGACCATACTCCCCTGACACACTCCTCAGCCTGACCAATGGCCAAAAACACAAACTTGGTGGGGAATGTGGGTGCAGCTTAGGCAGGAGGACAGAGACGTCCACATATGTGTGATCTTAAGACGCCTCAAAGTGCAGGATGGAAGAGAAAGGGTGGGTCTGAAGCTACCATGTCCTGCGAAGGAACTCTGAGGTCTGAGGAATTCTAAATTTGAAACCAGCCTTCAGGTCAACGTGAAGGTATATTTGTCAAGATACGAGAATATACTATATTTATTTAACCGCCGTATTAGTTTACATGATAACTTCAAAAGTATTTATACATGGGGCAGGTGGATTTCCATTCAACCTCTTGCCCCAGGAGCCACAAATGTCGGGGGCTGTGTATAAGAGGAGTGGGGAAACTTTTTTTGGTAGCAGTACATCCTGTAGGCGTAGAGATCGTCTAATGATCTAAAGTCATGAATAAATGCGACACATGAGCCGCATGCTCAAAAGACCTCCCCCAGCACGGCGACAGGGAATTTCTGAGCAGAAGGTGAAGACTGCTGCCCAGGGAGGGCACAAGCCCCGTCTTCCTAGCTGCCAGGGCAGGAGGCTTGGAGGGCTTTGCGGGGGCCTCTTCTCTCTGGGAAGCACGGCACCTACTGTTTCACTAACCTATTACTGGGTATAGGTGAAATTTTATCATTAGAGGCAGCTCTTTATAAACAAACCTCTGTGGCCCCGTCAACACTTGATAAGGCTGACATGCATCGCTTTGAAGTTTTCATCTTGAGTTTTCAAAATCCCTTCAAAAGCATTACCTTGTTTATTCCTCACACCCAGCCTGTGAGTGGTGAAGCAGGTTTCATCATTCCCATCAGCAGATGGGAACACTGAGATTTAGGGGAGGTTCAATAACTCCAGGATCTCACAGAAAACAGAGGGAATGGCCTAGCTAGGAAACCAGGCCTGGTTACTCCTACCTGAGTACCCCTGTCCCCTCACATAGCCCCAAGTGAACTCAGAAATAGCAGGGCCAGAAGAAAAGTCCAGCATTTCTTTTCTGAAATAGCCTGTGGGCTGTATTTGCTCAAAGGTTGGCATGTGTATTTACAGACTTCTTTATTCCCACTGGTTAATGATATTTAATCACACGTACCGTGCAGTAAGCCGGCATAATGGGGGAGAAATGTATAGGGATCAACTAAAAAGTAATTTGATAAAATCCCAAAGCTTTTAGGGAGCAAAACTGATGCATTATATAAGGTTTCATAAGCCAAAGGTAAAATTAAAGTCAGAGCAACTGCCTAAAAATGTCAGGTAGGTGTACTGGACCATGAAGTTTCTTTTTCTCAGGCGGTTTCAGGATCTGATAACTTAGCAAGATTGAAACCTTTATGTGTGAAAGTTGGATATATAAAACAAGCCAGTAATCAGAGTGGCCGGTGTTCCTTTGGAGAAGCTGGGAACTTTGACGTCTCCAGTGAGCCAGATAATGAAGCCTTCTGCCGTGCTATCCAGGGAAATGTACAGCGGCTGTTCCTGCAATGAGGTTCCCATTGCTGAGAGCTATAGACTCACTACATCCCCCAAACCTAGTGGATTAAATTGACAGTCACTGATTAGTTCCTGATTCTCTCCATTGGCCATTTGGGCTGGACTCACCTAAGCAGTCCTGCTGGGTTTACCTGGGCTCACTCACTCCTGCGGTTGCAGTCGGCTTCCGGGCAGATGGGATGGCTGTGGCCTATTCAAATTCAAGCTTGCTTACAATGGTTTCCAAACAATTCTGAACCCTCATGTGCAGTCCATTTCAAGCTTCTTTCTGTATGGTTGCTAGTGTCCCATTGACAAGTGCAGTCCCCAGGACCCAGTGTTAATGGAATTCAAAGAGATTGTGACCCTTTTTTGCAAATCTACTATGGTCTTCACAGGTCACTCAAAAGTCTCCTGTCATTGTGGTATCAGACTTGAAGTCCGGGATTATTATCGAAGTCAAGTCCCGCTTGTGGACGAGGTGCTTCAGACAGACTCCTCCAGGGCAGCACCCCTTCCTCTGGAGACTTACGAACTAGAACTACAAGGATGTCCGTCCCCTCCCCCTACTCATACTCACCCTACATCAATGGCGAGACGGCTAAGACACACCAAGCACTCTCAGGTATAAGGTGAAGGACAAGGGGTAAAGAGCAGGCACTAGTCCAGCGATTCTGAAATCCAGTGGGGCGCATGCCACCGGGTTCGCCGTCTCTGGATACAGCAAATGTTCTTGACTGCTGCCGGGCTCCACTCCCCGGAAGTACTTCTTCCCATCCCTTGTTCTCCGTTCCTCCCTGGGAGTGCTCACCCATCTGTCATCAGGGATCTTGCGAGTTAGAAAACATCCCTGCCCTCAGGGGGGCTGACTGGCTCAGTCGGTTAAGCGTCTGCCTTCAGCTCAAGTCATGATCCCAGGGTCCTGGGATCAAGCCCCGCATCGGGCTCCTGCTCCGCGGGGAGCCTGCTTCTCCCTCTCCTTCTGCTCCTTCCCTTTCCGTGCACATTCTCTCTCTCAAATGAATAAATAAAATCCTTTAAAAAAAGATCCCTGCCCTCAAAGGACTTACCACTTAGATTAAGCAAAAGTCACAGAAGGTCAATATTAAATGTTTAACCTGCAGACACAAAGTATTCTAGAAGGTCAGAAGCACAGAACAGAGTAAGATCTGATGCCATGTTAGTGATTTCTCAGGTGGATGAGGCAACTTAAAATGGGTGAACACTTTCCGTTCTGGACTACTGATTAAAACCTGGCAGGTTTGGCCTGTATAGGTTGGTATGTGATTTAGGTTTTCAACAATAGAGTTACTAGTTCTCTAGATCAAATGTCTAGTTTTTAATAACATCCTTATTTGCTCTTGGCTTAAGTTATCTGAGGGACCCTCAAGTTGTCCCCTCTCTCCCTGCCCCCAGATTTGAGTCTTCTAGGCTTGAGATTTTGACCATTAAAACTGTGAAGATACTGCATAAGGGCCAATTAATTGATCCTTATATTTTAAATGGTATTTCATACTAAGATGCCCTAATACAGTGGCTCTCAAGGATACCTACCCCTAAGGCCATTTGGAAATATGGAGGAGAATTTTCAGTTGTCACAATGTTTAGGGGTTACAGTGACCATTCAGGAGATAAGTGTCAGGGATTGTGTATACTCTGCAATATACAAGACAGTCGTGCATAGTGAATAATTAACGCATGATCTACATGTCTTTAAATGTCCCAACAGACATCAGCGTAGGTAAAAAATCTGTTTATAATAATCTAAGCCTAAAGTCCAACTCTACTTTATATTAAACACAGACTGCATTAGATATATACTGAATTTCCCATGAGTGCAACTACCATGCAAATGGATGGAAGATTATACTTTGCTTTGTTGGGAATTTAATAAAAGTTTTTAGCCACTCCAGAAAATTGTATCACTGACAGCAATACTGCTTGGGGCACTTGAATTGCCAACACAGCGCCTATAACGGTTGGCAGTTTTCGCTGTTGCAATCATAGTAATTCTACCTATAGGTACAAACATCTGACTTTTTCATTCTTTTAATTCAGGCATGTCTGAGCTTTTATATATTGAATATATTTTATTTTATTATGAATAACTTTCCTTTTATCTCTTAAAATGACAGCTATGGCATTATATTGCTTATTTTAAGTTACAAGTAAAGTTAAGATACATTATCTGTGATTATCATCTCAAGATAGGAAAGGAGATGTTATAAAATACTTGCTCTAAAAGAAGATACTGAGTCTGACAGGGTTTAGAAGCACTACCCTAATACCCGAGTATCTCTCAGAGGCTCAGAGGGCAGAGTTTAAATATGATAGGGGCTGCGCATTCCATGAAGTCCAGGGGTAAATAGAAAGCTATCTTTCACATTGGAAATGCTTAGAAACTAGATGAGGCTCTGATGGGTTTTCTTAGCACACTACTAAAGCATGTGATTAAAAAAAATAGGTTTAGAAGGTATTTTCTTATTAATTTTTACTTCAATATGTTCCAGAATTTAGCCAGGTATTTATGACCTCCTTAGATTCTTCCAGTAAATAGCCTTGGGTTCCAGATGTGTGGAAGCAACTGTCCTGTGCTCAGTTTCTCGTCCCCATCCCCCAGACCCAGGCTTGGTTGTGAGGTTGGTGCTGCTCCTGCCCCAGGCCAAGAGGACCAGTGATTCCCAGCCAGACACCTGCCTCTCCCAGTGTTCAGGAGAGGATGAGCCAGTTTGATGCCTGAACAAGCCAACTCTGGCTCTGAAACTGGCTTGTCTCCAATCCGGCCCTACATCTTGTTTCCTGGGTTTGACCCACATTTTGGCCATATCAGCTCTACTGATGCTAACCTTCACCAAGTTACAGCTTCCTCCTGGGGCTTTTGGCATCCCCTACTCCAAAAAGGAGGATGAGAATACATCCTCAGAGGGACGAATGGTCTGTGATATCCCTAATTTAGATAAGAAGTGGAAATTTGGTTATTTAGTTGCAGAGTCATTGTTTGTCCCAATTTGTGAAAACAAACCTTAAATAATCTGAATTCCCAAACCTTGACTGACGAGATTCGATCATGGTGGATGGCAATTTTTTCATCACAATAGAAAGAAGTTCGACAATCTGCTCACCCAACCCCTTTTCATCAGTGTGTGTCCACCAGGAACATTTCATTCTGCTCTACTTCCGGACTTGCATTGGCCTAGCAAAGCTGTTAATCTTCTGTAGATAGTAAATCAGCTATTTTACTTTTTTGACACCTTCCTTTTCCATCTCTGCAGCACTGATAGAGGCTATAAACTAACCAGTTGGCATTTTAAAAGAGCCCTTCTTCCTTCCATCCTAAATGATGTTTTGGGAGGTAGATGTATCTCACTCGGCTTTAGAAGTTTTCTTTTTCAAAACTTGGTCTATCACGCTTGGTAGGTATACTGTAATCCATTGCTAGCTTTGCACTCTCTATACTATGTCAAGGTGAGTCAAACAACGTTTTTAAAGCCATGGAAGCATTTGGGCTAAAGAATGTGCCATTCGTTTGGGATGGAGAGGCAATACTTTCAGCCACTGTAGGAGGTATTGTGGCGAAGTATTGAAGAAATGCTTGCCAAGCATGGTTCTATTCCAAACAATAGACAGAGGGGTTCCTGAGCTTCAGATGCCTGCTGGTGTTACTTCCCTTTCCTTTCAGGGAAATGCCCTACGGGAAGAAGGGGGGCAGTCCTCAGCAGCCATGTTATATCAAGTAGCTTTCCCTTCTGGCTGAAGCTCAATGATACAGCAGTGGACACAATCAGATTCCAGAGGGAATCTTCAATTTGGGACTTTTGAATGGAGATGCACAGAGACGGGACCACTTGGAGATGATTCACGCCAATGGTGGCCCTGCAGAAAGGTCCATGGACTCCTGCCGCCAAGATTTTAGCCAGCGGGCTTGGCTGTTTTCTTCATCCTCGGATTTTGGGAGCTGCTTCAGCATCCTTTCAATAAATTACCTTTTTTACTTAACTTAGCCAGAGACTGTTTCTCTCACTTGCAACCAAAAGAATGTAAACTAACAAACGGACTATGGCAGAGAATACTGATGTAGCACAATGTCTGCCGCATGTAATGAGGGAGGAATGAAGACAGACAGCCCGTCCGAAACAGGTAAGTCTTTTCATCATGGGTGTACTAGTGACCTTGGTCTCCAAATTAAAAAGCAGGAGACATGATCTGACTGGTATGAATATGCTTATGGGGAAAATAGCATAACATATTTGAAAGCAGAAGTCTCTAGAAATGTGTAAGATGTGTGGTTACTTGATGTCTAAGGGTACATGCAAGACAAAAAAAAAAACCATAATGGGGCATAGAGAGGAGGAGAATAATAGAGGAAACCATTCTAAAATTAAAATGAAAAAACCCACTTTGCTTCACCTTGAGATGGTCTTGCTTTCTCCTGGTAACCCCAAATTCAACTTTCTCTCACGAGGAAAGCAGGAACAGCATATTAATGAGAGTTCAACTTTACATTCTATGATCAGTGAGAATAGCCTAATATTCTCTTGATCACATGGGGTCACCTTCCTGTGCTGTTTGTTTGTTTTAAATACAGCAGAAAAGCTGCTTTGTCTACAGCTCTGGAGGTCACTGGCTCCAAGGGAGAAAGGAGAAGGAGATGGAAGGAGCCTGTCACAGGTTGCTTGGAAAGGTGCCTTTTCAGATGCGAAGGGTAGTTTAGCTTCCTAAACCTGATTGTAGGGGGGTCATCCCTAGGAGAAAACGCCCTACTCCTGGTCCTGTGAAAGAGTTAATGTTTCTCCCAGTATTGACTCAAAACAACAGAGTACCATAATGCAGATGCCATGGCAATATTTATGATTTGCCAGGTGATCCATTTTTCTTTGTAAGTTTAATGTTTTCAGTTCGATAGGTGATAACTCTGATTGGATTTATGCATCCAATAATCAACTGGGAAATAGTCCTGATTCAATAAGATACATTATACGGTTGCATCCATTTCAGTAAGTAATGTGTCTGGATTCCTGTACACTACTAGGGAATTCCTCAAATTTTTTTTTAAAGAGGGCTATATCAGATTTTTAGGACAGTATATCTATCTCAGAACAAAGACAAACAATTGCTAGTAATATAAGCTGGCTAAGTTAATCTAGTTTGCAGTAATGCAGTCATTTTGAGGTCTAATTCGTGGATACTGCTGGTAAAATCTGAAGTGAAATGAAGATGTTCATAGCCTTTGATCAAATGAAGGATGAACCAATAAGAGCAAATGCACGCTTCAATATGCCACTAGTAGTCTGACTAGTTATAGTTTATGTAATTTGGAGAAAACAAGCAGACACAATAACCTCCTCAGTTAATGGGATGTTCACTTTACAATCATTGGCATGGGAAGAAATGCTTTTAATTAACCCCAATGGAGCCTTTCCCACCCAACTGTGGTAGACAACATAGTGAAACCGTTACTACAACTTACAGCCTCTTGATTCCCTGTGAAAAGTTCAGACTGCCTCTTCTCTGAATAGAAAACATCCTTTTCAGAGAAATATACAGGCAGATTCAAAATTTCAAAAGCCCATATATCTTTTCTTTTACTTGGAATGTTAAAACTTGCACAATAGTGAGTCTATGCATGAGGATCCACTTTACAGTTCCTTTTTGGTTTTCTGAAAAAGAACAAGATTCTAATATTTATCAAGTATTTCTTATGTGCCACGCACTTTTTAAGAGCCTTGCATGTGTTAATTCATTCAATTCTTATAGTGGTCCCATGAAGTGAGTGTTATCGCCATCACCATTTTACAGCTGAGAGGTTAACTAACTTGTCCAGGGTCTCGTATATTTCACGTGTGCTGGAATTTTAAGGTCTATCACCGGGGTCTCCAGGGGAAGCAGATACGCTAAGAACCTTGGAGTTGAACAACAAGCCGGAGCATGTTTCCTCTGCATGTGCCCCACTTCCGCTCTCCTCTTTTACCCACCCTGCCTTAGTAACTGTTTTTGCCCTCTGATCTATTTTTTGATCAAATAATGTCTTTACTTTCCTCTCACAGTAAAGCACACTGATTGCAAGTGTAAAGTTTGATGAATTTTGACAAATGCTTGCACTTGGAAACCAATATCCCAATCCAGTTATAGAACATTGCCATCCCCTTAGAAAATTCTTACCCTAGCAAATTCCCTTCAAAGTCTGCAACCATTCCCCTCGGACAACCCCTGCTCTGATTTATATCTCCAAATATTACATTTGCCTGTTACTGAATAGAGTGTAGGGGTCTAAAGTTAGTGCCTTTCACTAAGTAGTCTTTTAGAGATTCATTCATGCTGTTGTGTATATCAGTAGTTTCTTCCTGTGTATCGCTAAGTAGCATTCCATTGTGTGAATATGCCATAGCTGGTTTATCCATCTTTTTGTTGATGGACAGTTTGATTGTTTCTAACTTTATGCTACAATAAATGATACTGAAATAAACATTCTTATTTCAATATTTTTCTGGACATGTTTTCATTTCCTTGGGGTAAATATCTGGGAATAGAATTGCTGGACCAAAAGTCAAATATATTGTGAACTTTATAGAAAACTGTCAAATAGTTTTCCAAAGTGATTGTATCATTTAACAATTCCATCAGCTGTGTATGACAGATCCAGTTGCTCCGTATAATCCCCACACTTGGTATTACCATCACTTAAAAGAAAGTAATTTAAAAATTCTTGACCACTTCTATCTCTTTAGTTTTGCAGTCCCACTTTTGAGTAGAATAAGTTGACTGTGGGCCATGTAAAAATAATGTTCACCCACTGCTTCCCTAAACTGATTTCAGATCCAAACCCAGAGTGAGGCAACTGCATTTCTCATATCTGCTTTGCTTGCTTCTCTCTGAAATTCTGGCAGAAAAATGTAAGTTATTGCCATCTTTAGAAGTCTTGAAAATTAACATAGTGGTTGAACAGTTTCTTATGCGTGGTTGTAAAAAGAAATCCATTTAAGTTGGGCTAATTAAAGAGAAGTTTATTGTAAGGATACGGATGCATTTCAAGGTGCCCAACTTTAGCAAGTAGAGCCAAATTTTACAGAACCAAGAAGTGATCAGTAAAATTCTCTTTCTTTTGCTCACTTTCTTTCTCTCCCTGTTTCCCTGGCCCCATGTGCTGTCTCTGCTGCACCTGCTTCATGCTTTTGTCTTTTGAAAAATATACTATTACATCTGTCCCTAAAAATAGCAGCTTCCATCTCTGATTACAAATGGCATTCTAGTTTGCATATCCAAAACCAAGAGAGAGAATGTGATGGCCTCAGATTCCGGGAGATTTCAACCTTGGTCTAATCAGCTCACACTGTCTGATAGGAAAGTACACTTTGCTCTAGAGTTCCTTCTGGTCACAACTGGACATCCTCCCCAAGAGGAGCAAGTAGGCAGCACAAAAATGATAGGTGGGTAGAATGCCGGTCATCTCCAATATAAGGTTTTGACAAGCTGGGATTCATTTAATTTCTCGGTTACCAATTATCACTATCCCCTTACCTTTAGCCTTGTAATTTGGGATAGGTTTACCAAATGGTGAACTACTCACCTATTCCCATCTGTCAAGAAAATGTTATTGTATATACACTTTGATTATAATTCCTTCTAAATTATATTTTATAGATGTTATGGAAAAATATATAAATGGCTCATATCCTTCAATAATAATTCAGTCTATCTTAACACCTACTCTCAATACCTCACAACAGTGCTTTGTGAAGCCAAATGATAATTAACTATGTTTATTTTTGTTGCCAGTGTGAAGCTTTGAAAAAAATCCTGAAAATGATCATTCTTAATGAAACCAGTTGAGAAATGATGCCTCATATTTAATATATATGTTCTCTTTATATATATATAAATATGGGACATTAAAATCATTTACTTAAAGATTATCATTGAACTTTTCCTTTAAAAATAAAAATCCTCACATATTTAAAGTTAGAGAGAGGCTAAAGAGAATGACTTCAATTCCTAAAAGCAAGATTTTGGTAATTACCTTTTAGTGCTAAAATATTACCATAAAATTATCATAAAATCTTTCTTAATTTCTCTCTCTCTCTCTGTCTCACACACACACACACACACACACACACACACACACACACACGTACACAGAATTACAGATATCATAGACATTTAACAATTGGTTCTTAACAAAAGTATATATATTTAAGGATTCTCAGTTATCTGGGTATGAATTACCCATTTGTAATTATTTGTGGCAAATGGCTAATCCTGGGCTAAGGCACCACTGTCAACCAGCATACCTGGGCCATTCCTACCATTATAAATTAGTGTGTGGTCAGGGATAG
Organism: Callorhinus ursinus; assembly: GCF_003265705.2. Lineage (NCBI taxonomy): Eukaryota > Metazoa > Chordata > Mammalia > Carnivora > Otariidae > Callorhinus > Callorhinus ursinus. The sequence continues at coordinate 33,707,478 of NW_027397064.1, read as the reverse complement.
CACATGAATTTGAACATTAACCTAGGGAATATGCAACTAGAAAGACCTAGCTGCAAGAAAAGGAAATAATTGACTATGCTAAAGAGCAATGTGTTTTTGAATGATCTACTGTTGGCATTATCTCCATCTTGGCTCCCCGCCGACTAATGCGGCTGATTGGGGGGGAGTGCATTGCTGACAACGGTTCCTAAAACCAGTCAAATCTGTTCTTCATGGCCTGCTTCTGTGCATATCTTAAGCACTATAGATTTAAAAATCATATTTCCTAAAAAATGTATCAAAATTTTCTTAAATTTACAAAACTGATTTATTATCCTAACAAACAAAGCTTCTCCCACAGGAGAAAATGTCCTTCTAGTTAGGACCTTTCCAAGTTTCTTTATCTTGATGTTGTGCACAGTAGAGAGGGGATAACTATGCAAGGAAAAAAAGGAAGAAAGCAGATATGCTTGCACAGCCTCTGTAATCGCTTATACTCTGGCTTTTCTTGGATTTCTTGGTGAAAAGAATTCACTTTGATCAAGTTCTTCAAAGCTTCCAATTACCTACAAGATAAGTATAACAGATACCAATTTACATTGATCATAATTTAGAGACTCTAAGTATTTAAATGTAACACTATAGAATGAATGAGAATAATTAATATTAATATTACATATTTATAGTGCCTCAGTTTTCAGAGTGCTTTCATATACATTATTGAATTCAATTTCCAAACTCTTCTTTGTGATAGTCCAAGAACATAAGGATAATATGAAAACATACCACTGATTTACCAATAAGCATGCACTTTGGCCTTTTTGCCAATACTCCATTTCCTCTCCAGCCAGGCTTTTTTTTTTTTTTAACAAAAAAAAAAAGATTTGTTTGTTTATTTTAGAGAGAGAGAGAAAGAGAGCGAGGAGCAGGAGGAGTGGCAGAGGGAAAGAATCTCAAGTAGATTCCCTGCCAAGAGCACAGCCCGACTCAGGGCTAGATCTCATGACCCTGAGATCGTGACCTGATCCGAAATCAAGAGTTGGACGCTCAACTGACTGAGCCACCCCAGTGCCCCTCCAGCCAGTCTTGTCACTGCTGCCTGATTAACCTTCCTAAAGAACACCTTTCATCACTTCTCTCTTCTGCTCCTCATCACCTTTCCTGGAAGGTAAAGTCTAGACTCCTTTACCTGGCATTCAACCTGCTCCATCTTTTTAGTCTTATTTCTCCATCAGCCTCCTCCACTGACCCTCAGTTTTAGTCCAGCTGGACATTTCCCAGTATGAGCACTGATTGGGTAGTTTCTTTTTACCCAAACTTCCTCCTTCCCTTTTCTATCCCCTCAATCATTCCTAATAGTTTTGGATTAGTATGTTTTGATATTATTCTGAGTCTCATAAGTCGGTACTCTTAAAGCTTTTAATAGTTTATAGATCTTACCATTATCAAATAATCTTTTCCTTTTATTTAATGCTTTTCGACTTGAATTTTATTGTTCAAAAATCATATTGCCACCCCTGCTTTGTTTGGTTTGGTTTGGTGTAATTTTCCCAGCTCTTTGTTTTCAAAAATTTAACTGATTTTACTTTAAGGTGTTCTTTCCTCTCTTGCTTTCACTTTCACTTTTGCTCCCATTCTCCCCTTGCTTTAACATAATTTAAGACAGAAGAATCTCTTTTTAACTGAGGGATTTAACCCATTCACATTTATTGAGGTAATTGTATGCTTGGTTAAAACAGTAAATACTTGCACAGCCCTCAGGACAGTCCCTAAGACAATGCTGGTGTTGGGTGTTTGCTAAATCTATTCATTAGTGCTATCCCTGCCGCCTTGGGTTGTGTTTTCTACTTGCAAGGCTTTCTTTACTTTGGTCTTGCTTATTTTTTTGTGTGTGTCCTTGTTCTTCCCTTTTGTTAATAAAGTTTTCTTTTTCTCCCCATGGTATCTGAAAGTTCTAAATCTTGCTTTTATTGTCCAGTAATCTTAGGTTTTTAATAACCACATTTAAATTTACATTTTCTGAGACGCCTGGGTGGCTCAGTCATTAAGCGTCTGCCTTCGGCTCAGGTCATGATCCCAGGGTCCTGGGTTCGAGTCCCACATCGGGCTCCTTACTCAGTGAGGAGCCTGCTTCTCCCTCTCCCTCTACTGCTCCCCCTGCTTGTGCTCTCTCTCTCTCTCTGACAAATAAACAAATAAAAATCTTTAAAAAAATAAATTTACATTTTCCCTTGAAATTGATATTTAATCCATATCTAAAATCTCACTCCCCTCAAAACTAGGCAAATCTTTTCACTTTATTGTCCAGGATTCTTAGTTTTTCTAATAACCATATTTAAATTTACATTTTTTTTTGAAATTGATATTTAATCTATATCTAAAATCTCGCTCCCCTCAAACTAGGCCAATCTTTTCACTTAATTTCTCTACCCCATTCCTTTCCCCAGGCTTCACTGAAATTACTCTGAATTTTAAGTTCTAAGTATTCTGAATTATTTTACATTATGCTTACCTTTTCTTAAAAATTGTAGTGTGTGTTATAGACACATTATCAACAATTATTTAACTTTAATTAAAAGGTCTTTTAGTATCTATTTTTTCCTTGAATTGCACTTCTTTTTTTAAATGAATTTTTCAGTTTGCCTTATTTCATCTCCTAATAATTGCTCTAGGAAGATTTCATAAGTGGTAAGTGGAGAAATTGCATGTCCAAACCTGCCCTCCTTCCACATGTGAATGCCAGTTTTGCTCAAGAAAGGATTCTAGACTCAGAATAATACCCTTCATAACTTTGAAGGCATCACTCCATTGTTTTTTTTTTTTTTTTAGCATCCTGTACTGCAGGTAAGATGTGAATATGATTCCTATGCTTTGGTAGGTAATCTGTTTTTTCTGTGTTGTGGTTTTAGGATTCTCTCTTTAATCTTAGACTTCAGAAAATTCAGTATGAGGTATCTAGGTTTGATTTTTTGAAAAATTATTCCTGCTCAGCACTCAATGAGTTCTTTCAGTCTGAAGACTTTTAAGTTCAGTGAAATTTTACATAATTTTTCTTCTTAAAAATGTCTGTTTAAATGAAAAGGCAATATGTAATATATTTTGTTTTGCTGCAAAATTTTTCATTTTATCAAAATACACATAACATAAAATTTACCATTTTGACTATTTTTAGTGTACAATCCAGTGGCATTAAGTACACTCAAATTATGGTGTAACCATCACCACCATCCATTTCCAGAACTTTCTCATCGTCCAAAACTAAAATCTGTAACCATTCAGCAATACTACCCATTCCCCCCTTCCTCCAACCCCTGGTAATCACTACTTTACTTTCTGTCTCTACCAGTTTTACTACTCTAAGTACCTCATATAAGTGGAATCATACAATAGTTGTCCTTTTGTGCCTGACTTATTTCATTTAAGCATAATGTTTTCAGAGTTTTTCCATGTTGACATAGGTATCAGGATTTCCTTTCTTTTTATGGCTGAGTAATAGTTCTATGGATATACCACATCTTGTTTATCCATTTATCCACTAATGGACATTTGGTTTGTTTCCACTTTTTGTCTATTGTAAATAATGCTGTTATGAATAACAATGTTCAAATATCTGTTGGAGTCCTTGCTTTCAGTTCTTTTGGATATGTACCTATAAGTGGAATTCCTGGATCATATGATAATTCTATGTTTAATTTTTTTGAGGAAACACTATACTGTTATCTACAGCAGCTCCACCATTTACCTTCCCACTAGCAATGTGCAAATGTTCCAGTTTCTCCATATCCTTGCCAACGTTTGTCATTTTCTTTTCTATCTTTCTTTCTTTCTTTTTTTTTTTTTTTGATAATAGCTATCTTAGTGGGTTGAAGTGATATCTCACTGTGGTTTTGATTTGCAATTCCCTAATAACTGGTGATGTTGAACATTTTTTATGTGCTTACATAATTATTTGTTTGATAATTTCCTCTTGGTTTTCTCCCCTCTGGAACTCCAATTAGACAAATGTTGGATCTCCTGTAACTATCTTTCCTGTCTCTTAATTTTGCACCTACTTTCATCTCATTATTTTTTATTGCATCCTGAGAGATTTCCTTGGCCAGATATTTTAATTTACTAATTTTATCTTCTGCTATGTAAATTCTGTTATTTGAACCATCTGTTGTTTATTTTGGTGATCATATTTTTAATTTCCAAGTATTCTGATAAATTCTTTTTAAAACCATCTGCTCTTCTTTTGGATGTGGCATGCTCTTGACTCTCTTTTGTTTCTTCTATTAACTTTGTTTCTTCAGGAAGTGTTCTTTTATGCCTGGAGTTGGCTCCCTCTCTTTTATGTCCTTCATTTTCTTCAAATGATTGATGATTGTTGGCTGTATATTCATATTTATTAATGTTTTATATTGACCTGGATATGTAGCTGAAGCACATTTCCTCAGCCCAAGTGAAATTTCTTGTTTCTCTGGCATTGACAGGTTTTGAACATTGCAAACTCTTTTGGCAGTTGATAAGTGAAGTTGAGGGAAAGATGTACAAGTTGCTTGTTTTCTTTCCACTGGGATCACATAGTGATCATACATTATCTAAGGAGCTCCATGCTTTTCTGGTCCCAACAACTACCATGGGAATACTCTGTATCAGATTTTTCATTTGTTTGGGCAGTGGAAGAGTGTATCCTGGGACAAACAACAGAGCCAGCAACTGAGAACAGGGGACTGGTGCAGGAGTTCTACAGGCTTTAATTATTTACCCAACCTACCTCCCCATAGCCAGTTCTTCTTTTAAATCCTACTATCCTTGATCTTGGGATTCCAAGGTTCTTTTGGGAAACTTCTTTCCTTCCTTCCTTTTAAAATTTGTTTTCCTATTTTCTCTCTCTCCTCTCTTTTTCTTTTTTTCTGAGGGAGAGTGCTCCTCTCTTTCAACTACATGGAGTTTCAGATTTTTCAGCTTTAGGAGGATTTTCCATTTGCTTTATATCCTCCAGAAATTCTTCACTTGCGTGAAGGTACCCATCTCAGTTTTTCAGTACTACAGGGGTTTGTTCTTCCTTTGACATTACTTGTGACATCTTCATGGGACTTGGAAAAGAAAAAGAGACAAGTATATGTATTTAGGTAAGGAAATTCAATCTGAAATTGTCAGTTTAAACTTCACCGGCACACTTTTAAGTCATAGTCATAGTTCAAATCATAGTTCTTCCCAAAAAACCCTTCCTTACCACTTGGGCCCACAGTTTTCCCTCCCACATGAGCCTACACACAGTAGTTGCAACAAAGATAAAAATATAAAAATATTAAAATCTAAGCTAACCATAACCATTTCTGCCCCCGTCCTGACTCTCAAGGATGGGTGGTAAGATTAATATCCCTGGGAGAGGGGGATATTTATACTGGTCCAGTTCTTTTGTAGAGACCAGTGAGGAAGTCGATGACTTATTGTCCCACAGCTAGAGAGTCTTTGGATGTGCCAAGGGGGGGCCTGGGGCTGAGTTAAGGAGAACTGAACTGCACTGCATGAAAACATGTGACAAATTATTGGCAAGGAGTTAGAGAAGGAGTGGGCTAAAATGTGTTGCAAAATGCTGGGGCTTGAATTGTTGGAAATAGCTGAAGGACTTTTAAAAAATATAGAAATCAAACGCTTTTTTCTAAACTAGGAATCTCTTCTGTGATGTGAGTCCCCTCATTTTTCCAAAGGTTGAGTAGTTTGCTATACAGTAGTGCCCCCTTATCTGCGGTTTTGTTTTCCATGATTTCAGTTACCCACTGTCAACTGTAGTCCAAAACAGATGATCCTCCTTCTAACATACCATCAGATGGTCAATAGGAGTCTAATGTTATGTCACAATGACTATGTCACTCTCCTCACTTCATCTCATCCTGTAGGCATTTTATTATCTTACATCATCACAAAATGAGTGAGTACAGTACAATAAGGCATTTTGAGAAGGAGAGAGACCATATTCATATAACTTTTATTATAGTATATTGTTATAATTTTTCTATTTTATAGAAATAGAAATAATAATAATTATTATTAACTTATTATTATTAGTTAATAATAATTAATTATTAACTAATAAAATTTATTATTAGTTATTATTGTGAATCTCTTACTATGCTTAATTTATAAATTAAACTTTATCATAGGTATATATGTATAGGAAAAAACATAGTATCTAAAGGGCTCAGTATTATCTGTGGTTTCAGGCATCCACTGTGGGTCTTGGAATGTATCCCTGGATAAGGGGGTCTACTATACTCAGATATGCCTTTTTTTTTTTTAAGTAGGAGTATTGCTGGTTTGGTATAGAGCAGAGAAAGGCAGCAATTTGGGGGCAGAAATAAAAGTGAAAATAAGATTCCAGGGGTAGTGGATACTAAGATTCAAAAGTGACCTTGAATATGGAAGCCTCTGGATTCTTCAGGAAACTGAGAGAGAAAGGAATGTGTAGTTTCCATTGACATCTGGGTTACATATTTGTTATTTAAGCTTTCACTTAATTGTGTGTGCATATCTTCATTACAAACTCCTTAGGTGTAGGAAGTTGTACTTTTTGTTGGGTGTATCTGTCTTTTTACTACCCACAAAGCTAGCACAGCAGTGTGCACATAATATGCTTTCATTAAACAGCATTTAAATCACTGAACAAATTGAGTTTCCACTGATCTATTCACATTCCTACTTATATTTTTGAGAAAAAAGAATAAGAAGACCTATTCTTGTGGTTGGGGTAAGAGGTAAGGCTTAAAGGCAGACTGGTTTCTTTAAGGATTGAATTCATAACAGGGGGCACCTGGCTGGCTCGGTTGGTAAAGCATGCATCTCTTGAGCTCAGGGTTATGAGTTCAAGCCCCAGGTGTGGAGCCTACTTTAAAAAATTAAATAAATAAATAAATAAATAAATAAATAATTGTTAAATCCATAACAAATCTACCCTACAACCAGGGATTGAGACATTGAAAATGCTTCATTTTAATTAAATGAAAAAATACGTACACAAATGGAAAAATAGACAGTTGAAAGTATAACCAACAAGTGAACTAAAATATTATTGACCTGTTTTATTTAATAATCACTGGTTTTATGATTCATGTAATATAAAAAAAAAAAATCTCTCTACAAATGAATACCTGGGTGTTTTGTTTTGTTTTTGCCTGTCCAGAATCCCTTCCCCTTTATTTGGGTAAACAATCATTTGATTTTCCTTTGAGAAATCATCTGTCATCTATTGCAGATTTGGTGGGGCTTTTAATCAATGTGTTCCCCATTCCTTGGCCAAGATTTAAGTAGTGCCATTAAGACTCTTTCTGGAATTTGAATGTTAAGCCAATGACTGAAGTGTTAGAGCTGATTCATTCCTACTATACTGCCCCTAATAGAGTATCCATTCATTTCTGTTACCATGATCCCCAGAGCTGCCCTGATTATTGTCTTTTCTGATTCTAAGTCCATTAAGTTTTTGTTTGTTTGTTTGTTTTTTCTAAACTACTCAAATGCAGTCCAACAAATTCTTTTTTTGCTGAAGTCAACCAGGGTCAGTTTCTGTTGCCTGCAACCAAAGAACTCTGACATAGCTCATATACTCATGGTACGTATTCAGAGTTTCTATAAATATTTGATAAATTAATTTAAAAAACTGGATGGCAACATCTGCTCAAATAAAAATCGGTTTCTTTGATCAATAACTCTAAGTTTCTTGTTATTGTGGCATTCCATCAAAAAGGACTGAGTATTTTCCAAGGCTTCATGAAGGGGAAGAAAAGGGGAGGGGCAGGTATGTTTCTTTACTTCCAGAACATGTAATTTGACAGAGGAAGGACATATACAAATCAAAATTTGTATTATGCCTTCTCTATTTTTGTTCATTCCAATAATGATATGTCCTACTATAGTACAAAGACTAAAACTAAGGCCTAACATTATGTGTTCCTCGCTTGACTTCTGAGGAAAACTGAGAGGACCTAATCACAAGTTCACCTCCCTGCTCTGCTCCCGCGGGTAAGGTCGTCCAGCCTAGCAACGCTTCTCACCACAGGGACCCGGCATAGTGCCTGGTTATCTGACTTGCAGGCTTCTGTTTCCTGTCACCTCATGGAATTATTCAAATAGGTCACTTACATACTCGCATGGAAATCAGGGGCATCTCATCCTCTTCATACTATAGCACCTGTCTCCCACAGCCCCTCTGCTTGTTCACTCTGTTCCCGAGTGAACCCTCATGTGGCGGTGTGTAATGTGCAGTGTCTTCCTTTCCTGGGCTGTGAGTATATATGATTCATAAACTGCCATTGACCTCGTCTGTGCAGTGTTGGCTTCATGTGTTTGGTCATCCACATAACTCTAGGGTGGGAATCCCTCCTTCACCAATGGGCTGAATAAGAGATGATTAAAACAACTGCCTCTAGAAGAGCTCAAGGCTTTTTCCTTCAAGCCAAGAGAAATGCACTTGGGTGTGAGACAAGGACACAGTTTGGCCAGGGCATTCCCTGTGCATCCTTTCTTTCATTTGGGAAATAATGCTAAGGATGGGAGCAAAAACTCCAATGGCAGAGACAAAAGCTAAAAGTTGTCACTCTTCACAGAAAACCTCATTTGTAATAGGGCAATGAGAAAGCCCAGGACTTTCTCCTGCTTGGCTGCTCTTAGAAGACCAAGTGGCAACCAGAGCTCACACTGGCCCATCCTACCTCCCAAGGAGACCACATTGGGCTTTGAGGTCCAAAACCAGCCCTGTAATCAGAAATGTAACTTTACTCAGAATGTTGCCTGTGCATGTCCCCCTCTCAGGTAAAGACTGGAGGATTCGAAGTCTAGACCATCTTTATGTTGCCATGACGGGTATATGCCATTTACAACCAAACCCGGTGAGTGGCTGTCAGGGCATTTGGTTGATTGGTTTTCCTTTCCCATCACTTTCACTACTTTCCCCCATCAAGGCCAATCTACCCTTCTTTTATATCCTGACTACCAAGATGCATAGGAGGCTTCAGTATCCTTTCTGCTCCTTTGAATATTATTTTAATTTTAATCAGGGGTTTGCTTCTAAGATATTTACTTTACAGCCCATTTACTTGATCTCACAAATGGCTCACAGTGGCTCACAGATGGAGATTGGAGTTTGTAAGATTGTGCTTGAATCCTGGCTCGATGAAGCTGTGAAACTGTGGGTAGGCTCTGGATATGGGTTTCCCTTAATGTAAAGTGGAGATAATACACTTTCATGGGTGGTTTGCTATTAATATTTAATGAGGTCATATATGTTCAATCCCTGGCACAGTGTCTGGTATATAACAGATCCTCAGCTCATGTTAGTTTACACTCCTCTCCTCTCCATCCCTTTAATTTGTAAATGGGTTTCTTACTCATCAAAGGTAACTGAGTATAAACAGAGGCAAGAAGACTGGGTCTATATGGAGCATAAGACCCAAAGAAGTGGGTGAAAGTATATTGAGGAGGGTCTATGAAGGATGTGTACTACTGTCACCTAGAAGTATCAATAAAGTTAATTCAGCATAAAAGAATGGTCAGTGAGTAGGGCCAGTCCTGTGTGGGTGTGAATGCCCTTTACAGGCAGAAGGATAAAAGTAAGCTTGCTCTAAATCTCTTTAGGCAGACTTGGCAGCAGTCATAGGGACTCTGGTTATAGCCTTCTTACAGACTCCCAAAGCCCCTCCACAATCTCATTGCCATCCTTAAACTTCTCATACTCATTCCCCTTTGTTTCCTTGACACACTTCCTCCCAGCTTTTTATCAAGTTATAAAGGATTTGGAAGACTCATTGACACTAGAGTTGGTGATTAGTAATATCAGAACACCTGAAGATGTAATCCCCTTCAAAGGACATTGCCATTTAATAAGGGACTGTATCTTATGCCAGGCAAGTGGCTTTCTAATGTAAAATTAAAGAGTGAAGAGCTGAGCATATGGTTCAGAACTTGGACTCTGCAATTAGACATGCCCACACTTGAATCTTGGATCCATTAGTTAGTAGCTCTGAGATATTAAGCAGTTTACTTATCATCTCTAAGCCTCAGTTTCATTATCTCTAAAATAGGGACAGTTATACCTACCTCATAGGATTATCATGAAAATTTAAGGAAATAATCCCTGTGAAGCAGTTAGCCTCATGCTGGCACTTAATAAATGCTAGCTGTTACTGTCATTATTGTTTTTATTGCTTATGTGGAATCCCATCTCATTGGCAATGATCGATTCTATTTATATGTAAGGCCAGCCCAGTAACCAGAAAAGGTGGAGAATTCATTTAATCTGAATTAGTTGTGGAAAGTGGCATATTCAGGTCACTTGAATCCCTGCCGGCCCTGGGTTAAATTCAGGGCTCTCACAACAGAGCCAGAACATTTCTTGTTTTTTCCAGGCAAAGTATAGAAGCTGCCTGTTTCACAGCTGATGACTTTAATTCTAAGATAAAATATCCTTCCTGTTTAGCATATTGTTAAATTAGGCTGGCTCCCTATCTTTTGAAATGCACATTTTGGGATTGATGGATTTAGAATAATTTTTTTTTTCTTTTTAAGGTTTTGCTGAGTCATTAAGTCTTTTCATCTCCTCTTACATGGATAAACATTGACAAAAATACAATCATTGGGTGGCCCATTTGAATAAAGTGAAACCGTCAATGGAAGATATAATGAAGCTTAGGGTTTTGTGGTTCTTGGTTTCCAGGTTTACTTTTTCAAGTATAGCCAGAGGTCGAGGAGGCTAGATTTGCCCTTTGTGAATGAACAGACAAATGACGTGGCCTTCCATTTGGCCAGGCCTTGATCTCCTGAGTTAAAGAAAAGAGTGTAAGTAATTCCTCCTTTGGAGCAACAGCTTCCAGAGACAGCTGTTTTCCAGCTTATGGGAAGGAAGAATTTCTGGCTGCTAGCTTGCTTCAGCTGAGGGCTTTGCAGACTTCCTGCTCTTGCCCAGTTGGCACTAATGCATTCCTGATTGTCTGCGGTCGTTGGACTACTCTTCATTAAGAGAATAGGGATAAGTATCAATTTTCAAAATCACAGACATTTATATGTGTGCAGAATTTGGTGATTTTAGACGTTAGTACCTAAACTAAGATGAACAACCTCAGAGGTAGAAAAGTATGTTTCAAGCAAAGTATGGAGTAAACATCCCTTCTAAAAGAACTGCCTTAAAGAATAAACAAGGCCTTAAATGAGAGAGAATTCCAATTTCAAAACTTCCATTTAGACTAATTCTACTCAAGCATTTTGACCATTTCAGGTTCTTCATCTCTAACATGAGTGTGATCATTCAAGCCAGACTCATGGACTGGTTGTGAAAAGTGTATGATTTCATCCTATTATGTTTTTACTTTTGAAGGCAGGAAAAAATTCTGAGCACTTATCCCAGAGAAATAAAAACTTAATATTCACACAAAAACATATGCACAAACATTCACAGCGGCTCTATTTGTAATAGCCAAACACGAAAACCAACCCAGATATCCTCCAATGGGTGAGTGGATAACCAAACTGTGGCACATCCACACCGTATAATACTACTCAGCAATAGAAAGGAATTGGTATATGTAACAACTTGGATAGAGCTCAAGTGAATTATGCTGAGTTTAAAAAGCCAATCTGAGAAGGTCACATACTGTATGATTCTTCCATTTATATGACAGCCCTGAAATGACAAAATCTTAGAGATGGAGAACAGATTAGTAGTTGCCAGGGGATAGAGAGATGGGGGCTGTGGTCATAAAAGGGCAGTACAAGGGATCCTTATGGTGATGGATCTCTTCTGTCCCCAGACAGTGGTGGTGATTATGTGAATCTGTACATGCAATATAAAACTGCATAGAATTAAATACATGACTGGGGTGCCTGGGTGGCTCAGTTGGTTAAGCGTCACACTCTTGATCTCTGCTCAGGTCTTATCTCAGGGTCGTGAGTTCAGGCTCTGCGTACATAGGATCTCTCTATATTATTTCTTCCAACTGCATGTGAATCTATAATTATCTCAAACTAAAAAACATTAAAATTTTAAAAATACAGATGGAAAAACATCTCTTCCATGACTGACCCAGTAAAATATTAATCTCTCCTTTTTAGGTCAGTTGAATTTCTTGGTATTTTCTGTATTTCTGTACTTTATCCATCATTGCTATGTGTTTGGAGCAGAGTGAGTTTTCAAAAATGAATTCACACTGCTATATTAGCCTAGCAGACTTAGCTTTAATGAACTAGAGAACCATCAAAAACAGTCCTAAGGCTATATTCAGTCAGTGCTGGGCAGCAATTCCATTCAGACAGTCCTCCCACGGGGTTAACATCTTCACGCTAATTCGAAGTGTTCACAATTTACTAACCTCTTTACAACAGTTTTATTACACAAGTAATTCATGTTCTCTACAGAAAAGATAGAAATTCAAATAAGCAAAAGAAAAAAATCAAAGAACCCAGCTAATTTCTCATCTGCTTTTAGAACATAAACTTGTTACCTGAGAATAAACTCCAGAACCACTTGCTCTTAATTGAAACTTTGAGCAGAAAGTTTATCAAGCTAGAACATGGGTTTTCTTAAACAGAGCTCAACTTGCAACCAGCGGTGATTTTGCTCTTCCTTTTACTTTCTACTTCCCACCTCTCAAAAGGAGTGGCTGAGTCAGAATTTCACAGATCCAAAGGAAAATTTGTGCAGACTCTTATTAGATTACTGGAGGAAAGGTAGAGTCCAATGTAAGCAACAGGACAAAACTTCAGAACACGGAGCATAATCTTCTGGAGAAATACAAAATAAATCAGGTAGTTCAACTGAGATATTCAGAAAAGTAGTGCTTAAATATTCTGGGCCTCAGTTTTCTCTATGGTGAAGAACAGCTGTTGGACTTAATGAACATAATCATATAATAGTAGTTCTATGAGGGAGTGGTGTTTTGATATCCATAGAAAGAGATAGAAGACTATTAAAGATTCAAACGAGGTAATCATTCTTTCATAAGTTCTTCTAAGGCTGTAACATTAGGTCATTAGAAAAGAATTTGACGAGCAACTGTCAGGTTTCTAAAATAGTTACTAGTATTTGTATCAGAAGCAATCAAGCACATGTCCACCGTTGTTTCTTGAGTGTGTAGGGATGGAAATGGCGCACAGTCTTGGCTTAAGAACAAATCATCATCCTATGATAATGAGGTGGGGTTAATGCTGATGCTAGACATATGTGGAAACACAAGCAGGTGTTTTGGGAGAGGCTTATCTGTGGTGAAATGCTGGTCTCCACAAGCAGCGAAGAGATGGTGGGGCTACCTGTTATCTGAATGACTTGTGAGGATGCTCCACTTGGTTCTGAGGGCACAAATGCCTAAGGGCTATTCCTGGCAAATACCGACTTTCTAATAGGCATCTAGGTCTTGTGGTTTGAACCTCTCTGTGCTGGCTGAACAGGCAGACACATGGGACTCTCTTTACCCTCAGCAGGCTCAGGGCTCCCTTTCTCCTGGGCCCCACACACTGCCCACAAGGCCCTCAAAAAGGAGAAGTACTTCCCAAGCAGGGGCCCCTCATCCACCCCAATCTTACCTCCAGTTGCCTAGGAGGAAAGAAATTGGAGAGAATCAAAAAGAGGGAGTTTAACTTCATTTTGCTCCTCCTTCTGAAATTTCTATTCCTTTAGCACAGAAGACCCCTTACATCCTCCTAAAAAGTGAGTGTAGCGGGGAGGGAAGTTACAAATGTGCCCTAGAGGTTGAAGTATTTGACCGAAAGTATATGGGGACGGAACTATTCTCCTCCTGTCCCCTTGTCTGTATCTCAACAGCCTGGAGCAGGACATTGGTGAATGTCTCATGTCCTTTGGGTCTCTCCTGGGGGTGTCTAATGGGTCAATGGCCCATGCTAAACATTGGCTCACTTTTTCTCCTGTTTGGGTTTGTCTGACTTCAGAAGGAGTTGCTTCATATAGCCTGATCTTCTATAGCTGCTTTAGACCTTCACCTGCTAGGACGGTCTGCATTTCTCTGGTTTTTTAGTTGCATCAGTGGGTGAGTCCAAATTGGAGTAAGAGGTCAAGTGTCTGTGTACATTATTCAGATCAGCTTTGCCAGTACTGTCCTGTTTCTCATTTGACTCCTTAAGTTTATTTATAAATTGGTTACAACTGATAAATGAAGAGTGAGCAACTGGTCCCTCTCTACTTCTAACAGCAAAGTGAAACAGGGATGTCATTGAACCTAAATGTGATCAACAACTCTTGAAAGAGAAGGAAGGGGCCAGCTCTGTTATGGAAAGGAAAAATCTGACTGGGGGATGGGGAGAACATATACATGCTAATGTGGTAGCAAATCTCAAGAGCTAAGTGTAGATGGAATGCCACATTTGGACATATTTGGGAAAATGTTGGGTTGGCCACCTGAAGTCTATTTAATTGAGTCCAAGGAACTTCCTGGGAGAAAACAAACTTATTCTAGAAAAAGGAATAAGTTTCAATAATCTGAATTAGAATGTTACTAATTCTTAAATATTAATGGGAAGGGCAATTCTGAGTATAGCAGAGTGTTCATCTTTTGGATTTGTCTCCTGATCCAGATCTCCACTAGAAATATGTCTAGGTCTGCTGTATTGCCTGCATGGTATTTTATTTTGAAACAGTTCAATATGAACAATGTGATATATTTGTGTGAATTTGTGTGAATTGATTTTAGCTTATATCTAAGGGTTAAGTATATTCTGTGGTTAGCACTTGAAATTCCTTAATCTTTAATCCAAGCTCCAAAAGTAGCTAAGAAAGCATTTCAAATATCCTTATCAAGGTCCAGCCAAGCACACACCTTGAATACTACTAATATCACCATTCAGAATTTATTTCTAGTATCTTTTATGCTGATTAATCAAGTCACATTGCTCTGATGCTCCCTAAGAGAATCTCACACTGAATGCAGAAAGAGACATTTCCCCCTACTTCCCAATAGTGGCCTGGGGGCCCCGTTCCCCTTGAATCAACACTGGCAGCCTGCGGAGGCAGCAGGCCTGTGGGATGGGTGGTATGACCAGAGCAGTCGGAGTGTCCAGCTGAGGCAGTGACATCCAGAAGAGGGAATAGAAACAGCAGAGTCAAGGCGAAGGCTTGGCGAGTCCAGCAGTTTCAGGAGAGTCTGGTGAACATGGCAACACCCAGGCGAGGGAGCAAGAAGAGAGAACAAAAATATCAGAAGTCACTAACGAGTAATCTCTGAGAATTCCCAGAAATACTTGGTGGAGATTTTGTTGGGATTTGAGGATCAGAAGCTGCAAGCATGGATTGCATACATATAATTGTATCAGAGTAGGAAGTTAGACATGAAAATACTTAATTGGCATAGAAATCCAAAAAAGATCTCCCAAAGACTTCCACTTACACACCTGGCCCAGCCAAAAACAGTTGTCTCAAGTCCTTATAAAGAAAGAACAAAAGCTGCCTGATAGAAACAGGTTGTCATAGACGCATCTAGTTCCCAGGAAGGCACAAAGCTAATATAACCGAAAAGGCGTGCAGTGTGACTCCAGGTGTCTTGGGAATGACTCCAGGTCAAGCATGGGGTCCCCGCCTGAGGTCAAAACAGCGATTTCTATTTGGGAGGCAGGTTGGAAAGAAGGGGTAAGTATTTGAATCACCTGGAGCATCTTTTCAAAACTCAAATTCTTCAGGCCCCCCTCTGAACACTGAAGACTGAATCAGAATTTCTGGTAGTGGGATTGAGAATGAGTATGGGAGCCCAGATGATTCTAACGTGTTCAGCCTACTTCTCCCCTACTCGGGTAGAAGACCAGTTTTATTTATAATGTGCCATTATCCAAAGAGAGGGAGGTGCAAGAGGAGAAGGGAGAGAATAGATTCACAAGGAAAAGGTCAAATCGTGTCAACAAAGGGAGAAGGTTTATACGTATTTTACAAACATAATTCCTAAAAAACAAAATTCATAAAAAACACAATTCCTAAATCTTCCTCTATAAATATATGTGCAGCTTTCTTATTCTCTCCTTTTTTTTTTTGGATGCAATATATTGGATTAGTTCTATCTATTCCCTTGTCTATGTTTTTTCATTAGTCCTAAAATCAAAATAGGTATATTATTGCAAATGTACAGACAAGGAAACCAATAGGTATAGAAGGGTAAGTAAGGTATTCATGTTCACATAGTCAGCAAGTGGTAGAATTGGGCTTTGAACATAGCTTTGCCTAATTTTTAAGACTCTATAATATAAATATGAGAATAAAATGAGCAATCTAAGGAAAATAGTTTTTAAAATAAATAAATATTAAATATTAAAAAATATCCAGAGAAGGCAATAATATCCAGAGAAGGGAAAAGTGAGAGTCAATAGCCCCCAAGTGTCTCTGGAATGAGGAGGTAAATGGAAGGTCAGGGAATTTCAGGGAAGAGATGGGAAATATTTGCTCCTGTTACTGGGTGGTGGGGTAGGGAGGACCAGACAGGAAATACAGAGACTGGGGTTACAGAGGAGGTGGGAGGGAAGAAAGGCAAAGACACAGGTGGCCTTAAAGGGAACAAAAGGAGTGGCACTCCACTTTTTTTGGAGGAGAGAGGGCAAGAAAAGGTATGGGTGTAGATGGGCCTGAAGCCGGAGGGTGAGGCAGAGAGCCTTAGGTCATGAGTGGGGGTCGCCATTTTCTCTATGTATGAGCGTGGCTGACTGTGGGCTGGGCAAGGAGAGACTCTGAGAGGTCAAGTGATTTCTTCCAACTTCTCCAAGGGCTAGTGGCTGATGTGCACTGCAAACAGATCTGTCTCAGTCCCAGGTCCCTGGTTTTCTCTGACTCTGGCAATGACATTCAGTCTTACCTCTGTGCAGTACTGTCTAACCAAACCCTGCTAGGATACCTTTCTAGGTAAGTACTTCCGTGAAAAGTAACTTTTGTCACAATTAATTTGGTGGAGGATGGAGACAAAACAGCTTTTTACATTAAACTACACTGTTTCCATGTCTCCACCCTGTATCTCTGCCTCCAAACCAGGCTCCCCCAAGTCCCTGGTTAGTTAGGATCTGTGATCTTTGTCACTTGATGTGAACCCGAATTGGAAAGGAATTCCTCACTTTCTTGATAACGATGTACAATTACCATACAGTTTTGGTCTGCCCCTCTCCTCAATTATCCTTCTAAAGAGAGCTCTCTCTCTCTCTCTCTCTCTCTCTCTCTCTCTCTCTTCTCTGGGATTTTTGGCTGCTGTTTGATTCTGAAAGAGCACAAGAGGAAGAACAAATTCTCCATTCCTACCAACCTAAGCTTCTCTAAACAAACCATAGAGCACAGCCTCCCTTCCTCGGGCCAGCGTGTATTCGTAGTCTCAGAAAAGCCACCCGACGTCTGAATGCTGAGTCCCTGCTGCCTCCGTGGAGTCTCTCCCCACATGCCATCTGTGTGACAGGAGGAGAGCTTCCCCTGTTCATCATAGAAACTCCACTCAGACACCCTAAAGAAAGAGCCCACAGATGTTCAGCAAAATACACAATAATCCTTGGCTGATTAATTTAATATCCTTTGGAGACATTCTATAGATCACTAGGATGCTATTCTATTCTATTCTGGAAGCCATAACCTCCACCATTGCCTCTTCTGTAATGTTTCATTTTGATTCATCTCTGGGCAAGGCAGATGATACCCAAACATATGAACAAAGGGGCTGAAACATATATCATTGCCTCCTGATAAGAATATCAGTGCCTAGGAAAGAAGCCTTCGGCAGCAAAGTTGAAATGACACACGGAAGGACAAATGATGTGGGAATTTGTACACCATTTCACATCTTGCCAAATGACTTTGTGTATTTGTGGTTTTTTCAAGATTGCGACTTTTTTACTTCTACTTTATACATTTTCTATATTATTCGCCTAGAAAATAAACTTTCTTACTTTAGGTTTCTGTACAATAAACAAAACAAGCAGAGATACTTCTCCAAAATCTGACAAAAGTATACCGATTTTGTCGATTTGTTTTATTACCGTAGTGAGTGTGTCTATAGCAGGGGTTGGCAAAGTTTTTCAATAAAAGGCCAAAGCATAAATATTTTAAGCTTTTCAGGCTCTATAGTTTCTGTTGCAGCTAGTCAGCTCTGCTGTTGTAATATGAATGCAGCCATAGACAGCATATAAATGAATGAGCATGGCTGTGTTCCAATAAAACTTTATTTACACCAATAGGCAGTGGGCCAGATTTAACCTATAGGCTGCAATTTGCTGATTCCTGGAATGTAGGCTCCATGAGGACAAGTGAGTCCTCTAGCATACAAAGTTTGCTAATGACTGATGGGAAAAAATAGCTACGATTATTGAGAACTAATTATGTGCTAGGCATTGTGTTAAGGATATATACATACTGTCTAATGAGGTGGGTATTACTACCCCATTTCATAGATTGAAAAACTAAAGCCAGAACTCTTAAGTCACTTAGCCAAGACCACATGGATAAGTAGTGGAGTTGGAGGGCCTGCTTTTCTGTTGGTGAGGGTACGGCATAGTGGGAATAGTGAGCATTCTAAAACACTGAGCTGGGATCTGTGTCACAGCACTTATGAGATACTTGGGCTCTGAACCCCAGGAATTGTACCCTCACTTTTATATAAAAGCCGAGATGTTCAGCAGTCTTGGGACAAGAAGTGTAACAGGTGTCCTCTATGTTTTCCCCCATGCTGTCCAGTGAGGCAGGTGTGTACGTGCTCTGGAGCCTGAGTGCCCAGGTTCAGATCTCAGTTCTACTGTTCACTAGGGTGCCTGGGCAGGTTGGTTTAGATCTCTGCACTTCAGTGTCCTTGTCTGCTGAACAGGAGTAGTGGTATTACTACCCAGGAGGTTTGTTGTGTGGATTGAAAGAAACAATACGTGTGAATGCTTAAACCAGTGCATGATGAGCTTTGCTATTTTAACACCAAATATAGGTCATGGCAAAAAAAAAAAAAAAAGCTGCTTCTACATGTGACTGGCCAACAAGACTTGTGATCAGTGGACAGGCAAAGGAGAGCAGGAAGCAAAAAAAAAAAAAAAAAGATGGGAAAGATGAAGAAGGAAGATAAGAGTAGTAGAAATACACACGGATGACATGAGTGTTGTTAGAGCAGAGGTTTTGCAAGTGACATCTCATGCATGTCATCATAATACGTGTGGATGGAAGAACAAAATAAATTTGCCCATAACCCCACTTACCCCTAGGTGATATTTGCTTTATCTCCTCCCAGGATTTTATATCTATCTCCCTCACCTGTTCCAGAGATGCTTCTTGTTTTCTGCCCTCTCTTCTCATGTTAAAAGAATAATCATTTGAGCTCCACTCACCTCTTGCTCTGCCTCTCTCTCAGCATCTCTCATGCAGGCTTCTGCTGGCTGCTTTGCTTGCTTTGCTACTGTGGGGACCAGCCCCTCCCCTCATTCCCCAGAGCCTGGCTACCACGAGCCAGTCATGTTTAACAGCCTTTATATGTCTTGAGGATCACATGAGGGAATTTCAGTGTAGGGAAGAAAACGTACAACGGAGTACCCCATGTTGCTGTGTCCAGCATCCCTGAGCCATACATATCCCACGGGACGTCTCTTTCCCACACCCTGACTTGCCGCTACTCCCAAGAAGAAAGTATGAGTAGACTGCTTACAGATGATGATTGATCAGACTGTAAGCTCCATGAAGTAAGGAACTGTGTTCTGTTGCCTAATACTGTCTCCCCTTCACCTAGCACTGGGGCACATAATGGGGGCTCCATAAACCCTTACTATTTAAATACGTGCAGGAGCTCTTTAGAGGCTCATAGTGCTGACAGTGAAGGCAGACTTTGCTAATATTAAACAGGATATTTTCTTGCGATTGGATTTAGATTTTTCTGCCAGTTCAGAGCTTCCCCAAGGACAGTGCCCAAGGCACATTCCTCTGCCGCCCAATCCCTGACTAACACACATTTCAGCACCTATCCTGGAATTCATAAACTGATCTTTTTGATGTCCACAATGTGTTGGCTATATTATTTTAAATAGTCAAGATCAAGGTGTATCTCTTGCGCTCGATCCTATTTGCACTCCCCCTCTGTTTTTGAGAGTATTTGTCGACACGATTTTGAATGATTGTATCATGCCCCACAGAATGTGGAAGACACACAAAATTTGCTTGATCATTCTTCTCTCATTGTACATTTGGCTCTTAGAAATGATATTGCCGGGAACATTCTCAGATTTAAATCTTTATCCACGGTTTATACTATTTCCTTAAGATAGATTTCTGGGAATGCAATGATGGGATCAAAATATATGAATTTTTTTTTTTTTACAGCCTTTGTATCTCTTGCCAAATTGCTGTCCGGAAAGATTGTTCCAATTTACATTCTCACCATAAGGTATGAAAGTGCTTATTTCATCAAATCCTCTTTAGTATTACCACCATTTAAAAACTCTTCTAATCTGATAGGTGAAAAATAGATCGTGAGTGTTATTTTACACAATGCTCCTTTGATTCCTAGAAAGTTGAAAGAAATTTTTAGAAGCCAGTTAGCAGTTATAGTTTTCAGTGGCAATAGAGAAATAGATATTACAAGTACAACTGTTAATACGTGTATGCTTTTTGTACATAATTTCTTTAGGACCAATACCCTTGCCGCTGAACAGAAGGCTATGAGGGTTTAGGCAACCCAGTCTCTGCCATATGTTTGGTGTTTATTATTAAGCCCAACTACTGAGCAAAGAAAGGCATAATTAGCCTTTTTGGGAATTATTTTAAGCCTTCAGCAGTAAAAAGCCTGAAGTTGATTTATTTCCCAGAATCTATTTGTATTTGATGCCTTTTTAAGTCGAGTCAGACTAAATGACCAGGCATGGTTTCAACCTTCTGTAAAGGAGTTTCTTGAGTTCTAGGAGATGTTCAAAAATAATCTCTTTAGCGCCTTTGCACATCTCCGAGATACCATGTTAAGACAAAAGATTGAGTCGTTTGAAAGGAGAGCGAGCCACTCGGGCGCTAGCCGAGACAGCGCACATTGAATTTATCTCGAATTACCAGTGGCTGGGATGGAGGCAGTGAGCTCTAGCTTGACAGAGCCATGAGCTCAGCTGAGGGGAACTTGGCCTTTGCTTCTAAGGTGGGAATTAGAAGGCGCTGTCTGTAAGAAAGACACATGTTCTTTCATGAGACTGACTTAATCAAGAAAGCTGCTTCTGCCAGTGATTATCTGAGGCCAGACTTGAATCTGTGCTTCCAAAACAAAAGCAAGTTGTCTGATTCTAAAGCCATCCTACACATTATTGTGCTTCCAAAGACTTCATTGTTTTCCAGTGATAGGAACGGATTTTTACCCTCAGAGCCCTTGGAAATGCATTGTAATTCCCATCCTTACTCTCCACCCAAATTGTTGCCTAGATGATTTTGCTCATTTGAGCCATTATTCATTGATGGCACATTTGGAAACAAAATCCTGAGGTTGTCATGGGTATGCACATATTTACAAAGTTCTCAGATGCCAAAATGACAAACATTGCGCAGATGTTCCACAGGACAGTAACCCAGCCTGCCTTTGGCAGTTTCACACGCAAATGACTAAACACGTCAGCTCTGGAAATAGATGCTCCAGCGTGAGTTCACTGACTTTTCTTTTCATGAAAAACTTAGGGGCCAAGATTAATTAAAACCAGGAGTCTGTTACTTTTAAAGATAACATAATGATAATGATTCCACATGGGCCTCAATCCTGCCGTCACAGCATGTTGGGGAAGCCAGAAAGTTCGAATATAAAACCTGTTGATGGGCGTCTGTAACAAGAGGTCATGCCGATTTGCATGCCCAAGCAAATATTTATTGGGCATATGTAGCATGTAGCATTCCTTGAATGAACAATTGAATAAATGTACAAACAAATGAATGATTGGAAGAACTTCTCTAGTTCTGTGCTGCCCAGCTTATGGCGTGGCATGTAATGAACAGTAATGCTAAGCTCCACATTTTGGGGATTTGCTAGGTGCTAGCCCTGTGTCGAGTGCTCCCCATACCTCGTCTCATGCATCCTTTATGATGACAGTCTGAAGCAGGTATTTGCATTTCTGTCTCAGAAATGCAAAGGCTGAGGCTTAGGGAGGAGGAGTGTGAAATGTCAGGACCAGGATTCGAACCCAAGTCTGCTGGATTCCAAGGCCTCCAGAGTTTTTAAACCCACATCTGAGATTGCTGCTTACTTAATAAGAGGTATCGTTCAGCAAAAGGTCACCATCTTTTCCTGGTCTCAATTATACTTTCTCCAGCCACCGAACCTGATGTACTAGATTTGGAAGGCTCCCGAGCAATCACTTGGCCCAAGCTCCCTCATTTTGTAGGTGGAGAATCAGAGATTCTCTGCCACGTCCATGGTCATTCAGCTGACCTGTGCAAATAAGATGCATGTCTGGAACAGGGTGGCTAACACTTGATCTGACATTTCCCCACTGCATCACTTCGAAGGTAAGGTCAAAATGGGAATCATATAAAGTAAAAGTGAATTTAGATCATTGCATGTTTTCTTAAAAAAATCTATTAAACCAACACCACAGTAGAATCATCCTTGTGCATATAACTCCCACATTAAAAATAAACACTAAGAGGACAGATGTATGAAAAGTACTTTCACTTAAAAACATCATTAAAATGGTGAGAATATGATGAACTCACTAATTGTGCGGTATTTTAGCAAATGTTTGAATATGGCTTTTTAAAAAATCAACGTGTGCTGCTTATGGGTTCTTGACTGTGTGAGAAATTGATGATATGTCACTGGTTAAAGCTAACAGCAGGAGTGAGGTTAAATATGGAAAATACCAAGCACGAATTCCTGCTGATTTTTCAGTCTGGACTGCGTAAAGGGGGTCTCCTTTACCCTCCTACCTCCGCTGCTCGAACTGAAGCCCCCATCATCCTTCAATTGGACCAATGCACCTGCTTCCCATCAGGCTACTTCCCTCTGGCCCTGCCCCCTATGGTCGCTAACCATGGGTTTGTCTAAAACGTGGACTGAGCATGTCTGCTCTTCTATGGAAGGTCTTTGTCAGCTCCTCGTTGGTCAAAGCTCCTTTGGATTGCTTCCCAGCCTCATCTCCTTCCTTCTCTGCTGTCTCCTTAAGCTCCAAAAACACTTAGAGTTGGTACAGCCTC
The DNA here is from genome assembly GCF_003265705.2 of Callorhinus ursinus. Taxonomy (NCBI): domain Eukaryota; kingdom Metazoa; phylum Chordata; class Mammalia; order Carnivora; family Otariidae; genus Callorhinus; species Callorhinus ursinus. The sequence continues at coordinate 33,684,386 of NW_027397064.1, read as the reverse complement.
TTCATCAAGAAGTGGCCATGCGTGACATTCTTGGGCAGATGACTCTCTGTACTCCAAACATACAAATCACACTCAAGGGCTGACTTGGACCTCTAGAACTCTCCCCAGTTCTGTGATTCTATGGCGGGGATAGAATACATAGCTCACAGCCACCAAGATGCTTATGGAAAAGGCATGCTAGCTTTAAGAAAAATGAAGAGAGCGTTTCTCAAGGAGTACTAAAACATAGAGCACATCCTTCATGCCGAGCCATTGTCTGCTTGGGCATCTGCCCACTGGTACGAGCAACATGGTGGAGGCACAAGGCAGGTTCCTGAGGAACAGTGGAGTAAACTGTGGTGGTTATTAATTTTGCCTGTTTAGAAAGTTCTCCCACCTAGGATGCCAGATTAAATATAGGATGAATTTTTATTTGCTAAGTCTGGCAACCGTACTCCCCATCCATCCCAGTTTTTGGTGAATAGATGCCATCTCTCTGGCCACAGAAGTAAATATGTGCCAATTCCCATTCCAAGAGGTTAGCCCAAGTCATGTGCACATAAACCAATTAGGGGCAGAGACATTTCTTGGGGTAGAAATATGTCCTTTGGCCATGATTGCTAACCTGGGGTTTCTGGCAGCCATGTCCCCCCAACGCCCCACCGTTACAAAATAATAAGTCTAAAAAGGCAAAGAGAAGCAGAATTAAGCAGTGAACAAAATAGACACAGATCACTGGTGACTTTGAGTCCCCAATTACAGTTTCTAAGACTGCGGTTCCTGCAGTTTTTCCTTCATTGCTGTGCGCTCCTTATTCCAGGTATAGAAACTGGTAAATACCTTTTTATGCCATTAACCTAATCTGATTTGGGTTTCCATTACTTGTTCCTGAAAGAGCTCCTGATTCATATAGAGGGAATTCTGGTTCTGGGCTTTATTGTTCCCTTAAGTAACACATGCAAGATCTAAAAGGGCACACAGGATACAGGTGCCTGATGCCATGAGCAGAGTTTGCCTAATGAAAAGTGTTAATTCACCTCATAAGTGCACCTAATAATATGCACTTGTAGATTTTGGAAGCATTTGTGGCAAAAACTGAATCCCAGACTCCTTTGCATTTTGGGATCATCTTTCCCTTTCCCTACATCATAAAATCAAAGACTTCATTTACAGATGAAAAATCTTGAGCTAGGTGAGATTGAACAACTTATTTTAGACCAAATGATGAAAACCCAGGTTTCAAATAAATCATTGTGTATTGAGGTTATGGAAGTCAATTTTAACATGAGCCTAAAACAGTAAAAAATGGGAAAGGCCACTTGTATGGCTAAAACTCTAATGTAGTCAACAAGAAAGTGGTAAATGCTTGTATTACTTTTATGATTCTTGATTGCAGCAAATCACACATTGGAGGGACTAATTGTTAGTGATTCTCTTTGCAGTCATGTCTGTGATCTCTTTCTTCTGCTCTCAGATCCTAACTTGTTGGCAGCTGGGCGGACCTGGGAGCACGACCCAGCTCCGCTCAGTCATAGCTCAGAACTCACCATCCTCCGGATCTGGGAATGGGTCATTGCCTGAGAAAGAAATGACCAGTGACTAAAGGGTAGTGTAATTATACATCACCATGAGATTTGTTTTTTATTAGATCTGATGGGGAACACATTCCCTCTCTGGTTGTTGAACTGGGAGAATGTGTCTGGAATGCTCTGTACCTATTTCTTCTACCATATGGAAAAAAATCTGTTTGCAGTTGGAGAAAAGAACCAACACAAAAAGAGATGCAGAAACAAGTGGTAGACTTGGTTTTTATGACTTTCAAATCCCGAGAACCACCCATTTCTGAGGACTGATCCATCCCTGCCCTTTCTTGCTTTATAAGAACCAAAAAAAGTCTTACCAAAGTTATTTTGACAGAAAGTTCTGACACATGAAACTAAAAGGGTAGTTTTATTTCATGTGTGACACACATTCCTTTGTTGGCATTGATTATTGAGAGTTGCTTGCTTATAATTTTCTAAGTTAATAACAATCTGGTAAGAACTAACAGAAAATCTAAGGGTAGGTTTAACTTCAACATGCATTTTTGGGGAAAAAGTTATATTAACCACATGCAATATTCAAAAATAAATTTTAGCTTTAGACTTTAATTTTAAAAAAATCCCTCGAGATAGGAGAAAATATAAGAAATTTTAGAATATGTCTTAGGGTAGGGAAGGCCTTTACAAGCAAAACTGAAACCTTGTAACCATAAAGGAAAATATTGACAGATTTGACTGGGGAAGTATTTAAACCATTGGAATATAAAGGTTGCTACCAACAAAATTAAAAGACAAATGACCAAATGGAGAATATGTTTGCAAAATAATGTATAATGAGTTAATGTCCATTATACATAGAAAGTTCCTACAAGTCAGTAAGTGAACATAACGCAAGAAGAGAATAGACAACAGTTATAAAAAGGCATTCCCAGAAGAAAGAAGAGCAATGGCTGATTTCAACCTATCAGTGAAAGGAACATGGACAGGACATATAAAATAAAATTGAAGAAAAATCAGAAATCACAGCACTTCTGGGTGCCTGGGTGGTTCAGTTAGTTAAGATCCAACTCTTGCTTTCAGCTCAGGTCGTGATCTCGGGGTCTTGAGATCAAGCCCCGCATCTGCTTAAGTTCTCTCTCCCTCTGCCCCTTGCCACCCTCTCAAATAAATTAATAAATCTTCAAGAAAGGAAAGAAAGAAAGAAAGAAAGAAAGAAAGAAAGAAAGAAAGAAAGAAAGAAAGAAAGAAAGAAAGAAAGAAAGAAAGAAAAGAAATCACAGCATTTCCAATTGAGGAAAACCCCTTTTGCCCACAATGCCCCTTCCTCCCTTGCTGGCCTGTGGGTTCATTTTCATTTTTCCATTTCAGGTCCAAGTAGAATCCACCGAGGAGGTCTCCTTTGTGCCACCACAATACCCTGTGCATGCAGCTCTTAGGACCTTCAGCCACTGCATTCAGTGTTTGCTCACAGGTTTGCTTTCTGCCTCTGACCAAAGGCTGCATCTGTCACTTTGTCTTAGTGACTAAGCCTTAATCTCTTTGAATTCCTGATACCTTACTTAATGTGCATTAATAGACTAGACTCTCATAAATATAAATGAATAAATATAACTTTGGCAAATGAATAAATGACAAATAAATGTTGGGCCTTCATGGACACTGATAGAATCAATACCTATATTTGATAGGGAAGTGCCTCATTTTCAATTTCATTTTGACTGTAGATACTAACACATCTTATTTTACTCACACGAGAAAGGGAAAAAAGTAAGAGAAAATTCTATATTTGATCAATTCTAATTTTCCAATTTGGAGTGTCATTGTCGTGTGTTTGTCAACTGGATTTTTGTTCCTGAGGGTGTGCCAACATAAAGACGATTCCTGTATGTTTCAGTCAACAAATGATTCAATTGTTATTTGATAAAGAACTATCCATCCAGGCGCTGCATGAAAACCTTCTCTTATCATGTCAGAAGATGCAAGAAGCACCAGCATGAAACCTTGTAGGAAGGGTGTCAGTGACTTAGCAAGTGATCCAGCGTCTCTAACACTCAATGCCCGGAGGATACTGTGGGGAGAAAACACAGTCATCAGCAGTTATGAGCCAAAAAGCGATTCCGGAAGTCAGACTCAGAATGTGAAGTTCAGAAACACCTGAACCAATTTTTCACTCATATTTTTATAGATGCATGTGTGCTATGTGATAAAACCAATGTCTCTATCTCAAAAGACTGTTTCAATAAATGTAAAATAAAAATTCTAAGTAATGAAAAAGCAAAAGCATTACCTCATAGTTGTATAGTTGAGCCCGCAGCATTGTTTCTGTTTTGTTTTGTTTTTTCTTTTGTAGTGGTTTATACCACAGTGGTACATTTGCAGTCGCTGACAGTAGATTTGATGAGATATGGGGAGTATAGTGCCTAACATACATTTAGGCCTATTTTTCCAAGGTGCTTATGCAGGGCACTTTATGTGTACTATCTCATTTAATTGTTATAACAACTCTAAAGGCAGACTATGAGTATCCTCATTCAACAGCGAATGAAATTGAGATTTAGAGAGATTAGTGACCAGCAGAACTAGAATGTTCTCATGAATCAGAGCCTGTGCTGCTAATCACTGTATGGAGGAAGAAGCAACGGAGATTTCCTAGGACACACACATTTTTACAGAGCCTTGGATTTGGGGAACATTTTCTCGAGTACACAATAATATATTTTAGTGTGTACCCTGTTAATATTATGATAAAATCAAATTAAATAAGCATGCGTGAGGACTCATGTTTATAAATAATGAATATGAACGTCTCTTGTAAACATGACATGTCAAGCATAAATATTTGTTGTAGATGGAAGACATGTTTGTAGAGCCGTACACACACGAGCCAGCACAACTGTGACAAGGCACCCTCTGGTGTGACAGATCCAGTCAAGTCTTGTCCCTGTGAAGGTGGTGGAGCAGAGCTCACCCCTCTCCTTCCATACAGAGTGCTCAGAGGCCAGCTGCAGCCTTATGTTTCAAACTGCAGTCCTACTGTATTTTAACATGACACTTACAGTATGGTTCACAGAATCAATTTAGTAGTAAAGAAGTCAACTTGGAAGAGCCTCCTAATAATAAATATAAAGTCAAGTTAAAAAATGCTGCAAATGAGAATCAGCGATTGAACCTGTATAAATATAAACCATCTGGAATGAATCAGCAATCTTCGCTAAAAGTGAATTAACTCTTAAGACTTCTCTCCAACCTTCTAGCAGACAGTCTGTTTTAAAACCCTGACTTGACCTTATTAGAAAACCATTTGGAAAACTGCTTTATTAGCTACAGAAAATCTTCTCAGCTGGTGCAAGTCAATACAGAAATAATTTTTAAGACTTTTCATAGGTGTCAGGAAAAGCTGTTTGCTTCAACTCTTACTCATATAGTTTTCTATTTATGAACATCTTTGTTTCTTGAACTGATTATAGAATGGCAAGCTTTGTCTGAACGTCAATTAGCTTAGGGGTGAACACATGTCTGTGGAAAGGGATTATCCATCACGATTAAAAAAAATATGGCTTCCTTCTCAGTTCATCCAGGCTGCATCTCCTCCAACCATTTTAAGGTTAAAAATACAAGTTGCATTTTTTTTCCTCTTCACATAATTTTCCTGCCTGTGTGTTGCTAGTGTCAGTAGCAACCGTCCTCAAGCTCTGAAGGTACAGTAAGATTAGTGGTTGCAACTCAGAGGCAGGGTTTTAGTACTTTCTATTTCAAATTCTGTCAACGCTTAACCATTTGTGTCACCTAGAGGTGGATATTTATTGTTCCTGCTGTTCCGGGGGAGAAATGTTAGATCTTGGCCATGGGCCTTTTGAAACTAGGGGCAGTGCATATTTGCATCAGAGGGCATGGAGGGACATTGCTCCGAGTACTTTCCTGGTACATTTGAACTTGGCCAACAATACACTGGATGTGGGTTTTCTGCTTCCCGGCATGGGTCCCCCACTCCCCCAACACTCCTGCCTTTTTTTTTTTTTTTTTTTTTGAGGCAAGGGGTGAGGAGGGATATTGTCTTGTTCCTATCAAGGAAGAATTTTTCTCAACTCCCTTTTGTAAATACAAATCTGGGCTCCTAACCAAGGTGTCAAATAGCCAGGGAATTGAATCTAGAACAGGTTTAAATATAATCCTATTAAGTGGTCTTCTGAGTCCTTTGAAATTTTGGTTAGCTTGGGAGCTGCCCTGGTTGAAAGCCACACAGTCTTGCACAGAAGGAATTATGCTCCTAGCTGCAGTTGGCCAGTAGGGTCATGTTTTGGGGTTTTTTTGTTTTTGTTTTGTTGCTTGTTTGTTTTTGAGCCCTATCTGGGATCATTTCTCTTCACCCACTATTCTTCCCTATTTAAGAGTTTTTAACCTGTGTGAAAACTACAAAGTGAGTAAACCTGAGAGTAAATCTATTAGCTCTGTAATCAGACTAAAAAGTCAGTCTTCTCACTGGTTTTCTGTGTGTCAAATACTGCAGAGTCAGGGACTCTGTCTTGATGGCCAAATCCCTACTGCCGAGAACATCAGCTCGTCCGTTGCAGGCATTGAATAAATACTTGCGGAACGAATGAAAGAATCAATGACAGTTTGGCTAAACTTGAGGCGTTGACCATAGCATGCTGAAGACGGTCACTTATTTTCTTTATTTATGATCAAGCATGAACAGGGCAAGCTAACATTAATGTCTTCCAAACCAAACCGAGGTGCTGGAATGCTATTTCATTTTCATAAGCAGACAGGTCCATCTCTTTGGGGATACCGTATCCAGATCCGATGAGGCTCAACTGCATGCTAAAGGCAAATAATCCACATATGAGCCCATCTTCAGGGTTCCTCTAAATTGACTAAAGGATTTTTGCATTGTTGCAACTGCTCTGCTATTTCATTAATTCTGAGGAGGAGACACCAAGAATCCTTTGTTTTCTCTGGATGATCCCTAGATCGTGATCATGTCTGCTGCTCCCAGTTAGACTCTTAATATTCCTGGGGCGCTCTTTCCACCATGGCTTTAGAATCCGGTGAAAAAGACCTGAGCAGCATCTGCTTCTGTGCTGGTTCATACAGGTCTTCCCGAACCATAGCGAGACTCCAGACAAAGACAGGAAACTGGCACTCATGTCTACAAAGGCAATTTGGAAGGAAGGCTGACAAGCTGGGTCCTTTCTACTTTTTTTTTTAAGATTTTATTTATTTATTTGACAGAGAGAGACACAGTGAGAGAGGGAACACAAGCAGGGGGAGTGGGGGAGGGAGAAGCAGGCTTCCCGCAGAGGAGGGAGCCTGATGTGGGGCTCAATCCCAGGACCCTGGGATCATGACCTGAGCTGAAGGCAGACGTTTAACGACTGAGCCACCCAGGTGCCCTCCTTTCCACTTTTTATTATAACTTTCCCTCATTTTTAGTTTCATCTTCATCTTTTACTTTTTTCCATTTTTTCTTTTTTCTCAGATTGTCTTTCACCTTTTTATTCTCAGTTTCTTCTTCCTTTTTTTTTTAAATGTAATTCTAAAAAGAACTTTACTAACTTTATCTGAATAATTCTTCAGCCAGTGGTGTTTATCTCTCTTTTTCTACATCTAAAGACCTTAAAAAATTATTTCCCTTCCTGAATACCATGTTCAAGGCATTTTTGCCTACTAAGTTCCTCTTAGACATTTCTCCCTTCTTTCTGCCTCTTTAAGGATCCATCAGATATATATATATAACCACCTATCAGAGCTTCTGACGGGCATGAAATAGCGAATTATTTTTAAAGATTTTATTTATTTATTTGAGAAAGAGAGAATGAGAGAGAGAGCACATGAGAGGGGGGAGGGTCAAAGGGAGAAGCAGGCTCCCTGCCGAGCAGGGAGCCCGATGCGGGACTCGATCCAGGGACTCCAGGATCATGACCTGACCCGAAGGCAGTCGCTCAACCAACTGAGCCACCCAGGCGCCCTGAAATAGCGAATTTAATGTTGATGCTCTATCTAAAGTCAAGAAACTTGAAAGTTGGTCTTTTAGGTAAATTATGAAGCCTGAATCTAGGTGACCTTGACGATTACCCAGGCAATGACAAATTATTTCTAGTTGGAGTTACCTTAGCCCCATACAGGATGAACACAAAGGCCATGGCTTACAGAACAAGATGATTATGACCAAAAAATTAAAGAAATTAAACTTAGATTTATATTACTATATTGAAATTTTTGAGCAAAATTGATCCTTTTACTGCAAATTTGATGCTGCCTGGTAATCCTACATCTTCAATGCTAACACAAGGATGATGGCATTTCCCCTCAGGGAATCAAAAACAAACAAACAAAAATACAGTAATAATTTGTTCTATAGAAAAAAATAATGTGTCTTGTAGAGACCCTATTAGTAACTTTTAGAAGCTTGTAGACGCTGAGCTAGTAGAGACTTGAGGACTATGAATCCTTTTTCCTTTCATCGCCTTTATTAAGCGGATGTGTTGCAATGTTTATTATGGTTCCATAATCATTGGAGGACTTTTCTGATTTCAGTAACAGGGTTAGAATGTATTGCTGAGCAATTAAAAACATTCATTTATGTATAAAAGATACTTACACTAAACTTTTAGATGCAAACAATGTTTATTAAATACAGGGGGAGAGGGCGCCTGCGTGGCTTAGTCGTTAGCATCTGCCTTTGGCTCAGGTCATGATCCCAGGGTCCTGGGATCAAGCCCCGCATCGGCTCCCTGCTCAGCAGGAAGCCTGCTTCTCCCTCTCCCTCTGCTGCTCCCCCTGCTTGTTCTCTCTCTCACACACTGTCTCTCAAATAAAATAAAATTAAATAAATAAATAAAGGAGGAGAATGTTATTTTCATGTCTTTTACACTTGGCTGGCTACATCCCTGAGAGGCTAAGTGACCTTATAGAACACCTTACATTTTCCACTAAATTTAGCAATTAGCAGACAAATATTCTTTTTTTTTTTTTTTTAAAGATTTTATTTATTTGACACAGAGAGAGAGAGAGCACAAGTAGGGGGAGGGAGAAGCAGGCTTCCTGCCGAGCAGGGAGCCTGATGGAGACTCAATCCTGGGATGATGACCTGAGCCGAAGGCAGACACTTAACGACTGAGCAACACAGGCATCCTAATAGACAAATATTCTTATCTGTCTTGCACAAATGTGGAAGGAAACTACATTCATGAAGTAATTCCAAACAGAACTATATTAAATGAATATATATGTTGTTGCAGCTTATTTAAATCCAAGGATAGTGGCAGGCAAGACACTGGATATAACCCAACAAGTTCTATTAGTACGTTATATTAGTTTAAGACTGGGAGAAAAAGACAGACACCAGTTACTCTCAGTAATGAGGATTCATGATAAATATACAGGGAAATAACTATCTTTTTAGCCAGCCAGGTACTCCTCGCTCCAGTCCTTCCAAAAGGGAAAAGGATGCCACACAAAAGGAGAACCTCCATTTGGAATACAGCCTAGCCATGTGGTTTACCTTGTAATTAGCATCTTCATTCCCCTAAAGGAAAGGTGCTTTGCCCCTATCTCATATGGAACATCCTTTTGGAATAACTTTCAGGTCAAGCTGTTTCAGAGACAGCTGTCCTCTCTGGGTAAAGCCCATGTACCTATCCGTGGTTGTATTGTTGTGGGCCGAATGGCAGAGCTGGTTTCACTCAACATAGAGGACACTAGATAGGAGAAGCTTAGGGCAGACAAATCCTTGATTCTGTATTATTTTTTCCTTAGCAAGAAAGAGTGCTAGCAAATGATCACTTGGAAACTTTGTGGCTTATTCAATACAAGCGTGGACTGCAAGGAGGCTAGATAATTTCCTTCAATTATCTGGATGAATCAGGCAAAGTTGTTGGTACTTAACCTCCCAAATGAAGATAATTAGAGCTTAATGGGCTGCTTCAGAAGGACAGAAAGTCTTGGATTTTATTTTCAAAATGATTATCAATAGACTTATGTATCATGTTGGAATTGTAAATGCAGACTGAAATAAGGCTCACTTAGTAAAGACCAAAACAATGAGTAGGAATAAACTTTCCATCTCAGTTCCCCTCAGTTTTCTTGCCTGTAAAATGGGGACAATAATAGTAGCTACTCAGGAGGTGGTCATGGGCATTAAATGAGTTAATACAAATAATGCCCTTAGAACAGTTCCTGGTATGCTCAGCACTTCAGATATGTCGGATATTATACTGTTACTAATAATTGCAAAACTGAAATAAACAACATTGTTTACCAACAGAGAAAAATAAAAATTTCTGAAGAAGGTAGGAATCCCTGAATCTGCTAGATAATCTGTTAAGGTACAGTTTTTTAAAAACAGAGACTGGAAAATATACTACAACTTTGCTGTTCAAAGTGTACGGTTCGCGTACCAGCAGGATCTGCCTTACTTGGGAGCTCATTAGAAATGCAGGATCTCAGGGGCGCCTGGGTGGTCCAGTCAGATAAGTGTCTGACTTGATTTCGGCTCAGGTCATGATCTCAGGGTTGTGAGATCGAGCCCTGCCTCGGGCTCCTCACTCAGCGAAGATTCTGCTTCTCTCCTTCTTCTCCTTCTGCCCCTCCACCTGCTTGCCTGTGTGCACACACACTCTCTCTCAAATAAATAAATAAATCTTTAAAAAAAAAAAAGAAATGCAGGATTTCAGGCCCCAGCCTGACCTCCCCAATCAGAGCCTGCAGGCTATGAAGACACCCAGCTGACTGCTATGTACCTTAATGCACATTGTTCTAAATCTTACATAGAAGCATTTTTTTTTCCCCAACAGGTCTTTATCTTCAGGTTATAATATTGAATGGTATGTTGATATGTCTAATTTTATTTTATATTGCCTATTAAAATTAGACTTCAAGAATGTTAATTTCCCTTGACTGTCTTGGGTATATTTTGCAAAAGAGGCAGCATAGAAACTCTGCAGAATGGGTCAATGTAAACACCTTGGTGGGCATCATGATCCCTCTTGCCATCAGCAAGATGAAGGGTCAAATGTCCTACTCTGTCTGTTGGCCAAGGTGCAGACCTGTCTCCCCCAACCACCCCGTCACCCTGTCTTGGTCTCTCTTGCTTTGTACCTAAGTCAGTTTTCTTTTCTCCTTTGTGGTCAGTTCTCTCTAGGATATTTAGGAAAGAGACAAGTCTTGCATGCTGTCCACTTTGGAGTCATCTGCTCGCTCATTCCTCCTGCCCGGCATGTTCCTCTTGCAGCACCTGCTTCATCCTGCTTCCAGAGTGGATGTGGGCAGCAATGGTCTCCACATGCTGTGTGGACTCTGTGGCATCCTCCGTGGGTGCGTGAATCACTGTTGTTGCATCAACTCCTGCTCTGAGGAAATTACTGCATAGTAGGGAATCAATTGTGGTGGAACATGCACAAACACACACACACCACTCATACCACATGCGTACTCCCACA
>NW_027397064.1:33556179-33673326 GCF_003265705.2 Callorhinus ursinus | reverse complement strand
CACACCACACGCATACATACACCACACCACACACGTACACACACCACACCACACGCGTACATACACACCACACGTGTACATACACCACACCACACACGTACACACACCACACCACACGCATACATACACACCACATGCGTACATACACCACACCACATGCGTACATACATCACACCACACCTAAATTTATTCACACCCCTCCATACACACACCACACATTCTCCCACACATATACACAAACCACACCATACATGTACATATGACACACCCACTCTCCATACACACAAACACACAATCACACCACATACTCTCTCTCTCTCACACACACACACACACACACACACACACACACACTTACTCCTCTCCCAAGGACACATCCATTCTCAGGGAAAGTACAACCTAAAGCAACGTTTTCCAAACTGTCATCAATGAACATAATCTCAAGTGTCCAGGGAGATATTTTTTTCCTCTGAAATCAAAAGGGGACTTAGTTTAGAAGCACTTGTGTAGGGACACCTGGGTGGCTCAGATGGTTAAGCATCCGCCTTCAGCTCAGTTCATGATCTCGGGGTCCTGGGATCGAGCCCCGCGTCAGGCTCCCTGCTCAGCGGGGAGTCTGCTTCTCCCTCTCCCTCTGCCTCTCCTCCTGCTCATGTTCTCTCTGTCTCAAATGAATAAATAAAAATCTTAAAAAAAAAAGAATCACTGGTGTAAACCTACAGGAAGAAGTAGAACTCTTTCCCTAATTGTCCCGTAATTTCTCAAACCTGTCTCTCCCACAGTAGTGTTATTTTATAGGTGTCACAGCCTCGTCCCCTCCTCGTTGCCCCAACTCATAATCCAAAGGAACATCTCTCTCCTAACAACTGCTCCCCTCGCCACCCTGCAGCCCTGTCAGGAGTTGCTTCATTCCCCAGACCTGGAGCCAAACTCTTCTCTCTCTCTGTGCCTGTCTCTCAGAACGTACCTGACAGGAGGGCTGCTGCCTGGGGGCTCCCCTGGCAGTGGGGGGTCTGGGGTCTTGCTCTCCTCGGAGCCACCGGTGTCACGCTGACTCCCTTTCTTGTGTTGGGTTGAGTTGACTGAAGCATTGACAGGTCCCTGAGGAATTAAAATGGAGTGTAGGGAAATCTCTTCTTTCTATGGTACATGGTTTGAGATGTTTGTAGACATTTTCCCAAATTCTAAAAGAAAATCGTCTTTTAGAATTTGTGAGGTAGCAAAAGACATACAGGACAGATGTTCCTGAGACCTGGCAATGCACCTCCTTTCTCAGCCTTGAGGCCCTTAACTATAAAATGAGTTAAAATCCCTCGCAGTGCTGAAAAAACAGTATGTTGTTCTTAAATATATAGTACATGATTTATTTTATGTTTTTTCATACTACTTATTTTTTAAAATTTATACTCTACCTTGTCTCAGAATGTATTTAAGGAGCTTTACAAGGATACATAAAAAAATAGCAAGATAGCATAAATTAGAAATATGTGAAGAACAAAAGGGAAAAACAGAGAGGGACATAAAACAGAGCCCAGTTGTAGCTACCACATTCAGGTGTCCGTTGAAGTCTTGCCCTCTTGCTTCGGGAAAATGTTGCAGATTGTTTTTACACCCAGATAAGTTGTATGGAAGGTAAGGGACATAACTCTCCCTATGAGCCAGGTAACCAGTGATAACATCTGTACAAGCACGCAAAATCTTGTCTCTAAGGATCATTGACCCGCCAAACATTTAATCAAAGACTTTGTATGAGTCAAAGACCACTTATTTATTGGAGAGTGATGGATATAATAAGTAGTTCTTTATATTTCCTTTTAATTTAAGAGAAGACACCTTACTCATAAAACTATTCAATAAATCAGTCCACATAGGAATTCCAGTTCCATAGTTTAGCTGGTTAGAAGAGGGGGGGAAATTCAGGAGAGTGACACCTACAGGGGCTGTCACAGAGAGAAAGGACACACAACCACTGCTCTGAGGGGCTGGGAGGCTCGAGGTCTCGGGTTCAAAATGAGTGAGTGGGCAGCCTGATTTTAAAATAAAGCCACCTGATCTTAAAATCTGATCGTAGAACAAGGGCTCACAAGAGAGGCCAAAAAGCGATGCCTGGAAAGGCTTTTGATATTTGAAGCCGGTTCTAATGCTGGGTAGGTGGGAAAGACTCTTACTCTATGGACAAAGAAGTAAAACCACAGGCGTCACCATATAGAAATGAGGTAAGTTTCCTCTCTCTCCTGCCTGGTCCTTTGCCAGCCTCCAGGCCCCTAGACACTCCCTCAGAAATATTCTCACACACACGCACACACTCCAGCACACACATACCCACTCTCACACACACACGCTCATACGTACACACACTGAGCCGTCGCAGATTGCAGATGCCATGCTCCCTTTCAAGCATAAGCTGAACCCCTCTTGGCAATCGTTTCTCCCTGTTGCTATCCGCACTGCCCTCGCTTTTCCCAGCAAACCCTACTTGTCCCTTAGGATCTGCCCTACATGCCACGTCCTCCCGGAAGCTTTCTCTCTGTATCCTGGACCCGTAACTGCCCTTAAACAGCAGCTCTCATGACAACTTTGCCCCAAGCAGTCCACAAAAGAGATGCGATGGCCTAACATTAACAAAAGAGATTTGAGAAGTCTACTGTGTCAGAGAAGATCCAGACGCACCTCAGCCCACCTGACATGCAAGTCCTCAGTGTGAGACCAACGCAGAGAAAGGCGAAGAGATTAGACAACTCAGATGGATAGCAACAGATGGGATATTTATTTATTTTGAATGATTTTTGCTGGGAGAGCCACATGAGATGTATATCTTATTTCCAGAGAAGTCTCAGGGGAAATAGCTGTCTTGCGGCTTTATTCCAGAATTCTTTAGTGCAGTACAAACAATATAATGGAGGAGAGACAACCTAAACAGCAGACCACAACAGAAAGCCGCCTCAACGGCAGCTCACTGGACCCTGTAACTTCTCCTGAACACGAAGGGAAATGTTCCCTACCATAAAACAGTGCAGTGACCTTTGGGTATTAAATCAGGCTTCATGCTCCAGGACTATGATCAAAATATTCTCATGCTATTTTTTTCCTCCTGAATGGCATCAAAGTGCTTTAAGAAAATTTACTGAATCCTTGAAAAACTAATGATCCCTTCTAGCCTCAGGTAAGTTACTGCAAAATTTAATTTCTCCTAACCTACCTGAGATTGTGAATAGCAACATAAATGCCTGGTACTTACCCGTCTGCTGCATGTCTGTGTTTCTCTCTGACCCACACTCTTGCTACACTCAGGGATGCCCAGTGTCTTGCGGTGACTCCCAGCATCTGTGACATTGAGTTTTGTCCCTCCCAGCTCATAGATAAAGTCATGGTTCACCCTTTAGAGGCCCATTCATCTTGTTAAGAAGTTCATTTGATGACATTTTTTCTCAATTGGATTGAAAATCAACTTGTTTCTGAGAGTTTAATCATTGGAAAGAAAGAAAATATATAACAGGATTATATATAACATTTTGAAAGCATTGTGTCTGTACATGTAAGCATTTATTGCATTTTATTTATTTGTTTGTTTATTTATTTGTTTGTTTGTTTGTTTATATTTTTGTCACCTAGAATCTAGTTCTCCCTTTTTTGACAACAGCACCCTGAAGTCCTTTTTTATGGGCCTTTGGTAGCACCATCAATCAAGGCATGCTGCCCTCCGTTAGCCAAAGGACAGCTCGTTGAGATAATTTAGGCCAATTTTGAGGTAACTGATAGAAAAACAAAATGGTCGGCATTTGACCAACCCATTGCCAGGCTGGGACCCTGATGAATTCAGCTATAATTCGGGGCTATCAATTAATTCCTGCTCCTTCATCCTCCAGAACTTCCTTGATTGTCGTTCCCTTCCCAGTCTGATCTTTCAGTCTTCCCATCAATTCTGTGGACTACTACTACCTTTATAATATAGATGTTTTTTTTCTGCCTAACAAGCCAGAGTAGGTTTCTGGTGCTTGAAAGCAAAGACTCTTTATTATGAAAGAATTTGCAACCAGATGTGATAAGAAGTACTACAAAAAATACAAGAGAGAGAGGGAAGATGACAGCTCAGTATGTTAGCAGGGAACAGTGGAAGGAGAGCCAGCTAGAACCATGGCCAAACCACGCCACAGGCTCAGTCTCAGCAGAGAACAGCACGCTGCTGCCACTTTTCACCGAGGGCTGTGGCACGCGCCGGCCTCTGGATGCTACTGCTGTCACCGTGGCCACCGCGGTTTCTGAATAAGGGACATGGTGCTGCCCTCTCTACCAGATGGGATTCTTCATGGACCAGGGTCAGAGACCCAGTGGGTGCATATAATTGACTGAGTCGCGGTCACATGTTCACATCGCGGCTAGCCAGGAGATGGAGAGTGAGTATTTGCCCCTTGAACTGCTTTAGTGGGAAGATGAGTTCTGTGGCGCAGAGTTCTGCATATTTGGCTAGGGGATAGGGTGTTTTGCTGCAGGGCAGCTCACATCTCCAATTTCCTGGAAATCTAGTTGGGTGGAGTGGGAAATGAGTCAAAAGTGAGGTTTACGAGAAAAATTACCACAATATAATTGATGGTAGAATTTCAAATTAATGAACTTGATCAGACAGTCAAAACTACACCTGTATGGGATATGTAGTATAAAAACCAAAATGATTGATTAGTAAATACAGGAATCATAAATTTCTTTCCACATTAGCAGCCTTAAGCAAAGGCATCCAACTAAGCTACACCTGCATTCCTGACCCACAGAAACCGTGAGATGATAAATGTTTGCTGTTTCAACAAGCCAAGTTTTAGAGTAATTTGTTACATATCATTTGGTAACTAATATACACCCCAATTAAAAGGCAGAGATATTTAAATTGAATAAGAAAACAAGACTCAACTCCATGCTGCCTACAAGAAACATACTTTTATAAAGACACAAGTTAAAAGTAAAAGTATGGAAAAAGTATATTAGGTTCTCAATAATCAAAAGACAGCTGGAGTGGCTGTATTAATAACAGATAAAATAGATGTCAGAGCAAAATATTATCAGGGAAAAAGAGGATCCTATCATAATGATGATGGAGTCAATTCATCAAGAAGACATAATATTCCTAAATATTTATGTACCAAATAAGAGAGCTTCAAATATACAAAGCAAAAATTGATATGACTATAAAGAGAACTAGATACATCACAATTATGCTGAGAGATTTCAACACCCCTTTATCCATAACTGATAGAATAGAAAATAAATAAGGTTATTGAAGACTTAAACAATACTCTCAACAGACTTGATCTAATTGATATCTATGGAAAACTCCACCACCAAGATCCAAATACACATGCTTCTCCAGGAACATTTACTAAGACATTCTGAAGTATAAAATAAGTCTCAGTAGACTTAAAAGGATTTAATTCATACAAAGTATCTTGTATACAGTTAAATCAATAGCAAAAAGTACCACCAGAAAATCACCAAATATTGGCTACTAAATAACACAATACTAAAAACAAACAAACAAACAAACGAACTCACAGGTCAAAAAAGAAACCAAAAGGGAAATAAGAATATATTTTGAACTGAATGAAAATGAAAACATAAAGTGTCAAAATTTGTAAGGTGTAGTTAAAGCAGTGCTTGGAGGGAAATTTATAGCTCTAAATGTGTATATTAAGGAAAAGAAGGAAGGTTTCAAATCAATGACCTCAGCTTCCACATTAAGAAATTGGAAAAACAAGATCTTGCCATTTGCAACGACGTGGATGGAACTGGAGGGTGTTATGCTGAGTGAAATAAGTCAATCAGAGAAAGACATGTATCACATGACCTCACTGATATGAGGAATTCTTAATCTCAGGAAACAAACTGTTACTGGAGTGGTTGGGGGTGGGAGGGATGGGGTGGCTGGGTGATAGACATTGGGGAGGGTATGTGCTATGGTGAGCGCTGTGAATTGTGCAAGACTGTTGAATCACAGATCTGTACTTCTGAAACAAATAACACAACATATTTTAAGAAAAAAGAAAAAGAAGAAGATAACCGGAGAGGAAGAAAAGGGGAGTATGTCAGAGGGGGAGACGAACCATGAGAGATGATGGACTCTGAAAAACAAACTGAGGGTTCTAGAGGGGAGGGGGGTAGGGGAATGGGTTAGCCTGGTGATGGGTATTGAGGAGGGCATGTTTTGCATGGAGCACTGGGTGTTATGAACAAACAATGAATCATGGAACACTGCACCAAAAACTAATGATGTAATATATGGTGATTAACATAACAATAAAAAAATTAAAATTAAAAAAAAAAGAAATTGGAAAAACAGTGCACCTGGGTGGCTCAGTCATTAAGCATCTGCCTTCAGCTCAGGTCACGATCCCTGGGTCCCGGGATCGAGCCCTGCATCGGGCTCCCTGCTCGGCGGGAAGCCTGCTTCTCCCTCTCCTACTTCTCCTGCTTGTGTTCCTTCTCTTGCTGTGTCACTCTCTGTCAAATAAATAAATAAAATCTTAAAAAGAAATTGGAAAAACAAGGGACGCCTGGGTGCCTCAGTCAGTTAAGCGTCTGCCTTCGGCTCAGGTCATGATCCCAGCATCCTGGGATCAAGCCCCACATCGGGCTCCCTGCTCTGCGGGAAGCCTGCTTCTCCCTCTGCCTGCCTCTCCCTCTTTCTCTCTCTGACAAATAAATAAAATCTTTAAAAAAAGAAATTGGAAAAACAAGAGCAGAAATGAAAAAAATAATGATATAAGAGAGTATGCATAAGTAATGAGTAAGTAATAAATATTAGAAAAAAGAAATAATTACGATTAGAGCAGAAATCAATGAAATAACAAACAAAAAACAATAAAGAAAATGAAGGAACCAAAAATTTATTCTTTGATAAAAGCATTAATATTGATAGTCTAACCAAACTAATACAGAAAAAAAGACAGATACACAAATTACAAAACTATCTTATGTCTATTAGAGAAATGAAATTTTTAATAAAGAAATTTTAATGCTCATAAAGAAAACCAAGCCCAGATGGCTTTCTGGCAAATTCTACCAAACACTTAGGGAAGAAATAATAATTCCATGTAAAATCTTGCAGAAAATTGAAAAAAGAGGAATACTTTTCAACTCATTCTATGAGACCAGAGTTATTCTGATACCAAAATCAGGTAAAGATATTACAAGAAAAGAAAACTGTAGAACAAATCCCATATGAACATAGACACAAAGATTTTTAACAAAATTCTAGCAATTTGAGTTCAACAATTTGTAATCAAAATAATACATCATGGCTGAGTGTGATTTATCTGAAGAATGCAAGGTTGATTTAAACTTTGACAATCATTCAATGCATTTCACCGTATTAACAGATTAAAGAAAAAAATCATGATTATTTCAATCGGTGAAGAAAAATCATTTGATGAAATCCCAAATCCATCCTGATAACAACTCTCTGGAACATACTAGGAATCAAGGGAGTCTACCAAAAAAAAATTATGACTAACATCATACTTAATGGCGAGGAAGTAAATGTTTGCCCCCAAGATTAGGAACAAGGTAAGGACATTCCATCTCACCATTTCTGTTCAACACTGTCCTAGAAGTTCTAGCCAGGACAAGCAGGTGAGCAAAAAAATAGAAGGTATCCATATTGACAAGGAAGAGGTAAAATCATTTGAATTCTCAGAAGACTATGATCGTCTTCAGAGAAAATTTGAAGGAATGTACAAAAAAGGTACTAGAACTAATAAGTTGCAGGATATAAGGTCAATATACAGAATCAGCTGTATTTTACTAGCAATGAACAATTGGAGATTGAAACTCTAAAAAACTATCAGTTATATTAGCAAAAAATATGGCTTTGGGATAAATCTCACAAAAAGATGCATACCATCTGTAAAACATCTCTAAGAAAAAGCAAAGAAGACCTTAAATTAAATGGAGATCTATGCTGTGTATTTACGAGCACAGAGGACTTTACTGAAGTTTAGGGATAATGGATGGTATACATATTTCAGCAATACATGCACAAACTTAGAATATTAGAACTTCAGGCTCTTTCACGTCAATTTGTTTAACCCATCCCTGGAAATTTCTCATTCACAACCTTTTATCAGGACTCAGAATCCTGCTTGGCGCTTCCTTTGCACCAGCCCCGCTGTCTTTTCCCTTCGAGACTCCTCCTTTGCCCCTTCCTCCAATTCTGATTAATTTTTTATGAGGCTTGTTTGGACAGTTTGTTTCAGTGGTGAAACTCATACTCTACCCTGAAGATGTCATCTTCTTTGCATATCAAAGAGTTCTGCTAAATGCGAACGCTTCTGTCTAAAGAGCTCATGGGGCCAGCTGTTAACATATGAATTGTTTCTCCCCACTGTGGGCAAAGAAGAATGATAAACAGCACAAAATTTGGAAACTTCTGTACACAGATTATAAGATCTCCTACGCTTTGAAGGGGTTGAATGTTTTTATTTCAAAGAAGTTGCACTATAATACACTTGGGAGGCTCATTTAAGTAGTTACTTAATGAGCTAAGGCACTGATTAAGATAGATGTGTTTGTTGCTGCTTCACTAATAAGAAGCAAACAGAAAATTTTATATTTATGTGTGTGTGTGACATAAGTATGAGCTGTGTGTGTGTGTGTGTAATGTATTAAGTACTTTGCCAAGTGACACACATCGAGTACCTCATACATCCTCACAATCAGGAGGTAGCTACTGTTATTTCCTCTGTTTTACAGATAAGGAATTGAGGCTTAGAGGGGTGAGGTGCCTCCCCCAAAGTTCAATAGTTAATGATGGAACCCATCTCTAGCAGCATCCCTGCTCTTAACCCAGTGATCTATCACCACTGAAGGACATATACTGAAATGCTAGCCGTGGGTATATCTGCGGGCAGGATAACTGTTGATTAAAAGGTCCCTTTCCAGATTTGCTAAATTTCCTACAATGGACATATATTACATCTGTAATAGGAAGCCTGCACCCCCAGCACCAGTAAATGTTATAAAGAGACAACCATACCGGTTTCATGGCTGATTGAAAATGCAGCACTGTTATGATAAAAGTTAACATTAAACTAGAGTAATATAATATTAATGCCTGCTATTTTGTATAGTGCTTTATAAAAGACAAATTATGTTCACGTGCACTATCTCATTTAATCCTTGCAATAACTCTGTGGATTGCGGAGGGTAAATATGATGAAATATAATTATCTGCCTAACCCCTTTCTTTTGTCAAATGAAGGTCAGAGAATAGATTGACTCTACTCTCACAAAGTCATGGAATGGCCTAGCTGGACTAGAAGCTCCCTGAGGACCAGGGCCATGTCTGAAATGTCCACGTGGTTGTAGCTCTGGAGGATGACACACAGAACGTATCACATAGTAGGTGCTGAACAGATATTCGTTGATGAATGAATGAAATCCAGTGCCTCACCCTTAGATGTGTCTTCTGCCTGTTGAACTCCATCTCTGGTCACCTGAGATATAATCTCTTTATTGCACTGCCCAGTCAGGCCTTTAGGGATCCATCATCTTCATCCCCACCCTTATAGAGGTTGCAAGTAAAAACTGAAGGACTTCAGAGAACTTTTAAGTAGTGTGTATGTGGGGATGGGGGTAAATTATGCCAACATACAATTCACCATCTGACCACTGTAAAATGTCCAATCCAATGGCATTTAGTACATTCACACTGTGATGCAACCAACACCACTATCTAATTCCATAACGGTGTCATTCCCCCCAGAAGAAAACCCATACCCCATCAAGTAGTCACTCCCCAACCCCCCTCTCCTCCAGCCCCTGTCCCTGTGGATTTGCCTGTTCTGGATATTTCATAGAAATAGACTCATATAATATGTGACTGTTGGTGGCTTCATTCACTTAACATAATGTTCTCCAGTTTCGTCCACGTGCTGGCATGGACCAGCACTTCATTCCTTTTTATGGCTGAGTAACAGTCCATTGCATGGCTATGCCACTCAAGCATTTTTTTGAAGGTAGAAAATGGGTCTGGTAGAGCAGAAGACTGCGCTGGAGAAGAGGAAGCGAAAACATCTGACTTGGACTTCCAGTTTCGGAAGAATTTCTTTAGGGAGATGCCAAGAAGGTGTTCTCCAGGGGCGCCTGGGTGGCTCAGTTAGTTAAGCGTCTGCCTTCGGCTCAGGTCATGATCCCAGGGTCCTGGGATCGAGCCCCACGTTGGGCTCCCTGCTCGGCAGAAAGTCTGCTTCTCCCTCTCCCGTTCTCCCTGCTTGTGTTCCCTCTCTCGCTGTCTCTCTCTGTCAAATAAATAAATAAAATCTTAAAAAAAAAAAAAAAAAAGGTGTTCTCCATGTTTGCAGAGGACAAAGTCAAAGGAAACCAGTGAGGAGGGAGAAGAGATTCTGGGCTGAGGTTCAGGGAGGATCTTCCTGAAGATCAGGGCAGTTAAAACAAGATGGCACCCTAGAAGGGAGCTGTGGAATTGGACTATCTGACCTTCAGACCGAGAAGGGTCACCTCTTCATCCCAGATGCATCTTTGTGGGGCAGTCACCACCCAAAAGTACGGGACAAGGCCAGGCGACATTTCAAGATCATTCTCACACTGTAATTCTAGGACCACGAGAAGGAAAATGCAAAGAATAGAAAAGTAAATCACAGAGGGTTTATGAAGACACAAAACTGACCATTTAGGTAACTATATAAGTAGTGTAAAATTATGTAAATTTGCTATAAAGTTAGAAAGGGGCAGGTGACATTTTGACAGAAAAACAAATTAATTAATGGAAAAAAGCAGCAATTGATGGCCTTGATTATAATTTATGGTGCAAAGAGAAAGGTCAAATCATCTTCTGGATTTTATTTGGATTAGAGATAATTATGTTTAGGTAAAAAGAAATGAAACTCCTAATTGCAAGATAATGTCAGTTCTTTAGAGAACATCTTCTGTCTCTGCTCCCCCACAAAAAAAAAGAGAAAAGAAAGTACAGTTATTATTTCCTTCATTTCAAACTCAAGTTGTATATAAATTACCTGGAAGGGAAAATTAGCTATGAAGATTAAAGATATTGTATATTCTCCAGTCGTTAGACTTAGAGGCTTTAAGAAAAACACCCACCAGTGCTTTCAAACCAGCTTCAAGTCCTAATCCTTGCATGCTTAAATAAACATTACACACACAGATGCAGTGTGTGAAGCAGGCTCAGCTTTAGGAGAGGAAAGATGACGTTTCTGTGTTTACCCAAGAGCCAGCTAAAACACATTCCATTTGGCCCTGACACACAGAAATTAGAGTTTTAGAAACTGGAAAGGGAGCTTTATGTCTTTAAACACACAGACTGAATGCGGTGTATATTTCACAGATATCATGGGAAGTATCTCTCCTCCACCTTTTACTGAGCCATCAAAGAGGCGATTGTGTGAACAAAATAACCCAGTAACATGTCACATCCCATATACGTCGATTTATCAAGTCCAGGAAGAAGACTTTGCACTTACTGGACTAGCGATCAGTGCTGGACCAACATAAAAATCTGAGAAATAGAGTTCAAGGAAAAGACACATCGAAAATAAGCACCAACACGTCATTTTGGGGACATGCTTTTACTTTTATTAACTAAGGCTCTAAAAGATTAGTCCAGGGCCTCATCATGACTTCTAGGCACTTTGGCTCTTGTGGGCCCCTTCCTGCATTTAAAAAGAAAATAATAAAAATTATATCTTATGGCTTTGTTGGTATATAGATGAATATAATCCAGGCCGGATTCTTTAGTATATATTCATTATTATACGTTCAGGTTTTTTTTTTTTTCTGATTTTAAAAAAGAAATGAAAATTAAACCATTTTCACAGCTCCCTAGAAGTTTTGGGGGCCATACATCTGTGTCTGCTGCACCCGCTGAATCGCTCAGCCCTGAGTCATCGGTCAAGAAATCTTTAGCCCATGCAGTGAGCAGAGCTCTGGACATCAGAGCCCAGGAGGGACCGGATGAAGCGTAAGATGTAAGCTGGGAAGGACAGGCGAGAAGGTGGAGGGTGGGGGGTGTGGAGGTAGCGCACATTGTTGCATTTCACATTATTGTTTGAAGGGCCTGAGGGAGCTTGACGACAGCGAAAATGGTAAGAAGGAAAGAGATGCGAGAAAAAGAACATAAAGACCAGGGAGAGTAGGAAGTCACAGATGACGCTGTGGTGTTCGATGGCATCTTGTACTACAATCCTTAAAGGTTTTATGTCACTTTAGTATGATTTCCTTCTGTGTGGGCCTTCAATATTTCATTTAAAATGTTTTCTCTTTATTTCCCCTTCCCACACAAAGACAGAGCCAGACTTATACGTATAATTAAAATGTGACTTCAGTTGAGCTGTGTGACCATGTTTCCATCTTGTACTTAGCAGCCAGCTCATTCCCCCCACCCCCAAATAATTTGCATTTGTAAAAAAAAAAAAAGTGTAACTTAAAAGGAGATTGGTTCAAATTCATGTTCTGGGCCTTTTCAATTATAGCAGCCTGGTTAGAATGTCCTCGCCACCCACCACACTCTGGGTGGTTCCCTAGTAACAGATAGCGAATAAATGACCTGTTTGAGGGGAAATTGAAATCAGCATTTCAATACTATTTTAAGTTTGGTTTCAAAACCATGTACTCCTTCCTCTGAAACTGTGGCCCCAATCACGGTGGTAGCGTGTAGCGCTTTGGAGATATTTTTAATGTTTTCTCTGTGAAAATACCAATGTTCCCAAAACGGGAGACAAGAGTGGAAAACCCAGGCCCAGGAGATGTTCAGAAATACGCCGCAATGTAATCAATTATTTAGGGAATAATTTCTCAGGCCCTATGCTAAAATTCATGTGCAATGAAGACGGTGCCTATCGTCAGAGTTCGCAATCCCTGGAGGGGAAAAACAAGCAAACCAGGTGATGACAATGGGATGCAATATGCATCACAGCAGAGGTACCCCGGGCAACAGGAACACAGAAGATCACCTCAAAGCAGGAGGAACAAGAAAGTGACTCAGAAAGGCTTACGAGAAAAGGTGATATTTAGGCAAAGACTTCTAGTTGCCTACCCAATATCCACTCCCTTCCTCATTAATCTAATGCCGGTTTTCATTTGGTATGGCAATATGCCGAGCTGAGAAATTATGTTTCTCAGTCTCCCTTATGATCATGTGACTAAATTCTGACCAGTGAGATGTAAACAGATAATTTGATCTGTTTGTCAGGAAGAGGCCTTAAAAGGGAGGACAGACAGCTGGAACTTGTCCCTTTTGCTTTTCCTCCTTTTTTAAAATTCCCATCTGCAATGCAGATGTAATAGCAGGAGCTCCAGCAGCCATCTTGTACCATTAGGTGAACTTAAAGATAGGCTCCAAGGACTAAGGATGGCAGAGCAGAACGATAGGAAGAATCTGAGTCCCTAACTATCATGGTGCCCACCACAGAGCTCTGGACTACCTGCTTCTGGACTCCTTTTATATAAAAAATATAAACCAATCTATCTCAGCTATTATTATTTTGAGTTTTCTTACTCCTAACCTACATTGTGCTCACGGAGCTGAGTTTTGAAGAATTCATAGCAGTCAGCCAAGTAGAGAAGAGGCAGAGGGTTTTCTAGGCAGAGAGAAAAAACTTTGGCAAAGTCACAGCAGCACGAAGGCCCACGGAACACAAAGGGATTATAGGTAGTTCTGCTCGGTTGAAGTTATAGGAGACTTCTACTAATACAGCTAGAGTCCTCTTGTCATAAATGTGCCGCCACACCAGAGGATTGCCATTTACTTCCTGGCCCCAGGACACAGGCGGGAGCCTCGGGCTTAGTGAGGTCGAGAGAGCGCCTGTGCCATAGTAGGAGGGAAAGAAGGGGACAGAGCAGGTGCCTGTAAAGCTGTGTGCTCAGGACCTTCTGCTCTGGGTAGGCTGATGGCGTCCTGTTCCTCTGTGGAGGAGGAGAGGGTGAGCCTGGAAGAGAAAGGATCCGGGGGAAGTAGAGGAAGTTTGAAGCAGTGGCTGCTCGTTATGCCTTTGTGTTTTTGTTCACCTGTTTACCCTAATTAAAAAGATTTCATGGTAAAAAAAATTTTTTTTAATGATTTCATGGTTTCACTTCCTGCTTCTTTCCACCTGATCCAGAACTTGCTTTGACTTCTTCTCTCCAATCCCCACTGCAGAGTCCCCTGAATGCTGGGACAGACCCCCGCCCTCCCTTCTCTGAAGTCTAGCCTGGTAGGCATCGTCCACAGCGCTGCTCTGCGTTGTGCTCAGCACGGAGCCTTGGGTACAACAGGCATTAATATGAGGTAGCTTTTGGCATTACGTCTAAAATCCAGAGTAGGTACTTAATAATCACTCTTGATTACGGTGGATCCAGCCCTCAGGATCCCTGACCCAAGGTATCCACCACCTGGAAACTTTGTTCTCTAGCCCCCTTGCCTCCTCAGTGATCATATCATCTCTGGATCAGGGGAGGATTCCCGCTGTGCATTCTGGTTTGGGACTGAAGGTCCCAAGGTCTGAGACAGAGAATGGAAGCTCCATGAGAGTAGGGACGGGGTCTATTCTTCACTTCAGGGCCCATTAATGTGAGGAACATACAGGGGACCCTCAATGCATATTTACTTGCTGAATGAATGGACGGAAGGGAGGAAGGGAGGGAGGACCTGAGGCAGCTGCCCTTTTCCCTTTATTCTGCACCCCTCCCCCCCCCGTTACTGAAATATCCCCGTCCCCTCAACAATTAGTACTTGCACATTCTTCAATCTTCATCTGGGCCCCTTCTCATTTCTCTATTTTTGCCAATTGACTTTTGACAGAACAGTAATAAAAAAGCAAAGGAAGATCTTTGGGCAAACCAGAACTCTTAAAACCTTTTTGAAAAGGGTGCCGAGTAGGCCACGGGTGCCACGGGTGCCGCGGCTCCTCCCTGGGCTGAGGCAGGCCCTGGCAACACAAAGCAGGGTCTGTGTTCTTGCTCCACAAAGCACCTGATTCAGGAGACAGCTTTGCAGGAATTTAATTAGTGAAGGAATGTGCAAAGCTGAAGCACTTCAGATGTCATTAAGCACCGGGGAGGGGAGAAGGAGGGGAGGAAAGCCCAACAGATGTTCTGATTCAGCCTCGTTCCTGCGAAACAGATCGGGGCGCCTGTCGTTTTTCTATTTGGGCAGCTCTTGGGTAAATCTTGTTAATGCTATTTCATTCTTTCTGGAGGCTGGTTTAACATGGATCCACTTTAAAGCGAATAGACATGCACCCTCTGCCTCATGAGGGGAAATAAGCTGCTTTAGACAAACAAACAAACAAACAAGACCTGGATAATTCACGGGTGCTTTTGTAAAGTCATTATTTCAACACATCGAGTGTCTGTTGAGCCTTGAGTTGAATGCATGTGAATCTTTAGTTTCAGAAAGTTAGGCGATGGTCAATCTGTGAAAGGCACTGCCTGTTTTGGTTTTAATGGCTGTGAGGGTTTAACAGCACTTCACCGCTTTTAAATCCCGAAACCGTGTTGTGTGCAGGAGAGGGTTCTGGGCGGCTGCTAGCTGGAGCCGCCCGTCCACAGGGCAACTGCCGTCCCCCGCTGGCCTCCGGGCGAAGTTCGGCTAGGAAGGACCAGTGCTGGACTCCAGTCGCTGCAGCGGACGGCACTAGCTGATTTTTCACCAAAACGAAACCTCCCTTTCTGCACAAAGGACCAGGCCACTGGATTCGATGGTGTCATAGAAACAAGAAAGGCAAGTCCCGAGGCCATCTGATTTGTCTATCTACCAGCTCCTGTTTACACCCTATTTGTCAGGGTCTGTCCCAAGTTCTTTCTGCTGTTAACATCTCAGGAGCCTCAACTTTGGGTGATGAAATTAGAAAAGGAAGGAAAAGAGGCATACCAACTAGACTTGCTTTGAATTCCATGTGTAGGCTCCAACTGACTTTTGAGAAATTTTGAGAAATTCTAAAGAGCAAGTTCCTAAAACTTTTTTTTTCCCTAGAAATGTTAGCATAATGGTGTTCTGCAACTGATTGCTACCACGCCTAAATCACACTCTTTCAAAGCATAATACTAACCACTCGTGAGATGAAAAAAGAAAATCAGCAAAGCAGACTTCTTGTCCTGAGCTCCTTGATTTCTGGACTTCTGCACTCCCAACCCTTAGAAATTAACACTTAACTATCTGCCACTATTTTCAATGTCACTTTATACTCTTTTCTGAGTTTAACCATTTCAGCATTTAGCAGTGTATTGTCATGTGGGGTAATTGATACCAAGAATGAAAAGGTTTTCTAATATCTAGATATGACACAAAATGTTTTCAATAGTTAGCTGTGTTTTTCCATAGCCCTTCACTTGCAACTTTTTTTTTATTGCATTGATCATTTTTTAGTTTACTCACTCATTCACCCAACAGCTGTCTATTGAGTGCCTACTCCGTGTCAGGCTCCAGGGATACAAGGGAGAGTAAGAATCCGTGTATTCACAGCGAGGGCTGCAAGCAGCACTACTCAGAGAGAAAGAGAGCTGAAGCTCGGCAGGGGCTAGTTGCACAGGAGAAATCATAAAGAGTTGTCAGGATCAGGCTCGCCATGTACAGTTGTGTTGGTTGTGCGCTGATGGGGGTGCCCAGGCGAAGCAGCCAGTGGGGCTTTGCACCAGTCTGAAAACACCTCCAAACCAGAAGAAGGGAACATTTTCCTAAATCTCACACAGGCATTATATGTGTTAGCAGTAACCAGTCCGGATACATACAACCATTATTAACCATTGTCTCAAGGTAATTCTATTTTGTATTTCTACATAAAAATTTCTTAAGCTTCAAATTTTTATTTTATGCTCCTTCAGTTCAACTCTCCTAGTTTGTAGACAGTTCTGTTGGATGTTTTAAGTTAGCACATCAAGGGGAAAGTGCATTTGTCTCACACTTTTCATACTGCATGTGGATGAAAGAGTAATACCTCTATCCCCCACCTTTAATAAGTATCAGAAAAAGCCAGCTGGTGATATTACATATGCAATTTGCTGAGTTTAAAAAAAAAAAAAAAAAACAACCCAAAGCAGGTTTAAAACACATTATATTTGAAGTCAATAGAGCCAAGTTTAAAACTTTAAAAAGAATATAGACTTGGGATGCCTGGGTGGCTGAGTCAGTTAAGTGTCTGACTCTTGATCTCAAGGTGTGAGATGGAGTCCCCGTTGGGCTCAGCACAGAGTCTACTTGGGATTGGCTCTCTCCCGCTCCCTCCCCCACTGCCTCTCCCTTTGCTTGCACCGGTGGGCACGTGTGTGCTCTCTCTCTTCCTGTTTCTCTCTCTCAAATAAATAAGTAAATAAAATCCTAAAAAAAAAGAATATTGACTTTCAAGAATAAAACTCTTTTGGCAAACTCTTTCTCAATAGGTAGGTTTTTATACCCATATTTCCTGAAAAACTGAAGATTCAAGACAAAGATACCTTCCTGGAGAAAGTTTTAACTATCAACAAATCAAGAGTTTTGCTTGTCTTTTTTTTTTTTTTCCAGGTTAAAAAGATACTTAGCACCAATTTTTGTTTGTTTTTCCACGAGTTCCTCTGTTTTCTAGGAGATACTACAAATCCTCTAGTTTGCCAGCCACAGTGTATTTTAGGAATGGAAGCCGTGCTTAGCAAGGGATTAGTGTATTCAAATGGTAAACCCAGACGGGCTCCCATACCCTACTGGGTCTTGACTGTCATTCATCACTTCCTCTAAATGATTTCAATTGATTGCTGGAATGTTATCTGGAAGGCAAATCCTGTGTCTGCAGGTATGCAAAGAAATGTTTGGAATCACTCTGATGAAATAGGTGGGAGTGGTTTGAACAACCTTAACCCAGCAGACTGGGACAATTCCCACGAAGACAAGGCAGCTTCCCACAGGTCTGGTCCACCCTTACCGCTCACCCCATGGGCAAATGGCAAGCTGCCCTCTCAGGAGGACCAACCCGATGTGGGGTCCTTGCATCGCTGATTTTTCTGCATGTGACTCTCACATCTCCCTAAGCGCCGTTGAATTCTTAATTCATTGCTCACTGACTTTCAATATGACTTGGTAGAGAAACCAGAATTCAAAGCTCCTTGAAGAAACATGGTCTCCCTTTGATAATTATAGGGCCTTTGTGATGAGGTTTATTGGGCATCCTTTGGGAGTTTCCGTTCAACCTGTTATGCTTTAATACTACTGCCTCTGAGTAGAGGAGCTACTTTCTTTTGAGCCTGTTATTCTCCTAACGGGACGTACGGAAGAGCTCATCTTGTCGCCTCCATCTTTTCTAGATCTGACTCTAGAAATGTATGCGCAGAAGCTCTAACTGCACTTCCATGAAAGGAACAGGGGCTGATCCAATTCTCCCTTAGGACTGTCAGGGCCTCCCGGCTGCTGGCCAGTATGACCTTTGACCTGGCAAACGGCCTGCTCCACTCCAAGCCTCCGAGGACCATGAACTTCAGCAAACCTTCCTCAGAGGATGCCCGCCTCTAATTCAAGACACCAGCCGGAAAGGGCAGGGCCATCTGAGCCATCTTCATTGTTCCGTATTAGGGTACTCGCCAGCCTTCTATCCCCGATCTGGTGTGGGGCATCGACCAGATGCCTTGAAAAGTTTTTATGTTTCTTGTCTCTGCAGTTGTCCCAGCCTGTGGCCAGAGAGGTTCTGGGAGGGCCACCTGACCAGCAGCTCGCAGCCACTGAGCTGTAAGGTATTTCTTGCACACGATTACACAAGGCAGGGCCACCAGTGTGTTACTCACTTGCTGAATGGGGATGATTCTCACTGCTGTTGGACACAGAACACAGTTAGGGCTCTGAACTCTGGATGGCCCACTGCCCACTCTTGGGCTCGAGCTACATTGGTGGGGCCCAGTTGCTGTCGCCTTCCTATGTGCTGACCATGGTGCCACTGCTCCGTAGCACCCACACAGGGGATAGGTGGCTCCAGTGTCCTTGATTCTATGCGCCCCCTCTGCTGTGGGCACCCAGGACAGTCCCCCTACCCCTCCCATGGGTTCTGTGCCACTTGTTGGACAGGCCCCCATGGGTGCCTGTTCTGTGCTCCAAGAACTTTGGAAGCTGTTGCTCCATAGCCTGATGGGCCCCTCTGGGTGATACGCTCTTCTTCCTCCGATGGATATGATGATGTCTCCATCTTCAGGGCAGGTCTTAGTGAGGGATTAGCATTCACTGAAGGAATAGGACTGCTCTTCTCACTTCTTCTCTTACTCTCTGGTAATGGTGTACAGGGATACATCAACATCAGAGGAGAGAGTTTCTAGAAATTCAGTGATTGTAGCCTAAGAGAAATATCATACTATGTTTATGCTATAAAATTCCCAAAAGAAGACTTTATATGACCAGACAATAAATTACTGTTCATATCTTTTCTGCATACTCCAGGTAAGACTTGCATGTTTGGTCATCATCAGTGAAGCACAGAAACAACCTTTGAGAGAGCTAACAAAGCAAGTCTTCATGGGGACAGGCTGCACAATGCAGCGTCAGAAGCAATTCTGGGACCAATATTAAACAGTTGGTGTTAGGGAACTGCAGGGCCCAAAGACCTGTATTGTTTCAATACAGACTGGCCCTAAAGAGCTGTATCATCATGGGTAATAAGGTATTACTACCTCAACCTGTGGTGAAAGATACAAAAATTCACCAGGACCTGCACATTTGACAGTTAAGAACACAAGGGGATGGCTCCTGGACTTGAGCAGGAAAGATGGTGTCTGGAAGTTATGAAGGTTCTTCATGCACTGATTGGACTGTAAAGAAAGATGTAAGTGCTTCTTCTTTATCCATTTGTCAAAATCCTCATCACTAAATTACTATACCTCACATGGACCTGTGAGTTTTGTGATATATTTTTATAATCAAATTACTTATCTAGACAAAGGCCCCAGAAAAAATATTTCCCTGGGCCCCACCTGGTCTCAGGGCAGCAGTGGGGGGCACATTCTTGTGTCTATCCCCCATTGTCGCTCCATGTGCTGAGTCTCAGGACTCCCAGTAGGAGCCCTGAAGATGGGAACTCATCCTCGGCCCTGGGGGGCAGCAGGTACCCCATGCATCTGTGATCTGTCTGAGGAGAGTGGCCACCAGCATCCTCAAGGAGTGGCCCCAGTTGATGGCCACAGCCCATTGTATGGACGTGATTTGGGCTTGGGGGCTTTTCATCAGTTGATGACTCATTCAGCAAAGGCCCTTAGTCAGTTCTTGCTAGGGACCAGGAAATGCCGTC
This sequence comes from Callorhinus ursinus, assembly GCF_003265705.2. Taxonomy (NCBI): domain Eukaryota; kingdom Metazoa; phylum Chordata; class Mammalia; order Carnivora; family Otariidae; genus Callorhinus; species Callorhinus ursinus. The sequence goes on along the minus strand of NW_027397064.1, from coordinate 33,653,098 downwards.
AGAACAGGACTTCACAAAGATGAGTAAGACTTGCTTCACATCCCCTAGGAGCTCCCAGTAGAGTGGGAGACAGGTCAATAAGCAGATGGTGCAACAAAGCAGAAGAAACTGTTGATAGACGTGTGAGGAGTACAGACTGAGCGTGGGGAGGGCTGTGGGTCCTGCACAGAGCAGGACCTGAGGAGGCTTCACAGAAGGCTCTTTAGACAAGTCTGTTTGGACTAAGCTTTGAAAGATGAGTGTGTGCATGTGTGGGGGGCTCCTCAGCCAGAGGATGGGATGGAAGGAAGGGAATGGGCCGTGGAGCCATCAGGCGTAGGCAAGCAGCTGGACTGGGCCCAAGGGAAGCTGTAACTAGGTTCTGTGTGGCTGGGGTGCAGGGAGAGGCTCGGAAAGGATGAAGCTAGAGAGACTGAGGGTGCTTAATACACCACGCTGAGGAATCTGGGCTTTAGACCATGGACAGTGGAGAAGGACGGACCATACTAAGTTGCAGAGGCGCAGATGGTATTCTGTTTTTAAAAAATCTGTCTGGAAGGGGCGCCTGGGTGGCTCAGTCGGTTAAGCGTCTGCCTTGGCTCAGGTCATGATCCCAGGGTCCTGGGATGGAGCCCTTATCCAGCTCCCGGCTCAGTGGGGAGTCTGCTTCTCCCTCTGCCTCTGCCCCTCCACCCCGCTCGTTCTCTCTGTCTCTCTCTCTAATAAATAAATAAAATCTTAAATCTGTCTGGAGGAGGTACAGATTACAATTTGCGGAGAGACCGAGGGCAGGAGAGAGTTTGGAGGATGTCACGGAGTGCAGTTCAGGGGAGTGGAGAGGCTGAGGCTGCAGCTGCAGGGGAGGGCGAGGCGGGTCAGTGGCTGGCAACTCCACACTCATGTGGATGACTGGTGTGGTGGCAAGCGTATGTTAGAAATGTTTCCACTGCAAGAAAACCCGACCGGCAGTGGGTGCTTTTCCTCCCAAGTGCAGACCTGGGGGGCAGTTGGCATTGGCTGGGGGTCTCAGCACTTTTGGGGCTGGCATCTCTGCTCTGGAAGCGCTCAAGCAGCAAGAAAGGGGAGGAGGTCTCGTGGGCAGTGCCTGTCCCAGTTTGTTTCCTTATAGGTGCCACCTGTTTTCTGCCCTTGACCAAGAGATGCAAGGCAGCAGGCTGCAGTCTCTGCATTATGGGGCGGCACAGGGGGGCAGGGGGCGGGGGGCGCACAGCCAGCCACCGCCATCCTTCCCTCTTGCCCAAGTCAAACCTGCCCCAGGCTTTGCTGACATCCTGTTGGCCCTGTGCTCCAATTTGCTCCCCGTAGAAGCTGAAATAGGAAGATGGAGGGGCGTGTATGTGTGAGAGGTCCCATCCCCAGTTTAAGCAGCAGAAGCTACAGGCAAGGAGGCTGAGCCAGCTCCCTTGGGGGGCCTTCATTAGGAGGGCAGAATGACAGCATAATAATAATATCCACCCCTTATTAAGCAATTTTCATTGGTCATGTCAGGCACGCCACTGAATGGCTGGCTTATCTACTTTTTCTCTGCTAATCCAAATTTGATGTAGATATTATCACCCCATTTTTAACAAGGAAATTGAGGCTCGGGGTGCTTCCCTTGCCCAAGACAACACCCAAGTCGAGGCAATCCCCCTGAATCTCCAAATGTGGTCAGCTCCTTGGCGCTGTTGGGGACAGCCTTGACTGGGGAGAACCAGGGCTCAAAGTCTATCATGAGCTGTGCCTTCAATGTTGGGGAAAATGCTACTGACCAGGCCAGGATCCTTCGTGACAAATAACTTTCCTCTTAGTATCCTGTGCTCACAGCCCAACATCTGTGTGTAGGAGGCCCTCTGCATAGTTTAAGGGCTGAATGTTTTTCCCTTTTCCTTTACCCGAATCATGTGACTGATTACCCTAACTGCTCCCTGACCATTGGCTCCATGGCCCTCCCTCTCGAACAGCTCCTCCTTGGCTCCCACATCCACTGTCAGGTACCAGATAATTGGTATTGTTTGCTTTTCTGCTAGAGCCTTGGCATTAACATTCACTCTCAACACTACCTCTAGAGCATTTTTATATGCTGAAAACCAGTAGAAATGTTGTCGGCGATAATTATAGGAAGGCTGGAATAATGAGTTCCTCTTTAGAGAAAACTGTAAAAAGGGAGAGCAGAGATTTTTGCTCTTATTTTGGTAGGTACTGGGTGCTTTGACAGAGTGCTTGGTGGGATTAGACACAGCAAAGGTGGAGCCCTGTGGCTTTGGAAGGAAAAGAAGGTGAACAAAGCCGGGTCTCTGCCCCGGCAAAGCTGAAAAGCTTGTTCACACCAGCAGCTGTCTCTTCTGGGTTCTGACAGGCATCGGCTCAGGCACCCAAGCATTACTCACATTGTCTGCTGAATAATTGCCCTTAAAAAATAACAGCTGAATGCCTTTTCAAAGGCGATTATGGAATCCGTCCTGGCCCTCCTACAATAAAGGACATTTGCTTATCTCCAGAATTGTTTTATTGGCTCTTCTGGAGGTGAGCAATATGATTTAGTGACCTGGTAAATTCCTCTGCAATCCCTGGACTCCACCGTTCTGTTTCCTCTTTAGTGGGTGAGAAGCAACTGTCGCAAACCTCTCTGCCTTCCTTCCACTTTTCTACACCGCCATCCTCCTCAGCTTTAGAGTATATGGGTTCCCATGGAAACGGCAATGTCCTTGCTGTGGACAGAACTTAATCACAGCCAAAAGGGTGAAATAAAGTACATTTTTATCTTGGATTGAAATTTGTATCATGATTCAGGAGATGGAAGAGAGAAAGGAGAAGAAGAAAAGCAGAGGGCTAAGAAGGATAAGGGCGAAGGGAAGCAAAGAGGAGGAAGAAGGCAGAGGGCGGGGGTTGAAAAGGAGTCTCTGGGCATCTGCCCGAAAAAGACTATGGCAGCAGAGGCTTGGCTGGTGGAAGGTACGATGTCCCTTACTACACGCCAGGCTGGCACTGTCCCACCTCTGCCAAGCCTCTGCCAGAGCAGAGGGCCCTGCTGATGTGATCTGAGAGGCACCTGCCCCAGCGTCTCTCCCCCACTGGTCACCATGCTTGCAATTCGCACGGGAGAGATCAAGTCTCTCAGGAACATTTTTCAGTCGTGACACAGTTCCCACTAAATGAGGTGACAGTTTAAGCCATGATCAACTCATGTTTTTAGAGGATATTTTGCTAGATCCCTTTCAAGGCCTAGCTAGTGAGTCGAGGCAATCTGACACTTAGTAAGCAATAAAAGCCACAAGTCTCCAGAGAGACTCTCAGCTGTTCTTGCGGGTCCTCTGTCCTGCTGGGGGGACCTCATCACCTGCTTCTTGCCATCTGAGTACCTACCCTGTACGTCCACCAAGGAGCAGACCCAGGTTTGTGGATTTTAAAGCTTATAGGATTTGCACCCTCTTTGAGAAAAATGATGCAAAATTACAAATACAAAGTTAGGTACAAGGTCTTGAAAAGGGTCCATGCAAATGAGGAGCTTAATCTTCATTAGCTTCGTGATAATTCGCCTCTGCATTTTTCTCCAAATTAATCTTTAAAACAACGCCATGCGGTACATAATTATCTCTTTTAATAGATAAGAAAACTGAGCGTCTATGAGAGTCATCAAACTTTACTAAAAATTTACCAAAAAATGACTAAATGCATGGACACAGCTGGGATTCCTTGGGATTGATAATCAGGAATAGATCATCTGGGGATGTCTCCACAACTAGGTTTTTTGGTCGTCGTTTTTTTTATTTTTTTGCATAAGCATCAGTTGTAACATGTTGAATCAATCTCACTTTTCCAAAATGTGACTTTCATTTCCCCTCCAAATCCAGACCAGCTGATGGAATTGGATTTCAGCTGTGGTTGGAGAACTGGAGACGGTATCGTGTATCCCACTTGCAAATAATCGATCGGCTTCCTGCAATGCATTGCGTGCTCTCGCCACAGAACAGACATGGAAACTGAGACTGTCAATTGGATGGCTGGTTAATATCCACAGGAAATGTATGTCTGCTCTTCCAGGGCTGGAAATCAGGGCCTGCCTGCAAAGCAACTGGATAGGGCAGTTTCTGGAGTCCTCCTGGTTGCAATGAGTTACGTGGATCCTCTCAGACTGACAATAGAACCATCCTTCCTTTTCTTTCCTTTATTAGTATTTGCAATATTATCCAATCTTCAATTTAAATCGAATCAACTTCAAATAGGTACATGCACAAATATCCTCACATGCAAAGTTCCCCAGTGTAGCTCCTTTGTACTGTCTTCAAAATGGTAGAAACTCAAATTTAAGTCAGAAAAACTGGATGCTCTCCCACCTCATCCTCCCCAGAAAACCATAGTGAGCACATCGGAGGAGGGCAAAGTAGCAGCATGTCCTACAGCAGACCAGCTGCCGTTCAGAGAGCATACCAGTGGTGGGGAGCGGGGCAGGGATCCATCCAGAACAAAGTCCTAGAGAGCAGGATGGGAAGAAGAGATGCCCCCCTCCCCCCACGGAGAGAGCCGGGGTATAAGGGAGAGTTGGGACCCCTGACCAGAACCTGGATTCATGTTTTATGGGAAGTATTTGCATCTGAGGCACAAACCTCTAGCCCAAATCTTCCCAGAGGGCTTTTGTATACAAAGCACCGTTCTAGGCTCCATAATGATAGCATACATTTATTATGAGATTGCTAAGTGCCAGATGCTGGACTAGATATTTTTATATCTATGATTGAATTTAATCAACCATCTAATTTATTCTCATAACACCGTGAAGAAGGAACCGTGGCAAGTAACCCCCTTTTGCAGATGAGACAACTGAGGCTCTGTGAGATTAAGTGATTCTCAAGGTCACCGAGCTAGTCAGGGGTGGAGTCAGCGTTCATGTCTAGTTCTGTCGGACTCTAGAGTCAGTGCTCCAAACCCCGATGACGTTTGTGGAGTGCTTGCCATGTGTCAGTCCCCATGCTCGCAATTTACATGGTCTCTTTTTTGATCTCCACACTGATCCGTAAGGGATTTTATTCCTGTCTTCAATTACTTATAATTTAGTCTGGGGAAGGGAGTGAGGTAAGGGGGAGTGAGATATGTATTTTAAAAACTCTAATACAAATCAGAAAATAAGGCAAAAAAAAGGATGAAAAGTTCACAAAGTCAATGATTCTGGGATGGATTTATAAGGATAGCTGGGATTTTCAACCCATTCAGGTGAAGAAACAGGGGATTCCCCCATGGAAGTACCCATATGAACACAGGCAGGGGCATGTTCAGGAAATGGTATGTGTAGTTTTTGTGGTCTGACTGAAGCATAGGTTGTGTGTGAAGGATCTACCGCTGGGGAGGTAGGCTGGCACTGACCGCCAGGTTGAAAAATTCTCAATCTGGTAGACCGAGGGAGAAAGATGATCAGGTTGGAGTTAAACTTTTTAAAAAAGAAATTGCCACCGGCATTTGTAGACTAGACCAATGCAAAAGTTTGAACAAGAGGTAGCAAAGGTCTGAATCTGAATTTGAGTAGGAATAGGGAGGATGGAGGGCAGGGTCCTGCAAGAGACATGTCTGAAACATTGGCTCTTGCATTCTCAACTAGGAGGGAAAGACTCACAACATAACCCGATTCACTCTGCCGAGGGTCTGTAATTGTGCCAGGATCCCCACGGGGACCCAGAGAGTGTCTCTGGCGGAGACTGTTTCCTCAAAGATGTTGACTCCCTGGAGAACCTGAAGCCTGCACATACCACAGGGGCGGCCCATCTGCAATATGGACATCCATGAGCCTGGAATCTCAAGGGGGTAGGGAAGAGAATGGGAGAGCAAAGAGCTTAAGAAACAGTTTGTGGGTCTGGCAGGAATGTTGGCTGTCATAGGACACAAAATCTGTATTTTGTAAGCATAATTGTTTTACAGGTTTCTATATTTTCTTTGCTGTTTTCCCTTTCATTCTCCTTCTGTGTTTCCTGTGGTGGTGCTTTTCCAAATGAAGTTCCTTCTGAAAATACTGCCTGTCTCAGCTCTGCTGAAAGAAAATCAGAAAAAGGATGCGTTGGTGCTTGGATCTGCGTGTTAACGGTGGAAGAGCATGAAGGCTCAGGGCTGGCTGCGGGGGGTCGGAGTCGGTGCCCCTAACTCCCGGGTCAACTGTAAGTGGTTTACAAGTCTGTTTTTTGAACCAGACCATGGACTCCTTAAATAAAAAACTGAGTCTTCCTCAGGCTGGTATCACTGCCCAGAGGTCACTTGGGAGTGCTCAATAAGTGTTTGAAGAATGACTGAATCCTGAAAACCGTCCGTGTGACACTGTCTTCTTCGCTGTAGAGCGGGGTTCCTCATCTGCACAAGGAGAAATGGCATTCATGTAGGGGGCCATTATACTCATTGGGAAACAAATAAAGATGAAAAATAGATTGGTTAAGTGTAGGCTTCGTCCAGAATCTCCAGGTTAGAAGCTCTGAGCCCATTGGCGATTCATGTTTACTTATCCATGGCAAAATCTAGCTTTCTGTTGTGAGAGAAAATGTTTCTCACAAAGTTTTATTAAAATGTTCAAACAGTCTCCCGGACGTCAAATCGCTCTCACAACACAACTCTTTAGTGTAAACAATCAGAAATGCAAGGATTAAATTCCCCTTCAAGTGTATGAGGACTTAAAAAGAAAATGCACCCATGCTTGACAAAATAAGCTCTGAGCTTTATTGAACTTCTTTTGAGATGGAAGCTCAAGTCTGTCAGTCAACCAGAGACACATCTGGGGCCCCGCCATGCTGACTGCGAGGAACCAGAGGAAGGGATGAGCCAGGACCTTGCAAGCCAAATATTTTCTTCCCTTATTAACAAGGAGAAAAGCTTGAGTAGATGCCATTAGCATACCAGCTGGGCAGAGGACTCATTTTTATTTTTCAAAGACCTAGACCTAAAAGGCCAGACCTCCTGGCTACCAGGATATAATTCCCATGGACGTGGAAAAGGGTAAGCAGTTATTTTGTTTCTTGTTGTTTTATTTTTAAATAAACAACAGTCTGGGAGTCAGAAATGGGGCACAGCAGAGAGGCAACAACCACACCTGCTTTCTCAAAAACGCAACAGTACATACACACCAAGGGCGCCGACTGCCACCGTCATGCTGTTGTCACTGTTTTCCCTAGCGTGAACAACTGAAAGCAAACAATTGGGAAATTAGAAGACAACTTTCCTTGAGAATCTCCCCTTCTGAGGGTCTAGACTGATCTTGCTTGTGTGCACAATAGATTCGTTAACAAAGAAATTTTTGAAAGCACAGCACATATGCTCCTATGTACATTCCGAAAACCACAGAGGATTTGTCTACATTTTAGCTTACACTCAGAAGCCGAAGCGGGCGTAAGTACAGGGAAAAGGCTGCTTTCAAGCGTGCATCATTTTTCACAGACTTCATTAAAATAAAATAAACTTCTTCGCTCCTTAGTGAAAGGCAGTGGGGGGAGGGTGGGGACGGGAATTCTAACTCCCCCTCCTGTGCTGAAGATAAGGAAAGATGGGTCCATTCTGGCCATTTGAAAGAGGCAGAAGACAACACATCCATTCTAAAGATAAATACAAAGAAGCACAAGGATGTCACTGGAGACAGACTAGCCCAGAGACCCAAAATGGAATCAACAGGAGAAATGTGAAGAAAATTTAGGTTTTCTGATTGCGACGCCAATGCCTTTGTCCCCTAGGTTTAGGGGTGCTTCTAGACAATGGCATCAAAATTGAAGGTGCAATAGTTAGACTTACACGTTGAAAAAAGATTCTCCTCCCAGATATCTGAAATATATCAAAATAGCAGTCTCTGATTAGAAACTCGTCTTTCTTTCTACAAGCTTAACAAGCTATTTGAAGTAGTTTGGGTGCCCCCTTTTAAATTTTGAAATATTTTTGACCCATCAAGAAATACTATAAAAATATATGTGTAGCCACCATCCAGCTTAAGAAATAAGATATTCAAAATATAGTTGCAGCTCTCTGTACTCACACCAGTGATCATTCTCTGGCATTTGATATTTATCATTTGTATTTATTTAACAGATACAGATACTCTGACAGGCACTATTCTAAGTATTTTACAAATATGAACTCATTGTTAATCCTTGTAACAACCCAATGAGTTGGACACTACAATTATCCTCACTTAACAAATGACAAAACTGTGACACAGAGAAGTTAAGTAACTTGTCTAAAGTCACACAGCTACCAAATTAGAGCTAGGATACAAATCCAGGAGATGGGATATAGAGTCTGTGCTAATAATAATTGTTACACTATATTGTCTCGTGTCATCTCTCTCTCTCTCTCTCTCTCTCTCTCTCATCTACCTACTTATCTGTCCATCCATAAACAAAACATACTACTACTTCAGCATCATCATAATGTCATCATTACACAGTATGTATTCTTTTGTAATATTTCCTCTCCATTTATTTATGAGATTCATCCACATTGCTGCAGGAAATTCTAGCTCACTCATTTTCATTGTTGGTTATTACATTATGGTGTGAACATACAAAATTATCCATTTTAATACCAATAAACATTTAAGTGTTTCTAGAATGTTTTTCCATTACACACCTTGCTTTATGATCATTTCTGGGCATGGTTTCTGTGTCCCCATGCTTTTTTTTTTTTCTCAAGGGTATGTGCCTACAAGTAGAATTGCTGGATCAAAGGGTATGCTATCTTGAGGTATACCACATATTGTCAAATTATTTTCCAAAGGGGTTGTACTAACTCACACTCTTTCAGTAGATGAGTTTCCATTTTCCACATTATTGCCAAGACCGGATATTGTTTGAAAACTAGTTATTTAGGTATTAGTTATTTTAGACTTTTAAAATTTTTGCCATCTTGTTTTAATTAGCATTTCCTTGATTTCCACTTAGGTCGAAGAGCTTTCTAAATAGTCTCTTCTGAGCACTGCCTGTTCATGTTTGTTTGTTTAAGTAACCTCTACATCTGATGTGGGGCTGGAACTCATGACCCTGAGAGCAAGCATTGAGTGCTCCACCTACTGAGCCAGCCAGACGCCCCTGCCTCTTCACGTTTGTTTGTTTGTTTTTAATCACTTTCCTCTTCAGTTGTTTTTTCTTATTAATTCATAGGAGTCCTTTGTGTATTCTGTCTAATAATCAATGTCCGTAATATTCATCAGAAATTTTTTTCTCAATGTGTTCTTTTAATGAATGTAATGGATACAGGTGTGGATGAGACTACTCCAAAAGACAGATAAATACCTAGAAGTACGAGCTTAGGTCATATGGTAAGTTTATGTTTAACTTTGTGAGAGACTTTCAGACAGATTTCCAAATTGGTTGTAATATTTTAAATTCCTGCCGGAAAGGTATAAACATTCTAGACGTTCCGCATTCTTATCAACATTTGGTGGCGTCAGTCTTTTTTATATCAGCCTTTCTAGTGGATATATAGTGATATCTCCTTGTAGTTTTCGTTTGAATTGCCCTGGTCATTTATGATGTTGAGCACTTTTCATTTGTTTCATGACCACTGTGTATCTACCTTGTGAAATGCCTGTTCAGATTTTAGGTTCTGTGTGTTTTTATTATTGACTCGTGGGAATTGTAGTTATCTATAGATCCTAGATACAAGTTCTTTGTAAGATATAAGTATTGTAAATATTTTATACCAGCATGTAGCTTACTTATTTTTTAACAATGTCTCTTGAAATGTAGAATGCTTCCATTACTCCATTTTATCCATCCTTTTTTTTTTTTGTTATTGTCAGTGATTTCCAGAGGTTCTAAATCTTTCCTTATTTCTAAGTCATACACATATTCTCCTACGTATTCTTCTAGAAGCTTTAAAGTTTTAGCTTTTATGTTAAACAGCTTCTGTTATGTGTTAAGGTGTTTTGGCCCCCTGGTCAAAAGTCAGCAAGTCATATAAGCATAGGTCTATTTCTGGTCTCTTCATTTGGCTCCATTAATCTATTTGTCTGTCTTTTCAGAAATACCACACTGTCTTAATTACTTCAACTTATAGTGAGTCTTGAAATCAAACAGCTTAAGTCTTCCACTTTTGTTCTTCTTTATCAAGATTGTTTGGGCTATTCTAGGTCTTTTGCATTTCCATATACATTTTAGAGTCTGTTTGCAATTTCTACAAAAATCCTGCAGAAATGTTGATTGGCATTGCATTGAATCTACAGATCAATTTAGTAAGAAGTAACATCATAACAACGTTGAGATTTCTGATGCCTGAACATGGTATACTTCTCCATCTATTTAGGTTTTCTTTCATTTATCTCAGTAATCGTTTGTAGTATTCATTGCAGAAGTCTTAAATACATTTCATAAAATTTGTCCCTAGGTATTTTGTATTTTTCATGACATAGTAAATGGTGTTTTTAAAATTTCATTTGCCAGTTGTTTGTTGCTAGTGTATAGAAATACAATTGTGTTTTATATAGTGACTTGCATACAGTAGACAGCTTCTTATAACTCCCAGTGACGGTCCTCTCTTCCAGTGTTTATCTCCTTGTATAATCCCCTCACCCTGTATGTGGGTATCTTTTTTCTAACAAATAGAATATGGCAAAAGGGAGGATGCCTGGGTGGCTCAGTTGGTTAAGCGTCTGCCTTCAGATCAGGTCGTGATCCCAGGGTCCTGGGATGGAGTCCCGCATCGGGCTCCTTGCTCAGCGGGAAGCCTGCTGCTCCCTCTCCCTGCTGCTCCCCCGCTTGTGTGCACGTGCTCTCTCTCTCTCTGACAAATAAATAAATAAAATCTTAAAAAAAAGAATATGGCAAAAGGGATGGGATTTTAGTTTATAAAAAGACTGACTTTTGTCTTGCTAATTCTAGTTTGCTCTATTTTGCTCGTTTGCTCTGATGGGAGTCAGCTGCTCTGTTGGATATGTTCGATGGAGAGGACTGCATGGTAAGGAATTCTGGACACAGAGTAAGGGAGCCTCTGAACACTACTGGCAGAGAAATGGAAGCTCTCCCAGTTCACGAGGAACTGAATCCTGCCAACAACCCTACGAGTGAGATTACAAGTGGATCCTCCCTCACCTAACCTGTGTGTACTTTTGACCAACAAAACCATGAGATAATAGATGTTTGTTGTTTTAAGATGCTAATTTTGAGATAATATTATGCAACGATAGGTAATGAATATGCCAAACTTGCTAAACTCACTTAGTAGCTCTGATAATATTTCTGTAGACTCTTTAGCGTTTTCTACATACAAAACTTAGTTTAATTAAAAGTTTTACTATTTACTTTCAAATCCATATTCCTTTTTTTAAATCTGTTTTGTTTTATTGCAGTGACTAGGAACTGAAGTATGATGTTGAGTAGAAATAATGATATGGACTATCCTTTCCTTGTTCCGCATTTTAGGAGAAATGTATTCAACTTTTCACCACTAAAGATGATATTAGCTGTACGCTCTTTGTAGTTGTCTTCCATTAAGTGAGGAAGTTCTCTTCCAACCCTACTTTTCTAAGGGTTTTCATCAGGAATGGATGTTGAATTGTTTTCAGATGTTTTCTCTGCATTTATTAACATGATCATATTATATTAATTTGATGATTTACATTAATTAATTTTAGAATGTTAAACCAATCATGCATTCTAGGCATAAACCCAATTTCATCATGAAGTATCATCCTCTTTATATATTACAGGATTAAATTTGCAAATATTTTGATAGGGATATTTGCACTAATGTTCATGAGAGATATTGTTTCTTCTGTTAATGTCTTTTATTGGTTTTGTTATCAGGGTTATGCTGGCCTCATAAAGTGAGTTGGAAAGTGTTTCCTCCTATCTATATTACTAAAAATCCAGCAGTGAAACAATCTGGATCTAGTGTGCATTTGTTTCCAATTTATTAATTTAAGCTGAAGTTGTGAATATGTTTTTAATTACAAATTAAATCTAATGGATATGTATAGGGCTGCTCAAATTTTCTATTTCTTCTTGTATGCATTTTGGTGATTTTTTTTTCTTTTAAGGAATTTTACATTTTGTATAAGTTGTCAAACACGTTGGATAAAATTTTTCATAATATCCTCTTAATGTTATTTTAATGTTATAATCTGCAACGTTGTTCTTCTTTTACTTTTGGTATCGGTAATTTGTTGTTTGGGTTTTTTTTTTCCCTAGTCTAGTTAGGGGCTTATCAATTTTATTAATCTTTCAAGGAACCAACTTTTTATTTCATTCACTGATTTTTCTCTATTATTTGTCAGCTTTTTATTGTATTTATTTCTGCCTTTCTATTTACTAATTCATTCCTTCTGATTATTTTAAGTTTAGTTTGCTTTTGCTATTTAGCTTAGCTTTCTAAATTTGGTAACTTAGATCATTATTTTTAATAATTTATCTTTTTCAAATAAAAGCATGAACTATAAATTTCCCTTTAAGCATTGCTGCAATGCACAGACTTTTGTATGTTTTTATTATCATTCAGTTAAAAATATTTTTCTAATTTTTCTTCACATTTTTTTCATACCCCAATTTATCTCTTTTTCTTTTTTTCTCCTAATGTTGTCCCATATGTCTTCCCATATGGTAAGCCTTCTTTTTTTTTTTTTACTTTCTAGGCTTCAATGTGGATAGATTCTACTTCCTGTCTTCAGATTCACTATTTCAGCAGTGTCTAATCTATTGACAATAATCAATCAATAATTTATTTTGGGTATTGTATTTTTCAGTTCTGTAATTCCCATCAACTCCTTTTTTATAGTTTCTCTTTCTTTATTGAAATTCCCTATTTATTCCTTTAATATGTGTATGTTGTCTTTTAAATCCTTGGACCTATTTGTAAAATCTTTTTCTATGACTTTCATCATCCCTATAATTTCTGGGTCTGTTTCTATTGATTGGTTTTCTTCCTGGTTAAGGGTGCCATTTTCTTACTTTTGCACATCTCCAGTAGATTAGATACTAGATATTGTGAATGTTACATTGTTGAAGGCAAGAATTTGTCTTTTTTTAGGGTGTTGGGTTGGAAAGAGCAGGCATTTAGTTGCTTATGAATCTGCTTCATATTTTTATTATTTTTAATTTTTTAAAGATTTTATTTATGTATTTGAGAGAGAGTGTGTGAGCGAGTGAGAGAGAGAGAGAGCATGAGCAGGGGGAGAGGCAGAGGGAGAAGCAGGCTCCCCACTGAGCAGGTAGCCTGATGCAGGGCTCCATCCCAGGACCCTTGGATCATGACCTGAGCAGAAGGCAGACGCTTAACTGACTGAGCCCCCCAGGCGCCCCCTGCTTCATGTTTTTAAAGCTTATCTTTAAGCTGTGTTAGAATGGGTCTGGTGTAGCTAGGGCCAGTTGAGCTCCTTTCTAGGAACTCTACCAAATGCCCTGGGGTTCAGTAAGGTCTCTGAACCTCACTGACTGGTTGGATATCAATTGCCTCCCAATCTTTGTGAGCTCCGCTCGTTGTTTGGCTCATTAATTTGTCCACTAGTATTTCTTGCTTCCCTGGTCATCTTTTGTTGCCCAGCCTGTGGAGTCTCATGCTGCATATGCACAGCTCAGTGTTTGGTCAAAGACCCAGAGAATCTCCTGTCTAGACTCCTTTTTCTGTTTAGCTCCCTCCTTTTTGTATACTGCCCTGTAAATCCTAGCCACCTCAAGAGCTCTGAGTTCCAATGTTTATCTCCTTTATTCAGCAAGGACTGCTGTGCTGTTCGAGCTTGCTGTCCTTCTACCACGGTCTGCAAAGTGCTGCCAGGCAGATAGCCAGGTGATCATGGGGTGATCATCTCAGTTCATTCTCCTCTCTCAAGGACTGTGGTCATGTGTTCTGTTATACAACACCTAAAAACAGTAATTAATATATTTCACCTAGTTTTATAGTTGTTTGCAACAAAAGAGCTAATCTGGTCCGAATTACTTCATCACGACCCAGCAGTTTTTGGTTTTTAATCATAAATGTGTTTTACATTTTATTGAATGCATTTTTTTCACCTACCAACATTATCTTGTGGCTTTTCTTCAGTTTATTATGGTGGTGAATTACTTTAATAACTTTTCTAATGATAAAGTGTCCTCATATGCCTAGGATAAACTCAACTTGCCAATGATGTTTTATTTTTTTAATACTGGCTCAATTTGTTTTTGCCAATGTTTTGTTTAGAATGTTTATCCAAGAATGAGATAAGCCTTCATACTTTCGCTCTCACACTGTCTTGGATTTTGGTAATCAAGATTATGCTATTCTTTTAAAAGATACAGCAGTCACTGCTGTAATAATTTACTATAAACCTGGTGACTTGAAACAACACAAATTTATTATCTTAAGTTCTGGAGGTCACAAGTCTAAAATGAGTTTCACTGGGCCAAAATTAAGGTGTCAAATGCCCATGCTCACTGCACAGGCTCCAGGAGAGAATCAGTTTTACTGCCTTTTCCATCTTCTAGAGGTTACCTGCATCCCTTGACTCATGGTCTCCTTCCAGCCATCACATCACTCTGACCTCTGTCCTGTTGTCACTTCTTCTCTCACTCTGGTTTTTCTACCTTCCTCGTTTACCTACAACTACACTCATGATTACACTGGATTTACACTGGACCTATATAATCTAGTATAATCTCTCTTAATCCTTGATTTAATCACATCTGCACAGTTCCTTTGCCACATCAAGCAAATATTCACAGGTTCCAGGGGTTAGGAACTGGATATCTCTGGTGGGGGGGAGGACATCATTCTGTCTACCCCAAGAAGAGAGAACATTCCCCAGTTTTCTTTTCTTTGAAAAATCTTATATAAAATTTGAATTATCTGTTCCTCGAATATTTGATAAAATTCACCTGTCAAATCGTATGGGACATGTTTATGGGTAGCTTTTTAAAAAGAAACCGCCAAGATGTGTGTGTGTGTGTGTGTGTGTGTGTGTGTGTGTGTGTGTTTCTGTGTGTATGTTTCAAGATAACCAGAATAATATAGTAATAATGTTTTAAGAATAAGATTATTACTTTTTAGTATTTTTCACCATAGGACATATCTCTCTATGGCATGTATATATATATGTATGCCATATGCCACCAAAATGCTGTGTTTTAAATCTCTTTAAATAATTCTTCTCTATGTAATTATGCCACCAACTAGAGATATAGTTGGGTTCTTTTATCTTTTATACTTCAGAATTCTTTTTATCATTTTGATTTAATTTTGCTTTATAATTATGTAAACATTTGCATTGTTCCAATATCAAAACTAGAAAACAGGATTTATTCAGAGAAGTCTACCTTCCCCCCGTTCCCTAACTTATTTCCTTCCTCACCATGTAAGTAATCATTTTCATCAGTGTTTGGTTTATTATTCTGTGTTTTATTTATAATGTGAGCAATTATGTATATGTGTGCATGTGTGCATATTAGTTCCTAATTATGTAAGTATATATGATTATATGTATATTTTTTACATAAAAGATTGCATGATAAACACACTGCTCTAAATTTTATTTTTCTTATTTTTTTCTTACTAACACTATGTTCTGGAGACCACTTCATCACTCTGCAGAGAACTCCCTTAAGACTTTTTATAACTCCATAGTACTCATTGTTTTCATGTACCATGTTTTTTTCAAATAATTCCTTATCTTTGGACATTTGGGTTATTTTAGTTTTTGTCTAATAGAGTGTTCCAACAAATAACCTTATGCATCTGTTATTTGCTAGTGTATTTTTGGGATAGCTTCTTAGAAGTGGGGCCACTGGTTCAAAGAGTAAATACTTTCCTGGACATCCACAGAATCATCACAGAATATCTTGTCAAATTTTTTTGGATTATTGCCAATATGATAGATGAGAAATGGTATTGCAGCATACTTTTAATTTGTATCTTCCATATTAGTGAGGTTGAGCATCTTTCCCTAGGTCTAAAGGCCATTTACATTTCTTTTTTGTGTTTTATTTAAGATAAGAGTACTATCTATACTTTTCTGTACGGCTAATGGTATTTTCCCTTAGTTTTTAGATACTAGACATCAACAACTTTTGTGCAACAGGTTGCTAATATTTTTTAATTTGTCTTTTCCCCTCAAAATATTAAGTCTCATTCTTCTACCTACCTTTTTTTTAATATTTTATTTATTTATTTGACAGGGAGAGATAACACAAGCAGGGGAAGTGGCAGGCAGAGGGAGAAGCAGGCTTCCCGTGGAGCAGGGAGCCCGATGTGGGGCTCGATCCCAGGACCCTGGGATCATGAGCTGAGTGAAAGGCAGCCGCTTAACTGGCTGAGCCACCCAGGCGCCCTTCTACCTACCTTTTTTAGCTGGACTCACTTTCTTTTGCCACCTACCAGTAATCGTCAAGGCAAGACTTCCCCATTAGCTCTCAGGTCTACTACATAAACAGAGGCTCTTGAAAATTATTGTTTTACTATAAAGTAATGTATACCTTGAATAAAAAATACAGAGAGACATAATATTCTTCTGCAATTCTGTTATCCAAACACAAATATTAATACTTTAAAGTATGTTTTCTTATTTTAAAAATATATTGTTGTACAATGGTAGATACATGTCATTATATATTTGTCAAGACCCATAGAATGTACAATTCCAAGAGGCAACCATAGGGTGCACTAGGGACTTTGAGTGATAATGATGTGTTGTGTAGGTTCATAGATTGTGGTTCAAGATGTTGAGAGTGGGGGAGTCTGTGTGTATGTGGGGCCAGCGGGTATATGTGGACGCTCTGTACTTTCAGCTCAGTTTTGCTGTGAGCCTAAAACTGCTCTAAAAAACAGTCTATTAACTTTCAAAAAAATATATGTATGCGTTTTATGTAATATTCATATACTGTTATGGGCAATATGCCATTTTCACTTAATAATACTATATATTGTATAGGATTCTATTTTATTGTTTGGTTTTTTTTTTCCAGTTAGGTATTTTAATCTTTTACATTGCAGTCAAACGTCCTTATAACCAAGTCCCTGACTGTTTCCTAATAAAATTTCATAGAAAAGAAATAATGACTCAAAAGAAATGCACATTTTAAGTGCTTGAGATATTTGTCATCATCTCTCATAGGGGCATAATAGATATTTGTTAACTGAATGAATGAAAACTGGTAGCTTTTCATGGGGAGGGAGGAAGTGAAGAGTCAAGACAGCTGGCTTTCACTTGTGAGGGCACCTAATACTGAAGAGAAAATGGAAGAGTGAAATTTCAAATATTTTTCAAACCACATGCCACCACCCTATCTCCCAAAAACATGTGGCTTTTCTCCAAGGGGAGACTCTCAAATGTTAGGCAGCTGTAGAAATGCTTGTGTTATACCCCACCCCCATTGAGCCTCACCGCCCTATAGGACTTGACCGCCCTATAGGATTCTATGACACAAAATAAAACAAAGAAGCAAGGCAAATATGTTCAACTTTCTGAGGAAGAAAATTCGATGAAAGAACTTCAGATTTTCAAATGAGGTCACATTAGAAAGGTGCTTAGTTATCTGTGAGCCTGCATGGGGCAGCAGAAGGAGTTGGGGTTTCAGTCAAAGTTATGTCTGGACTCACTTCTAGGTTCTGTTACTCACTGTCTTTGTGGATGTGGCCACTGGATTCTTCTGGGTCTCAGTGATGCCATCTGTTCTATCACCTTGTGAGGACAGAGTGAGTACAGTAGTACCCCTTATCCATGGTTCTACTTTCTGTAGTTTCAGTTACCCATGGTCAACCATGGTCTGAAAATATTACATGGAAAATTCCAGAAGTAAACAATTCATATGTTTTAAATTTCTTGCCATTCTAAGTAGTGTGATGAAATCTCACACCATCCCGATGGGGATGTGAGTCATCCCTTTGTCCACCACATCCACACCATCTACACTACCTGCTCACTAGTCACTTAGTGGCCATCTTCGTTATCAGACCAACCAGCCTGGTATTGCCGTGCTTTTGTTCAAGTAACCCTTATTTTACTTCATAATGACCCCAAAGCACAAGAGTACTAATGTGTGGCAATTCAGACATGCCAAGGAGAAGCCATAAAGAGCTTCCTTTAAGTGAAAAGATGACAGTTCTCAACTCAACAAGGGACGAGAAAGAACTTGGATGCTGAGGTTGCTAAGATCTATAGTTAGAATGAATCTTCTAAGATTAATCTCAGGAAACAAACTGAGGGTTGCTGGAGTGGTGGGAGTGGTGGGAGGGATGGGGTGGCTGGGTGATAGACACTGGGGAGGGTATGTGCTATGGTGAGCACTGTGAATTGTGTAAGCCTGTTGAATCACAGACCTGTACCCCTGAAACAAATAATACATTATATGTTAAAAAAAGAAGAAGATAGTAGGAAGGGAAAAATGAAGGGTGGAATCAGAGGGGGAGACGAACCATGAGAGACTATGGACTCTGAGAAACAAACTGAGGGTTCTAGAGGGGAGGGGCGTGGGGAGATGGGTTCGCCTGGTGATGGGTATTAAAGAGGGCACGTTCTGCATGGAGCACTGGGTATTACACTGAAACAGTGAATCATGGAACACTACATCAAAAACTAATGATGTAATGTATGGTGATTAACATAACATAATAAAAAAAAAAGAATGAATCTTCTGTCTGTGAAATTGTGAAGAAGGAAGAAAAAAATGTATGCTAGTTTTATTGTTGTTGATCTCTTCCTATGCCTAATTTATAAATGGAACTTTATCATAGGTATGTATGTATAGGAAAAAAAAACATACTACCTCTAGGGTTTGGTATTATCAGTGGTTTCAAGGATCCACTGGGGAATCTAGGAATGTATCCCCACAGATAAGAGGGGGACTACTGTGTGTGTGTCCAGGGCTTAACACATCTGTCGCATCATAAATGTTCACTAAGTATGGGATCCCTTCTCCTTTCTGTGGCCCATGATGTGGATGAGCTGAGGTGTGATGTTCTTTTTCAGAGTAAACCCTATTGCCCTCCCCTACATATAAAAATCCTGCTTAGGAACAACCCGTGTACAGAAACGACAGTATCAGCCATCCCACGCTCCTCTTTCATCTCTGCCACCAAACACTCGCTGCCACTTCTGTGGGACCCTTCACTAGCCTGACCCAAGCTCTCCCACATGGGGCACCACAGCGCCTCATGGATAGCTCCCGCCACCACCTGCCAGTATCGCCAGACCCTCTACACCCCTCTGCCCAGGAGAGCCCCAGCCCCACACCCTCTAAAAACTGAACCCAAAGCCCCCTTCCTTTGTCCCTGGATCCACCTGGCTGTCCTCTGGCATTTCCAGTTTGAGCTCCAACAGTGTTCTCACCATCACCTATCTGCAAGTAGCGGGGAAGCTGACCCCACTGTTCCCTGACTTTCTGTGACAAGCCAGTTGACACAGGAGGAAGCCATCTCAACCATGAACTGCCTGGTTTTAGTTTCTGTTCTGCCACAATCCAGCTTGGGACCGTGGGCCTAGTCATTTTACCTCTCTGTGCCCCAGTTTCTGTATATGGTAAAAAGAAGAGGTTGGACTAAGTAATCATTCCTCTGGGGGAGCAGTCCTCGTTTTCCAGCCCCTATGCTACTTTTTTTATATCATGGGGAGAAAAGAGTGTGCAGATGTACAGGCAGGTCTCAACTCGGGCTTCCAGGTTGCAGCAACCCCCCTCCCCGAGTCCCTAGGGTGACCCAGCAAAGCTGCAATCCCTTTTCAATGCCAGACCAAGATTTCTTTGACATAACACGATGTGGTGATGAGAACAAGAAGCAACCCAGCTTTTACACGTTGCCCAGGAGCATCTCGTTTAATCCTCATAACAAGCCTTGAGGTTGGTATTGTTCTAGCTACTATACAAGGAGAATGAGGCCTGGTGGGATCACATACTCCATCAGGTTACCTAGTTAGTACATGTGGTCTGACTTCAGAGCCTATACTTTCTGCCTTGGTGTGCGCTACTCAACGATCTCCAAGCTCTCTTCCATCTTTATGATCCCACACAGGCTTTTTGGGCGCTAATGGTGGGCATGTTTAGATGTCCCAAGAATTGACTTTCACATGGAAGTTGTTGTATTTTCTTTTCTTTCTTTCTTTTTTTTTTTTTTAACACAGGGGCCCTGGGTGACTCAGTCGGTTAGGCATCCAATTCTTGGTTTCGGCTCAGGTCATGATCTCAGGGTCCTGGGATCAAGACCCATGCCTGGCTCCACGCTCAGTGTGGAGTCTGCTTGAAATTTTCTCTCTCTGTCTCCCTCTGTCCCTCCCACTCGTGCTGTCTCTCTCTCTCTCTCAAATAAATACAATCTTAAAAAAAATACACTCTAACTAAAATATAAGCTATGGGTGTATTTGGTGTAAAAACCCAGCAAATCAAGCTTTGTCATGTCCAGCTACACTCTCAGCTACCCTCACTTCTGCCCTCCTGTCCTGCTCACTTTCTCAGTTCCTGACAATGTCATCTCAGTCACTCAGGCACTCTTGACTCCTAGCCATGGCACGACACCCTCCCTGCAACTCTCCACTCCCTACTTGGCATACGTTGTCAGTCATCACCACTGATACAGTTCTTAAAATCGCCTCCAAAACCTGCCCTGTCCTTCACGGTTCCACTGTCACCCCTCATGCTTCCCTCATGGCCGCAGCCACCCAAGTCCCACACTCTGCTCCCCACTGCCCGGTGAGCATGATTCGGGCACATCAGATGGACAACAAGAACCAGGTCAAGAGTAAGGGACAGGTTTCCCGAGACCTGAAGCCCTAGCGACCTCCATGTCGGTGAAGAGAGAGGTGGGTGCAAGAGTGGTGTCAAGTCCAAGGTGTCAGCAATGTAAGCAACCATCTCACCTCAAACAAAGACAAGGGGACCTTTCCAGGACAGCCTCAGAACAGAGGAAGTGATCTCCTGCCCATCCTGGAGAGTAGAAACATGTTGCGGGTGGGAAGGGGCTTGAGTAGCTCTCTACATCTGAAATCAGCCCTGACCAACCCCATCTCAGGATAGAGGTCAGAGCGCTTTACTGGGCAGGCGGGTTCATCCACCATGGATTTGGGGCAAGGAAAAGGGCTGGGAACAATAGGTAAGGGGATCTCAGTACTTTGTTAGCCTTCAAATTCTGGACCCTGAGAAGCCCTTACTCTTTCAGTTTCCACCTTGAGTCCTGCAAGGTTGGTTACTGGGTGTCTTTTAATCCCTGCCCCCTTCTGGGAATGACCTTGAGAGCCTCTCTCTAGTCCTTGGGATCAAACATCAGGAGCCCTTCACCTCCCAGCACTAGAACTAATATTACGGCTCTTTGGGGCTGTCGCTTTGTGGAGAATGGATCCCCAAACAGCTGTAGGGCAACCACAGCCTCTTAGCAGACTGCCCAGCACAGAGAAAATTTGTTGAACTACATCACTAAAACAAGGCAGGCAGAAGGATTACATTTAAAACACCTAGGAGCATATATTCCCATGAGGTGCTAGAACTGCAGGCTTCCAGCAAACGGCCACAGCCAACAGCATCTCAACCTCATCAGCAGAAAAGAAGATGTCGAGGGGACCCAGAGGTCACGAAGCAGAGACACATAGAAGTCCTGTGAACTGCAGGCTTGTGAGTCAGAGATAAGCCTTTTCCGACACACCCCCAAATCCTAGCATTTCAGAACTGACGAGTAGAGGACAAACCTGTGGCCACTCCGCGTCCACTAGGCTTAACAGCACGTTGTTAATTACGCACAAGTCTTTTCCGCTGAGCCTGTAAACGGCCTCAGAATCCTTCTCAACACAATACTTCAGGAAGCTATTACAAATCGAAAGCTTGGCAGCTGGGATAAAACTTATTTGCCACCCTGATGTAACACGGCCCTCTCATTCAAAGGGGAGGATCCCGAGACAGTGAAGTTTACTGAATTTTCCGTTTCCCTTGATTATTTAATAATGTAATTCAAAGTGTCACATAGAGCTTTTGACTCCTTTTCCAGTGCTCTTTCTAGTAACAGTCCTCAACCTTCAAATGCCCATTTGCAATCACGTTGTCTTGGAAACGTAAGAGTTTCCCCAACACTTATGACTCAGGTGGTACCCCATGAACAGCTATCTAGCATTCACCCCAAAATAGAGGAAATATATACCAAAATATCTCACAATCCCTGAAAGGATTTAAAGTCATTGGTCACCATGGCAGGTAAGATGTGAACCTGGGCATAATCCTTTTTGTCTCTACTTCCCATCTTTGGCCTCTCTCATCATTTCTCCAGGGGAGTCTAGCAGCTGAACTCAAATGACCATATAAATGGCAAATAGCTACAAGAGATAAATGCTGAAGCAAAACAGTCATATTTGGGGGCATTAGGATCGATTCCTGTTTTCTTAAGCTTTCTGCTTTGTAACAAGAGCATCTTCTGTACATATTTTGCTCTCTTTGATTGTTCACCTTCTCATAAGGGAAAAAAACTTGATAAATCTTTTGTCTGTTTCAAACTCTATAGATTAAATTTTTACCATGCTAATATACTATATTGCTGAAAGAAGATAATTATGTGGTAAAATTAAGACATTCTGCAATTATATCTTGTAATATCATTAATTTCCAGATGCACACAAATTATATCTACCTCAAGAAGAATAGTAATTTCCTTTGTTTTGCTCACAAAAGCAGGTAATAACAATCTTTCTCCTGCAATTATTTTAGACAAATTTTCCAATTTGTTATCTTAGACCTCTCAGAGCAGTAATGATACATTATCTCAGGTTTCAAGTTTCACTTTTATCATTGTATCGCTAATGATCTTTTAGATTGAAAATGTTGTTTTCTTTTTGCGAAAGCATTGACACTCATTGTCATATCTTTCCAGCATCTTCATAATCGTAGGAGAGAAATCATTAAAGGTAATGAATGAACGGGCTTATTGAAAAAATTATGCCATAGATAACATGTCCCCATCTATGCTAACACAAGATCCATTTCATGCAAGACATAGAAAGAAAAAAATTAATGGCACAGAACAAAAAAGCTCAAAGAAGCATGCCCATGAGTAGCTTATAAAGTTATTCCAATCTTTACTAGAATTTTGTATTCACACCAAATCGACAAATATTATTGAGCACTAATTCCATGCAACATACTATGTCAAGGAGTAAAAATGTCACTGGACTCTCTAAGAGTCCATAGTCTACTAGCTGGGGAGACAAGAATGAAAGAAATCAGTATGGAAGAGTGAATCACAATAGAAAGCCAGACCTACATTAGTAATACAAGACTGTTTACCAGGTGAATCTTAGAGAAAAGAATTCTGTGGGTTCCAAGGGAAGAAAGCACGTGGAGTTTGGGAGGTTTGGGAGGAGTTCCTGGAGCAGGAAAGACAAACTGAACCAAATGTAAGAGAAAAGACCCCATGGCCAAAGTTGAACTTGATCAAGTAGACCTTCTCTACGAACCCATCTTTCATTGTCATCATCATCTTTCCACACCTCACCGAGACTCTCCTCGTCTGGCTTTGCTTTATATCTCATTTCTGTTTTCTCTTTGTGATATCACTAACTCTTATGGGTTCAATAACATCATGTCTTAAATCTGAGTCTCCAGCAAATCTGTGTCTTTCCACTTGGACTTTGAATCCTACTTATGCTTCCTGCCTCTACTGATATCTTTCTCTCCATCCCAGTATGAACAAATCTTTTCTATCCAGCCAGGCTGGTTAAATGCCACCTCCAGGAAGCTTTCTCTTTACCCCCTCAGTGGGAAATTATGTGTCCCTCCCCTGAATTCCTACCGCACCTTTTTTTTTTTTTTTTTACCTCTGGCATGAACAACCCTTATTGTTTGCTAAAACACTGAGCTGTGGTTATTTGCCACCATGCCTTCTCCTTTAAGCATTTGTGTATCTATGTCTCCACCACCAAAAGAAGTGGACCCAAAAGCCCGATTGTATTACATGATCCCATCCTCCTGGCCGTAGCTGATTGTGCCATAGGTGGACACCAGTCTCTGGTTGAGCAAACTGAATTTTCTCTCCCAGCAGTTGTGACCTACAGAAGCAAATGAGTTTCTGCTGGTTCTCAAATTAAAATATATATTGGGGGGGCTCCTGGGTGGTTCAGTCAGCTGAGTGGCCAGCTCTTAATTTTCCCTCAGGTCATGATCTCGGGGTCCTGGGATGGAGCCCCACATTGGGCTCCCTGCTTGGCGGGGAGTCTGCTTGAGGATTCTCTCCCTCTCCCTCTCCCTCTGCCCCTCCCCACTCTTTATTTCTCAAATAAGTAAATGGATCTTTAAAGGAATCAAAGGACACTTTCAATAGCATGAAAAGATGACTCACGGAATGGAAGAAGACAGTTGCAAATTATATAAGGGTCTAGCATGCCTAATATAAGAAGAACTCTTACAACTCAACAACAGAAAGACAATCAATCCAGTTAAAAACTGGGTAAAGGATTTGAATAGACATTTTCTTTCCAACTAGTACATGAAAAGTGCTTAACATAATTAGTCATTAGGAAAATGCAAATCAAAACCATAATGAGATACTACTTCACACCCACTAGGTTGACCATAATTTTAAAAATGGAAAATAACAAGTGTTGGCAAGAATGTGGAGAAATTGGAACCCCCCCCACCCCACGTTGCTGGTAAGAATGTAAAATGGTACAGCAGCTGTGGGAAAAATTTTAGTAGAGTCTCAAAAAGCTAAATACAGAATTATAATATGAACGAGCGATTCCACTCCTAGGTACATATTCAAAAGAATTGACAATGAGTGTTCAAACAAAGACTTGTACATGAGTGTTCATAACAACATAATTAATAATAGCCAAATAGTGGCAAAACCCAAATGTCCATCAGTGGCTGCATAAACAAAATGTGGTATATCCATACAATGGAACTATATTCAGCCATAAAAACAAATCAAGTGTTGACACATGCTGCAACATGGGTGAATGTTGACAACATTATACTACATGAAAGAAGTCAGACACAAAGGGCCACACATTGCTTGATTCCATTTATATAAAATATGCAGAAGAGATAAATCCGGAGAGACAGAAAGGAGACTGTGGTTGCAGCAACCTTGGAGGAGAGGGGACTTGAGAGTGACTACTTAATAGATATGGGGCTTCTATTTGAGGGAATAACAAAGTTTTAGACCTCAACAGTGATAACAGTTGCATAACATTGTGAATGTAATTAATACCTCCGAAGTGTACACTTTAACATGATTTAAATGATAATTTTATGCTATGTGTATTTATAAAGTTATTCCAATCCTTATTCAAATGTATTCACATCAAATCAACAAACACATTCCCATGTATATTCTACATGTATTTTACCATCATCATAATAAAAGACATTTAGAGTGGTTGGGTGACTTTGTCCATCATATCCATGGAGAATTGGAAAAATTCAATCCACAAAGAGTGAATGATGAAGCAATTGAGCAGAGAGAAATGTGAGCCTGAAAACAGGAAAGAGAAGTTTCTCTTGTCCTTCAAGTGCTGGCGTCAGTCCTCACGAGGCTCACATGTATTTGCAGCCTTGGGCTTCCACACTCCTATTAAATTCCCTCTTCACAATTCAGTAATTTGAGGGGGATACTGCCTCCCCCAAAGAGCTTGAGGCCCCCCCCCCCCCCCCAGCTCCTTAAGAGCATGGTCTGTAAGAGAATTCATCTCCACTGTTTTGCCCACAGGGCTCACATAACCTAATACCCATTGTTTAACTGGCACACCGTATAAGTGCATTAAAAAGAAAGAAGGAAAAATAGATTCAAAATGAACACAGGCAAAAACACACACACACACACACACAAAAAAAAAAACCCAAAACAAAACTTTTTGACCTAAGTAAAAACAGACCTAATGGAAGAATTTCCTTCCACTTCTCATAATAATTTAAATCAGGTTGCTTAGTAACCATCTTCCTTAAAATGGTACATTTATAAAAAATAGTGTTTTTATAAGAAGCTGTGGATTTCTAAGCCAGATTTTATAACCTCATGCAGGCCCATATGTCTTTTTTCCAGGCTAAATTCCAACTGGCTTGCAGAGGGATACGCATGCTGAAAAGCAATGCTGAGAATGTTGAGGGTCAGGTCGATAGGAGAGGAAGGATTTCAGTGTAACCGTAATATCAAAGGGTGCCTTGAAATGAAAAAGGATCTTGATCTTTATGCTGTGTATTTATTTTCTGGGAAAGAAAGTCATTGGATAATATTGGCAAGGAATAGCATGCCCATGACTATAGGGTGTGCTGTTCCTATCAAGTCACATGAAGAGGTGTCCAAAGAAGGGAGAAAGGAACTCTTAATCATTTGGATTTTATTTTATTTATTTTATTATTTTTTTAAAGATTTGTTAATTTATTTGGGAGAGAGAGAGAGCAAGTGAGCATGGGATGGGCAGAGAAAAAAGGAGAGAATCTCAAGCAGACTCTGTTCGCTGAGTGCTGAGC
Source organism: Callorhinus ursinus (assembly GCF_003265705.2). NCBI lineage: Eukaryota > Metazoa > Chordata > Mammalia > Carnivora > Otariidae > Callorhinus > Callorhinus ursinus. Next base: position 33,626,768 of record NW_027397064.1, on the reverse strand, counting down.
TCGTCTTGGGGCTCAGTCTCATGACCCTGAGATCATGACCTAAGCCAAAAATCGAGAGTCACATGCTTAACCGACTGAGCCTCCCAGGTGCCCCAAAAGACTTCTGAGGTCTTTTTCTTCCCCCAAGTTTCTATTTATTTATTGGGGGAGGGCAGAGGGAGAGAATCCCCAAGCAACTTCATTTGCATTTTATATGAAAACTCCAAAGCCCTGAACAAAATATGACCTAGGAGACGCAACCATTTTGTTGTTTTTCTCATGTAATGCAATTTTGGTATTCATTCTCAATTGTATATCGTAATAAGAATTACCACTTAACATTATACTGGTGCTACATTTGTATAGTTCTTACCAGTTTTTACTGATCAGCTCCCAAAATGGAATATCCTGAATCAAAGATTGAAATGGTATAGTGGTGTCTATTTAAAAAAAAAAAAAAACTATCCATGCCAATTTTTTGGTACCCTCAGGGCAAAAAAAGTGTATCTCATTGCATTCTTTCTGGGTTATGGCTTCTTTCTTTGCTTGATTCGGGGCAGAGGCAGAGACTGGAAGGGAAAACAAACACTCCATCTGAAAACTTGCTAAATCAAGGAACTCAAAAAGTCAAGTAGGCAGTCCTCAATTGGAGTAATTAGCAGAATAGCCCATCTAATGCTGAAGTGCCAGCAGGTACCCAGAGCCCTCTCTTGATTATTATACTGCTTAAATGCACTCAGAGCACAATCGTGTACTCCAACTAAAGAGCCCCCGGCATTCTCTAGGTCTGCTTCCCCCTACGAATCCTGTTCAGTCATTTTCCCTGGGGTTAAAATGGCTGGACAATATCTCTTTGGAAACAATACGAATTTCAGTAAGATCATAAAAGAACACGTTTGAGGAGCTCAGCTGTGCTTGAGTTTATTAGTTAAATCATTTAGAAAAACTTCTCCTTTCTGCTTGAAGTCCTCCTAATTGTGTGACAGGATGAACTTGTCAGAGAGACTGACAGGTAGCATTCTTGAGTTGTCCACCCCTGGTCCCAGCTTCCCGCTGACGTGATGTGTGTGTGTGTGTGTGTATGTGTGTGTGTGAGAGAGAGAGAGAGAAAGAGAGAGAGAGAGAGAGAGAGAGAGAGAGAGAGAGAGGGAGAAGGGTGAGCAATGAAGTTACTTACAAGGTACAGTTACACCAGGAAGAGTCAGCTCAGGGGCCACCTGAGCCTGAGCCAGGGGAGGTCACCATGCCGCACCCCCCCCCCGCCCCCCGGTGCCCCCGGCCCTGGCTCTGGCAGCTTCAGCAGCAGTAGTGGACTCCAGAGTGGATAGGAAACTCTGATGGCCAAGGGACCAAGGAGCCACTTTCAGGAGTTCTTGTGGCCCGGCCCGGAGCTCCCAGTCCTGCTCTTCAGACAGTTTCAGAACAACTGTGCCCTCTTCAGCACCAGCTACTCCTGGGGAGTCAGAACCTTGTCATTTACGGCTCCTCTTCTCATCCTGCAGACCAGTAGTAGCCACACCTAGATATAAAAAGTTTTCCATATCTCATGGAATTCCTTTGTACGTACACTAGATTATTCCACGTGAAAAACACCTCCCCCCCCCAAATGATAAGAAGCCACTTCTGAGATGAAAGGTGTGTACTTAGAGGATGGGAATTGCAACCTCAGCTTTATTCAGCTGTGTACCTGTGCTCATGTCAACTTCTCTGGCCTCTAGCTCCTTCTTTGTAAAATGACACATTTACACCACATGATCTCTAAGTTCCCTTCCAGCTCAACATTCAGCATCAATAGAGCTGAAGTCACTAATATTTCAGTGGGACCATAAAAGTGACCAAGAGGTACTCTTCATTTTCTAGGGTTTAAGTTCCTCAATTCATTAATGTACAGTACATTTTCATCTCAGTTGAGATGAAACTAAGTTCCACTAAGAATTTCGACCCTTGAATATTTTATGGATCATTGTATGACATTCCACTAAGTTCAGTTCCACTAAGAATTTAAATCCTTGAATATTTTATGGGTCATTCAAGGTATGACATTCAACAAATATTTATTCAGTGTCCATGGTGAGCTAGGTCCTGTGCGGAGTTGGAGATAAATGAAGAACGAGGCATGGCTCCCTGCCCTCCGAGTGCTTGCAGCCTAGTATGGGAGAATTAAGCCACACTGTGTTGTGGGTCAATGAGTAGGTGCTGTGGGGGCACCAAGGAGGGGCATGAAGGGCCAGGTGCATGATGTCCAAGAGAAAACCTGATCAGACAAGAGGGAGACAGAGATGGGGAGTAGTTTGTGCAAAGGCCCAATGGTAAGAAAAAGCATGGCAGCTTGGGAACCATAGTAGGTGCTGGAGCCTAGGGACCAAGGACTGGAGAGAAATAAGACTGAAGAGGTTTGGAATTATTACTATTTAATAAAACAAATTAAAAATCAGAAAATGACAGTCAGAACCACGGCGATGTACTTTACACTCAACCCGTGGGTAACAATTTTAAAGTCTGACAATACCAGGTGTTGTAAAGAAAGTGGAGCAATTGAATCTCCTACATGTTGTGTGTGGTGAGAAAACATGCTGGTACAACCACTTAGTAAGACAGTTTTGAGATCATCTATGACTCAGCAATTCTAATCCACTCATCACAACAGTTGCTTGTAATACCCAGAAATGAAAGCAATCCAAATGTCCTTTAATAGCAGAATAGATACGTTAACTGTGGTAGAGTAATGCAATGGAATACTATAAATCAACCAAATAAACCATCTCTAAAGATGTGCAATAATATGATTACAGATCACAAACTTAAGGCCAAGGGGGGAAAAGACACAAAAATGTATATATTATTATGTTTACATAAAGCTGAAAAACAGGGGAAACTAGGCTTTACTTTTTAGGGATGCATAATATAAATCTATTTCATATTTTATGTAAATCTATTTTAAAGAGAAAATTCTCACAAAGGTCAGGGTAAGTTTACCTCTGGGAGAGGAAAGGGGTCTGGGATTGGGGAGGGGCTGACTGGGAATTCCTGGGGGCGTGGCAGCATTCTAGCCACCAAGGTGGTTCACACGGAGTGTTTTCTTTAAAATTGTGTGTTCAACTGGGCATATAGACTATGCGCTTTTCTCAATGCATGTTACATTGCACAGTGAGACTCTTAAATAAAAAAGGAAACACTAGAATCAAACATGACAAAAAAAGAGACAGAGAAGGAGGGAAAGGACAACAGGAGAGAAGGTTAATGGGTACACTTAGTAGCCCTGATTATCTGTGGGGCTATGGCAACAGGGCCTTGGCCAAAAGCTGTTCAGAAGGATGGTTTCCTCCACCTTGAGAACAGCTCATTGTCGCATCCCTCAGCCTGAGTATGAAGTGGGGTCTTTCTCCTCGGAGACTACAGCCAAGGACAGAGGAGGAAGAATGACAGACAGAGAGAGACAGGCCCTTCCTTATCACATGCCCCTTGTGGGGTTCCTCCATGTCTCCTGGGAAACCTGTTGCCCTGTTTCTCTGTCCCCCTCCCTGCCTTGGGACTGTTGCCGGGAAAAAATTCTCAACCTTCTTTCAATTCAGTTCTCTGGCATCTGAGGCAGACCAACCATGGGGCTCCAGGCCACTTACTCACATTTTCCCACTTTTTCTGCTGTATTGTTGAAAGCCCTTTCATGTTTTTCTCATTTGATGCTTCAAACAGTCTCCAGATGTGGGTAGAGCAGGTATCGTTATATTCGTGGAAAGTTAGTCTCAAAGGAATAGTCCAGGGTCATACGGCTCAGACTAGAATGTGGGCCCCCCATTCTGAATCTACTTCAGTGTGCTATCCTACCGACTCCACAGATCACCAGAATATAGGGCCCAAGTCCCACACCCCAAGTTTACATGGCTCGGTCCATTTGTGAGAACCACCAAAAGCCCAGAGATGCTATGGGGGAAGTTACCTTAACCCACATATTAATGCACGAAATGACAAAAACTCTGATTCCTCCCAAACTTTTGGGTCGAGTCTAAATATCTCAGTAGAGCTTGCTTTCTCTGATGTGAATTTCACACACTTTCTTCATTTCACAAAGCACTGAAGAAACAAGATTCTGAAGCTTGCCAAAGGTTTTAGCCCCTTCATTGTTTTATCTCAGAGAAAGAGAAAGAAAGTGAGAGATTCTCTTGTGTTTCAAAGATCTAATTTTTGGTGTGAAAGAGTAAATGTCTCCGAGTTGACCCCTTTGAAGCATGTGGTAAAGAATGAAAAAGGAATGGACAAGTAGAAATCAATACTTCTTCACTATTATCTATCAATGCGGGGAAACCAATCCCAAATGTACATTTCTTTCACTGCTTCAGTTGCTTATAAATATCATACACTAATATCAAGTTTTGGGACAAGTTTTTCAGTATTATAATATCGTCTAGGAAAATTTTCAATATTTAAAATTTCCTTGTAGTTGTGCTTGGTTTTTAACTGGTGAAATAGATGTGTTGGTGGACGATCATTTGTGTTTCGAAATGATTCTCTGCTTTACAGAAGGATTCATTGATCACATACAATCTTTCTCATAGCTCTCATGCTGCATTTTGAAATTGGATTCAGCACCATCCTGAAAAAAATGTAATTACCATCTCTTAGGATCCATCTATTGCATAAAGTGAGAACCATTTATATATTCATTTGATTACAAATTCAACGAAGTCCTTCTTAAACATACTCCAGGAATTATTCCATCGTGTTCCTCTCTTTGAAGTCTAAAACCAGCTTGTCCCGTCACCACGGAAAAAGAAATAAGAATATGACCGATCCAATGGTCAAGCAAATGTCTTAAGTCTTTTCAAGAGGTAAAAACCAAGCTAGAATTCTTAATTGCAATCAAAATCAGACCAGTGGCTATAATTGCTTAAAATGGTCATTTTTCCAAGTTATAATAAATGTAACCATTTAAGCTTATAATTTACTTAAAATAGCAGGCAGAATTGGGGTATTTTATAGCTCTTTCAGTCAGTTTGAACAAAGAAAGCAACATTACTGAATTTTTCAACTTGAGCAAATATTCCACCAAATTTTCCCTATGAGGTACTTTGCTTCGTCTGGCCTCTTCAAAACCATCCTCCAGACCCAGCAACAAAGCCACGGGCATCTCCTTCTGAACACCAAGTTGAGAATACATGGAGCAGAAGAGACAGAAATAAAAAGCTTTGCCAATAGATTTCACCACCGCGATGATGAATTTATTTCTCTCTCTGAATTTTAGTTTCCTTGTCCATAAAATGGAGACAACAATCAGGATCTAGTTCCCAAAGTTGTGAGGATTAAATAAACTAACAAGCAGAAAGCTTCTAGCAGACCGCCTGGCACAAAGTGAATGACAGCTGTTACTCTTCTTTGCGCTGGGGGTGAGGGGACATAGCTTCTACCACTAACTTCGCTACATCTAGCTATATGGCCTTGGTAGGGTTGACCCTCACCTTTTGTAGACCTTGATTTTCTCACTGTGACATGGAACTCTTTTGGGGTCACTAACTCAAACGTCTTCAGAGATCAGGCAATAAACATAAGTGAGGTAGACCAGGTGTAAGACAATCGAACTGCTTGGAAAACCGTCTGAACTTTGGAGTTCTTCCTAGCCTAATGGCATTTAAATTCTGAATTTGTTAAATACACCAAGCCTGGCAAACCAAACAAATACAAACCTAATTCTGTCAATGAGTTGTCAACTTGCAACACCTGGGGGACACTCTGTAATACTCTTTTCAGCTCTGGCATTCTCTTCCTCTTCTTTTCCATGTTCTTCCTCTTCCCCAAATCTACTGTAGGTGGATTCACGTAGTCAATCAACTAGTGGGTCAGCCAAAGGGGTTGGTGATTTTTTTAAAGTAACCCTGGAGTCTGCATTCACCCACCCCACCCCCATCCTTTCCCTCATTTTCCACCTCCACAAATCCATATGTAGCCTTCTCCATACCTATATACCACTGGCTGAAACTGCCACTTGGAGTGTCTATTTCACGTGAGCTATGTATGCAGGTAGCTCTCCTCTACACTGCCTCTCTGTGTGTTTGAGGAGAGAGATGACATGTTTTATATGTTTTGTTCTGGGCTCCACACTCTGTGGACATTTAAGTCATGATGATGACAAAGAGTGCCATACAAGTTTCCATTTAAAGGTATCCCATTTCAGACTTCTAGAGTTTTCTTGGTTCCCTAAGCAGACAGCATAATCATATGTTTCATAAGTCTATAACAAATAAGGCATGTTCCAAAGTGCTGGATTCTTTCCGCTCTTTTTGCTTCCCATTCAAGGCTTAATTGATGCAGCACAATTACTTAAAGCTGTCTTTTTTTTTTTTTTTTTCTCCTCATGGGTTATCCACGGACTACAAACAATATATAGTAGCAACATTCTGGGCTCCGAATGCACCAAGAACATCCTATGCCTACAGAAAGGAGTAAGACACAAAGATGAAAGGAGCTACCTACTTCTTTGAGGCTTTGTTCTTTGAGAAAAATCCTTTTCCTATCCCTTTCATTACCTCAGCGATGGAGGCAAATGCTTTAAGAAGGGTCATATAATACTTTGAAAGGCCTTTTGCCACAGTGTGGTTATTAAGCCCTTGGGAAACAAGGGGCTTCTCTAAAACTATATGGAAAAATCGTACCCCCTGAGAGTCATCTCGGATTGGAATGAAATAAACTGGTTACTCTAGAGAGCAAAATATGATTGATGAAGGCTTAGAACCAGTGGTGTTTGGGTCTCTCACCTCTGGCTCTTTCTGACTTATTCTGTAGTACAACAGAATTCAGGTTGGGTCTTTGAAAAGCTCTCTGGCTTCTAGCTATAATGTAACATATGGTAAAATGATCTCAGCACAGAGTTATGTTTTCCTTTTCTTAATCCTCCCAGTAAGACCAAATTCCAAGAATGGGATGGAAGAAGGGAGCCGGACAGCAGAGAAATACAAGCAGGCTGTGGAAGTGAGAGCTGCATTAGGGCTATGAGACAGAAGAATCACAAAAAGTTCATATCCATAATAAAGAAACTGAAAGCCCCGGATGGTCCCTCCCCAAACTATTTGTGTTCATTTGCCCCCTCCTGAGGAGTTAGGACAATCTAAGTATTTGCTTAAATACACATAAGTACACTCAGCTTATAGGTCCTGGGGGAAAATCCTAATGTGGCTCTCTTAATACCATACAGGAAAATATCTAAAACTTGAATCATCTCTATTTTTTTTAAGTTACTCTTTAATGTCATTTTCTATTCTGTAAGATATTTTTACAAGTCAAGCCGAGTCTGTAATAGGGAAGGGCCTTGAAATAATTCTTTCTCCCTTTTTCCCTGTGATGCTGAAAGTTCACAGTCAGCTCTACAGGCTATTTAGTTAGTGGGGTTCTCAACAGGCTCTGGGGAAAACATCAAGGTTTTCCCTCTCTTACTGCATCAGAGGGAAGAAGAAACAATGTATAATACACAGAGCTACCACTACCCATAGTTTGGGTAAAGAGGGAGGAAGCAGAACGGAGGAATGCAGAAAATTAAATATTTTGACCCATGAAGGGGAGGAGCACTCTGTCCACCCACCGTGCTCCCAGTCACGTGAACGCCATCCCTTGTTAAAGCCCTGAATTAGGGACATTTCCTGAGAGCTTCAGATTATATGTGGGGCTCCATTGAATTCAATTTTGAGTGTAGGAAGTAAAGCCGGTGTCCAATATAGAAGGATTGATCCCTTTTTGAAGCCTATGGAAGGAAGGCACTCGAACGTATACATTTATTGTTTTTTGAATCTGAATACACATGTATTGATGGCTGGCAATTGCAGGTAGTTATAGTACTTTAATAAAGAACTCTGTTTTGGCTTTTAAAAATCAATATTAAAGGAATCGTGTCTTGAGGACAAATTCTCCAGGCTGAGATAATTGGACTAAAAGATATGAGTAAGTGCCTTTCTGCCTCTTCGGGTTCTCATGGGCAAACCAGGTTTCATGAAGACCATAGCAATGGCTGTGCCCACTGCTGGGGGTGAGTGTCCTGATTTCACTAGGACCTGGTGCACTCTGTGTTTTTGTTTCACTTCTAAGTAAGTATAAAAAAGGCATTTCAAAGTTACTCTACTTTCACTGCATCTCAAAGTAGTTTTAAAGTAGTTTTATCTCATTAATTTATACCAACAGGAAGAAATTGGACTCCTTCATAACAGCATAGTTTCCTTTCAGATCTAATTTTCTGTACTTGTGTAGTCAGTGCTAAATTAGGCTATGGATTTAAAAATGAAGCCTGGTTTTGAGGCAATTATCCTTCTACTCTCTGTTCTATTTTAGGAACAAAAACAACAAAAAATACTGTTGCCAGAAGCAGTGGTAATGCTACCACCACCAGGAAAACTGGCTATGAATTCTAGATATTCCATTCATGCTCTGGATGAGCGGGGTCAAGCACTTAACCTCTACCCTCAGTGTCATCTTCTGCAAGGTAGACATAACTATTTGCTCAATTGTAGTCACAGGATTGTGTTCAATACTGAATGAGATAATAACTGTAAGAGTGTTATGCAAAGTAACTTTTATTTAAAACATTGTAACAAGTAACAAACAAATAACAATAACCCAGAAGTTCCTTGATATGGAAGTTACTATGTGAGAGAGGAAAGAAGCTCAGAATCCAAGAGGGAGAGCTTAAAAGGCCCAGTAGGAAAAAAATCATAAACAAAGTAACAATCCCATTCTTTCTTTTTTTTTAAGATTTTATTTATTTATTTGAGAGAGAGAGAGAGAGAGCACATGAGACAGGGGAGGGTCAGAGGGAGAAGCAGACTCCCTGCTGAGCAGGGAGCCTGATGCGGGACTCGATCCCGGGACTCCAGGATCATGACCTGAGCCGAAGGCAGTCACTTAACCAACTGAGCCACCCAGGTGCCCAATCCCATTATTTCTTAAACTCTTTGGATTTTTCTAAATAGACATGGAGTTTTCAAGTAGATTTGTAGGTGGTGTCAATCCTCCTGAAGAAAGTCAAATAAATATGAATCAAATTTAATGTCTATCAATAAAATAATTAAAAGTTAACATACTTATACATGATGCATTGACAGATGAGATCTACAAATCCTCCCGAAACAGAGATATATTGGGAGAGCAGTATCTGCTGAGGTGGCTTACCTTATAACCATAGGTTTTTGGATTTTCTGATGCTATTGTATTTTTTGTTTCATTTTCCAATTGGTGCTTAAAACTAGAAAACATTGAGAAGAGAAATTAATGGGCAAACTAAGACAAATAAGAGGAGAAAATTCCAAGTTCAAGGTTTGGACAACTCAAGATTAAGATGTGACTTCTCTCCCAAACTGATCAATGCAATTGTGATTCAATGCAATCACATTAGAGATCCTATCATTTTTTAAAGCTTTTATTTAAATTCCAGTTAGTTAACTTACAGTGTAATATTAGTTTCCGGTGTATAATATAGTGATTCAACACTTCCATACATCACCCAGTGCTCATCACAAGTGCACTATTTAATCCCCATCACCCATTTAACCCAACCCCCCCCACCTTCCTTTTGGTAACCACCAGTTTGTTCTCTACAGTTAAGAGTCTGTTTCTTGGTTTGCCCCTCTCTCTCTTTCTTCCCCTCTGCTCATTTGTTTTGTTTCTTAAATTCCACATATGCACGAAATCATGTAGTATTTGTCTTTCTCTGACTTATTTCGCTTAGCATAATACTCTCTAGCTCCATCCATGACATTGCAAATGGCAAGATTTCATTCTTTTTTATGGCTGAGTAATATTCCATTGTGTATATATATATATATATATATACACAAACCATATCTTCTTTATCCACTCATCAATTGATGGACACTTGGGCTGTTTCCATAATTTGGCTATTGTAAATAATGCTGCTATAAACATAGGGGTGCAGGTATCCTTTGAATTAGTAGTTTTGTATTCTTTGGATAAATACCTAGTAGTGCAATTGCTGGATCATAGGGTAGTTCTATTTTTAACTTTCTGAGGACCCTCCATACTGTTTTCCACAGTAGCTGCACCAGTTTGCATTCCCACCAACAGTGCAAGAGGATTCTTCTTTCTCCATAACCTTGCCAACATCTGTTGTTTCTTGTATTGTTGATTTAAACCATTCTGACAGGTGTGAGGTGATACCTTATTGTACTTTGATTTACATTTCCCTCATGATAAGCGATGGTAAGCATCTTTTCATGTGTCTGTTGACCATCTGCATGTCTTCTTTTGGAAAAATATCTATTCATGCCTTCTGCCCATTTTTTAATTGGATTATTCATTTTTGGGGTGTTGAGTTTTAGAAGTTTTTTATGTTTTGGATACTAACCCTTTTTGGATATGTCATTTGCAAATATCTGCTCCCATTCCATAGTTTTGTTGATTGTTTCCTTTGCTGTATAGTGGCTTTTTATTTTGATATAGTCCCAGTAGTTCATTTTTTAAATTTTGTTTTCCTTGCCTCAGGAGACATATCTAGAAAGAAGTTGCTATGGCCAATGTCAAAGAAGTTACTGCCTGTGTTCTCTTCTGAGATTTTTATGGTTTTAGGAGAGATCCTATCATTTTGTGTGGGTGCATGTATATGTGTGTGCAAATTGACAAGTTGATTCTCAAATGCATATGGAAATGCAAAAGGCCTAGAAAAGACAAGACAATTTGAATAAGAAAAAGTTGGAAGACTTACACTACCAGATTTCAAGCCTTATTCTAAAGCTGCAATAATTAAGACATTATATTGGTACAAGGATAGACAAATGGACCACTGGAACAGAACAGAGAGTTCAGAAATAAACCCACACATGTACAGTCACTTAATGAATTATAAAGGCAACACTGAAATTCAGTGAAGAAAGAAGGATCATTTGAACAAATGATGCTGGAGAAACTGGATATCCATATGAAAAAAAAGTGAACTTGGACCTCTTTCTCACACTATATTGCTAAAATTAAATCAAAAATAGATCAGAAAACTAAATGTGAAAACTAAAAAAATCAAGCTTTTAGAAAAAACAGAATATCTTCATGAACTTGAAATAGGTAAAGATTTCTCAAACAGGACACATAAAACCCAGAAAAGACTAAAAACAGAAACAATACTTCGGACTTCAGTAAAATTAATAACTACTATTCATTATATTTGGAACATAAAGATATATACAACATTATGTATGTTATACTGATACACATATATAATTATATACATATGTACCTACATAATACATATATACAACTGTATATAATTAATACAAATTATTATACATATTAATGACACAGACACATCCAGAATATATATAAATATCTTTTACAGTTCCATAATCTAAAAAACTAAACAACCCAATTTAAAATGGGAACAAGACTTGCATAGGCATTTCTTGTCACCCATCACAAAAGAATGTCTAAATCATGAGAAAAGATCATATAATTTGTATGAGGGAATTAAAAATCAAAACCACATTGGGAGACCACCACACATACACCAAAATGGCTAAAACTGAAAAGACTGACAATAACAACTTTTGAAAAATATGTGGAGCAATTAGAATTCTCACACATTGCTTATAGGAATGTAAATTGGCAGAACCACTTTGGAAAATATTTGGCAGTACACATTCCAAAGCTAAACATAGGTTTACCCTATGAATCAACCATTCTACCCCTGGGTGCAAGCCCAAGGGGAAAAAATGAGTGAATATGTCCACCAAAAGACATGCTCAAGAATGTCAATGACAGCTTTACCCATAATAATTAAAAACTCTGAGTCACCCAAAGGTTCTTCAATGTGAGAATGGATAAATGAATTGTGATATATTCATACAATGGAATACTATTCAGCAGAACATGGACTACTGATATATTCAACAACATGGATGAATCTCATGTATATTACGCTGGGCAAAAAAATAAATCTAGACACTGTACATACTCTGTGGGTCCATTTAAATGAAATTCAAAACCACACTAAACTAACCAATATATACAAAAGTCAGAGCTGTTGATCCGGAAGAGGCATGAGGGAACTATCTAGGGTGGAGTTCTGTATTTTGATTTGCATGGTTATTACAGGGGTACATACATACGTAAAAATTCATTGATTTGTATGCTTAAGATTTATGATCATGACTGCATGTAAGTTATATTTCATCTGAGAAAGAAGAAAAAGGAAATAAATGATCTTTCACTGTAAAGATATTAAAAGTTAATCTCCTTTCTGAAATGTAATTCTAGATGTTCGGTGTTAGAGTACACCTTAAAGATCAGTCACCTCGTCTTATAGATGTACCTAAGAACTGGAGTTTACCCTGTCTTGTCCAAGGCCAAGAGCAAATTAGTGACACAGTTAAGATCAGACTCCAAGACTCCTGATGACCCTGTCCAGTGGTTTTTCCTCTCCCTCACTCCACTTCCCAAAAGCACCCCTGAGAAGGATGCTGGCACCTAAGTGAGCTCACCAATCAATCCCTATGTCCTAATAAAATGTCTGTGGAACTTAGTCTATGCATCTCCTCTGCTGGAATTCTCTTTCTTAATTTGTTTTTTTTTCTACCACATCTCTATTACCAATTTATCTTTCAAGACTCTGCTCAAAATTCCCCATTTTTTTAATTCAATTAGCCAACATATAAGTACACCATTAGTTGCAGATGTAGTGTTCAGTAATTTATCAATTGCATATAACATCCAGTGCTCATCACATCACATGCCCTCCTTAATGCCTATCATCCAATTCCCCCATCCTCCCCACTCACCTCCCCTCCAGCAAACCTCAGTTTGTTTCCTATAGTTAAGAGCCTCTCATGGTTTTTCTCCCTCTCTGATAAAGTTCCCAATTTTTTAGTGGGCTTTCTTTATTCTTTTCCTCTGTGGAATTGATTCCCTTTTATATCTATGATAATAACATCTATTCTTTTTACCAGTATTTATTGGTCATCCACTATGTGGATGCTGTTGTAGATGCTTAGAATTTAGCATTGAGACATATAAATTTCTTGTCTCTGAGGGGAGAAATAAGGTCAGGAAATGACAAGAGACCCTAAGTAACAGTGTCAGGACATGGTAATAGGAAGTGCTCTTTAGATCAGTGGGTCAGTAAAGGTGTCTTTGAGGAAATGACATTTGAGCCAAGATCTGAAGGAAGCAGATGATGAGTCTATCTGAAAATGAGACTCCTCGATGTATCTGTTTATATGTCTGTTTTGTCCATGCCAGAATCTGATTCTGATTGAGGGCAGAAATGGTATCTTAACTCATATTTGTATTCTGGATCAGTATAGGGACTCAAAAATGTTGGTAAAAATAAGTGAATGACATAAGCAACAGAAGGCACTACAGACAAAGTGGACTTGAGAATTTTGAATTTTTGTGATTCAAAGGACAATCAAGAAAGTGAAAATAAAATCCACAGAACAGGACAAAATAGTTGCAAATCACATTTCTGGTAAGGTATCTAGAACATATCTATACATCTAGGATATTTGAAGAATTCCTACAACTTAACAATAAAAATAACCCAATTAAAAATGGACACAGGATATGAATAAATATTTCCTCAAAGAAGATATACAAATGGCCAACAAGCACATGAAAAGTTGCTTAAGACCATTAGTCATTAAGGAACTATAAATCAAAACCATAATGAAATACCACTTCTCACTTGCAAGAATGGCTACAATCAAAAAGACAGACAATAACAAGTGTTGAGAAGGATGTGGAGAAACTGGAACTGTCATACATTGGTGGTGAGAATGTAGAGTGGGGCAGCCATTCCGGAAAATAGTTTGGTAGTTCCTCAAAATGTTACATGTGGAGTTACTATATAACCAAATAATTCCACTCCAGATGTTCATCCAAGAGAATTGAAAACGTAAGTCCACCTACAATTTATATGTGAATGTTCATGTTCACAATAACCAAAAAGTGGAAACAGCCCAAATGTCCATCAGTTGATGAATGGATAAAGAAAATGTGGTATATACTATTCACCCATTTAAAAACAAGTGAAGTACTGACATGCTATAACATGGATGAGCCTTGAAAACATTAGGGTAAGTGAAAGAATCCATACACAAAAGGAATATTGTATGATTCCCTTTATAAGAAATGTCCAGAATAGACAAATCCATAGAGATAAAAAGTAGATAAATGATTGCCAGGAGTTTGGAGGTGGGGAAACAGAGAGTGACTGCCAGTGGGTGTGGGTTTCTTTTTGGGGTGATGAAAATATCCTGGAATTAGATAGTAATGGTGGTTGTACAACTTGGTGAATAAACTAAAAACCACTGAATCATATACTTTATTTTTTTATATAAGGTTTATTTATTTGAGAGAGAGTGGGAGAAGGGGAAGAGGGAGAGAAGAGAGAGAACCCCAAGCAGATTCTGCACTGAGCATGGAGCCCAATGTGGAGCTCGATCCCATGACCCGTGAAATCATGACCTGAGCCGAAACCAAGAGTTGGACACTCAACCGACTGAGCCATCGAGGCACCCCTGAATCATATACGTTCAAAGGGAAATTTTTTTAAATTTTATTTTATTATGTTATGTTAATCACCATACATTACATCATTAGTTTTTGATGTAGTGTTCCATGATGCATTGTTTGCATATAACACCCAGTGCTCCATTCAATACGTGCCCTCTTTAATACCCATCACCAGGCTAACCCATCCACCCACCCCCCTCTCCTCTAGAACCCTCACTTTGTTTCTCAGAGTCCATAGTCTCTCATGGTTTGTCTCCCCCTCCGATTTCCCCCCTTCATTTTTCCCATCCTACTATCTTCTTCTTTTTTCTTTTTTTTTTTTTAACATATAATGTATTATTTGTTTCAGAAGTACAGGTCTGTGATTCATCAGTCTTACACAGTGCTCACCATAGCACATACCCTCCCCAATGTCTATCACCCAGCCACCCCATCCCTCCCAACCCCCCACCACTCCAGCAACCCTCAGTTTGTTTCCTGAGATTAAGAATTTCTTTTTTTTTCAAGCATTTATTTTTTTAATTTTTTTATTTTTTTAAAGACTTTATTTATTTGACAGAGAGAGACACAGTGAGAGAGGGAACACAAGCAGGGGGAGTGGGAGAGGGAGAAGCGGGCTTCCTGCTGAGCAGGGAGCCCGATGTGGGGCTCGATCCCAGGACCCTGGGATCACGATCTGAGCTGAAGGCAGATGCTTAACAACTGAGCCACCCAGGCGCCCCAGAGATTAAGAATTTCACATATCAGTGAGAGCATATGATACACGTCTTTCTCTGATTGACTTATTTCACTTAGCATAATACCCTCTAGTTCCATCCACATCATTGCAGATGGCAAGATTTCAGGTTTTTTATGGCTGCATAATATTCCATTTTGTGTATATATATATATATATATATATATACCACATGTTCTTTATCCATTCATCGGTTGATGGACATCTTGGCTCTTTCCATAGTTTGGCTATTGTGGATATTGCTGCTACAAACATTGGGGTACACGTACCTCTTTGGATCCCTACATTTGTATCTTTGGAGTAAACACCCAGTAGTGCAATTGCTGGGTCATAGGATAGCTCTATTTTCAACTTTTTGAGGAACCTCCATACTGTTTTCCAGAGTGGCTGCACCAGCTTGCATTCCCACCAACAGCATAGGAGGGTTCTCAAAGGGGAATTTCTTAACATGCAAATTATATCTTAATTTTTTAAAAAGAACAAATGAATGAATGAAACAAAAGAACAAATGAATACCTAGGAGAGACCTCAGGCTTTGTAAAATTGTAACAAATATGAGCTCCTCAAATGCCGTGTCCATCATGAAATGGCAAAATACCACCATTTGGTTCCCACAGTGTTTCCTGCACTTGGTCAAAAGGCTGCCAACAGCACCATCACTGAAGACAGTATCTGGCCCATTGATAATTGAAGCAGTGAGCCTAAACCAGGGCTCTGGCCACAAAGGCAGCATCCAATGCCAGAAGCACATGAGAACATCTGGACAATGTCATAGCCAATTCAGACTTCACCCACACATCATCTGGTCATCTGATTACAGTTCCTTATAGCCTTAAAATTCTACAGGGGAAAAACTCACTCAGAATAAAAGATGTCTGGGTAAGTTCATTCCATAACAAGCCAATGAAAGCAGTAAAGCAAAGGAGAGCGTAGTAACAAAAGATAGAGAGAGGGACCTTGAACAAAAACAGCGAGCTTTTTTGATCCTGTTGTTTGTCAGAATCAATAGAAATGTTTTCTTTCACTTGGAGAGTAAGAATTGGAATTTGTCGAAATTGGATCTTGAAGCACTTAGAATGTTTTCTTTTCTTTCTTTCTTTCTTTTTTTTTTTTTTTTGGTATTTGAACAATGGCACACATTCTGTTTACCAGGAAGCTCTGACCACCACGGCAAAAATTGTAGCAATTGTAGTAATTCTATACTTAGCTTTCTGTTTTCAGGGTTGTATAAAATAGGCTCAGAGATATTAATGGGCAGTACGTAAAGAAAACCCTTAAGATACTTTTGAAAATACGTAAACTATCTCCCTTTATATAAATGCTTTTTTCTGGAAATATCATCGGACTGTGATGTTGACTGGTAGGTGTAAGAGTGAGAACACCATTGTGAACTCTCAGTGAAAATTCCACCTCAGAAATAGGGAATAATTATGGTAAGTGCATGATTTCAAGATAAACCAGTTTTATGCAATAAACCAAAATGAGTGTGGCAGTGTAAGTTTGCTAGCTTTGTACAGCTTTGTTTTAATTACGGACTGATACCACAGCTGCTACTCGTTTACCTAATAATTGAGCTTGGGTGTATCAAAAGTAGAGGACCCCAGGGCTGGAACTATGGTGCCTGAGTGTGAGAGCAAGCATGTCATGGTAACCTTCAGTGCACAGGCTATGAATTGCTGTAGGATTTTGCCTAAAGCCCCATGAAATTCATGGCAAAGAGAGCATTGTGTTGAGCTATGGAATAAAAAGCAGCTGTCCAATAATGCCTCCAAATAGGCCAGTGTGGGCCTTCCGCATACCCCTGCTGTGACTCAGAAAATTCTTCACCAAAATCCCCCCTGGCTTATCAGGTCTCTAAAAGATTCCCTGTCTTCCCTACAGCAAACACTGTGATCCAATTGAAATGAGGTCATTCAGAATTACCTTTCTTCCTATACAGTGAGTTTATGTCTATGTCCTTTCATGTGAGTGGACATAAGATCTGTCTTAGGCTTTTCTGGGTTGATAGGCCCTTTAGGCTGATCTGCAAGGCAGTGCTGGATTGGACCAGTCCTGCAAATACAGAAAGAATAATTTGTCTGTTTTAGCATGTGAAAAGTTCTGTCTAATGGAGCTATTCACTCCAGCCAATGCCCAGCATACTTACATTTTCTCTCCCCAAATCCCATTCTATCCACCCTTTGAGCTGGGCCATCCTCAGCTCTGATGCCTAAATCCCCAACTGTGCAGAGGTGTATTCTCCCACATCAGGTAAGACTTGATAAATCCAGATGAAAAATTTCAAGATGAATCCTTCTGGTTTTGAAATAGAAGATGTTGGTTAGGATAGTGCTTGCAGTTGAAAATGTTTTGTACCTGTCCCACCCTCAGCTCCAAGGCAGGTCTTTCTCCCTAAATTGTCACAGGGACTATCACTGGACACTAACTTTTTATCTAAAGCTGATTGGGCTCGAGGCCCCAGCATCTTTAGCTAAACTCAGCCATCAATAATGGGTACCTGGAGATGATCACTCCCATTTTTTTTTTTTTTTAAACCCGGAACACTGCTATTTTAGTTATCCTTATACAACTTCTGCATCTAAGGTAGCAGATTCTGAATGAGGAAATATAGTTGTTCAATTTCCCAGTAAGATGGCTATTTATTTTCCTCTATTTCCTAAACTTTTTCTGCATCTTTATAATAAACCCACAATATCTCTAAAGCCCTGATTTTTATCTAAAGGAACCTATTTCTGTTCCTTGCAACCTGATGAAGCTTAACAAGCCAAGGAGCTTGATAAGTGCCAGGAGGGCAGGGATCCCATCTATTTGTGGACTAGTGTAGGGGCTCAATAAATATCTGTTAAACGCATGGAAAGCAACCTTATTGTTTCTGCTTTTCAGCATGGATTTAGGATGGGGGAATATACATTAATCTAGATGATGGTTCTTAAACTCTGAATATTGTCAGCATTGCTAAATTAGCCTGTCTGAAAAGGAAAATTTCAGGTCAAAATGAAAAGCTATTCGATTGAAGTTCAGCTGATAATTGGGAAGAATTAATTGGAGTTAGTAAAGGAGAATTATTTACTTAATGAGTTTCATCAGTATGGTGTAGTGTTTTACTTGTCTTACTGATTGATGTAGATAAGGAAGCTGAATGGTTTCATTTAGGGAACATTTAGGTCTCCCGCAAATGCACAGGTAGGTCTGGGGCTCAGAGTTCTGAACCAGCGCTGGGGCAAGTGTCCTGGGTCCTATCGGGCAGTGGTTCTCAAACTTAGTTTGCATCAAAAAAATCACTGGGAGGTACTTTTTAAAACTCAGATTGCTCTCGAATTTCTGAATCAGAAGATGTATAAGTCAGGGTTCTCCAGAGAAATAGAACCAATAGGAGATATATCTGTATTGTATTTATAGATATATATATATGTTATAGAGGATGAGAATTCCCACAATATGCCATCAACAAGCTGGAGGTCTAGGAAGATCATTCCAATCCAAGTCCAAAACCTGAGATCTTTAGGAGAATGGATGGCTCAAGTCCCAGTCCAAAAGGAGGAGGCTAATGTTTCAGATCCACTGTCAGGCAGAAAGAGAATTCTCCCTGCCTCCACCTTTTTATTCTATTCAGGTCCTCAGTGGATTGGATGAGGCCCACCCACACGAGGGGAGGTGGGCGGGGGGGGGTGTGGGGTGGGGAGGCAATGGGCTTTACTCCGACTACCAATTCAAATGCTAATGTCTTCTGGAAACACTCTCACAGACACACCCAGAAATAATGTTTAGCCAGATATCTGGGCACTCCATGGCCCAGTCAGTTGAACGCATACAATTAACCATCACAAGTCCATCCCTCATCAGGCTGGCAACCATAAATATCTCCTTAAACCACAGTTAATCTCTATTTAAATAAAGAGAATAACAACATCATAATTCCAACTAACATCTAAGGACCATCCCGTGTACAAATAAAGAAGCATTACTTCCTTCCTCAGAAGAGAAGATAAAAACTTTGAATGATGTTTACTCTCCCCTTGATATCCCATAACTTAAATACTATCATGTAAAATTAACAATACTTAAATACTATGATATAAAGTCTATACATTTTATGTTACATGATAAGGGGATAAGGAAGGAAAGAAAACAAAGGTACACACACACAGATATATTCACAACAAAATAAGGAGAACATACTCATGACAAGTACAGTCCTCATTTCTGTAACTGGTCATGTGGTGGTAGCTGGTATTTATAAGTACCTTCTTCCTCTACCTGATGTGGGAAACAAAGGCAGAAGAAAAATTATTAAATTTCCTTACTACCTACAGCCCACTGACAAGTCCTTGAGGCAGGCAGAGTGACATTCCTCCATAGACTCAACTGCCTCAATGTTGATACTTTGCTAAGAGCAAAAGGCAATCCTAGCCCAACCCCCAGGACCCTGTAAGTCTAACTGAACATATAAAAATTCCTTTGGAAACTTCCTTTATTTCTACCCCCCACCAAGATACATGTTAGCAATCATTGCCCAAGACCCACCGATATACAACTGAAGGGTCTCATGACTGAGTTTTTACTAAACAGTAATAAATGATCTTTCCTAACAATAGGATCCCCTTCAGGATCCTGGGAACCTTGTTTCCCCAATGCCTGGGAGGCTTATGCTATCCCTAACCCCCTCCCAATTTGAAAGTATACAATGGGCCACTCCTCATGACCCCAGTGCAGCTCTTGCTGCCCACGGGTCTTGTCCCTGGGCTTTAATTAAACCACTTTTTGCACCAAAGACATCTCAAGAATTCTTTCTTGGCCATCAGCTTCAAACCCTAACTCCTTTCCTACATCACTACGCATTCTGTACTCCCTTTATATTCAACAAGCACCTCAACTAATCATGCTTTTTTACCTGATGGGTGACTCCAATCTTCATTCTTGAAGGGCCTGAGCCATTAGTAGTCCTGCCTGGATTGAGTTGTTGCAGTTTTCCATTGATCTTAATCACAGGGTATGGACGCCCTAATGGATCTCCACTGTGGAATAGTAGTCCAATTTCCCCTCATAGTCAGAATCCATCACCCCAGCCAACACCATAATTCCCTTCTTTGCCTTTTGACTGAGAGGCATGTGGATCCCAAAGTGGCTAGGTGGCAATCTTAGCTCCAGTACAATGGAATTATTGTTGTATCTCCTGAGGGAAGCATTCCTCCTTTTGGAACTGAGACCCTTAGGTCAGCAGAGCATAAGGTCATAGGAACTGGAAGCAAAAATCTTGCTAATGGATTATTAGGTATAGTAGTGAGTCATGACATTCCCATTTCTACCCCTTGAATTCTGGGCCTGTGAATCTTGGCTATAGGAGAAACAGCACCATATTTTGGACATCTATTGGACAACTGACTCAGAGCACATACAGCCTCCTGAAAGCTTGCCCTAGCAGGGCAAAGTATTGCCACCTAGCTGGCATGATAACTGTCTTCAGAAGACCCTTCCACTGCTCTTTTAAGCTAGCTGCTTTAGGATGGTGGGGAACACAGTAACACCAGTGATTTCCATGAGCATGAGCCCATTGCCACACTTCTTTTACCACGAAGTCAGCTCTCTGATCAGAAGCAATTCTGTGTGTAATAGCATAACGATGGATAAGGCACTTTGTAAGTCCACAGATGGTACTTTTGGCAGAAGCGTTGTGTGCAGGGAAGACAAATCTGTATCCAAAGGCAATGTCTATTCCAGTAACAGCAAAACACTGACCCTTCTGAAACAAAAGCAGTCCAATGCAGTCACCCCACCAACAGGTAGCTAGCTGATTTTTTACCTGGTGGGGTGACTTCACTGATCACCTTAGGGAACGGTACCCTACTGGGGATTCAGTGTTGGTCTCTGCTGCTACCAGGTTGGCCTTGGTGAGTAGAAGTTCATGTTAATGGGCTCATGCATAATGTCTATCACTGTCACATGACCACTGTGTTCATGAGCTCACTGGGTGATAACAGGCTGGGCAAAGAGACTGGTAACCACAGAACAAAGTCATTCTATCCACTTGACTAAGAAAAACTTCCTCTGCTGAGGTCACCCTTTTGTGAAGATTCACATGGGACACAAATATCTTCACAGTTATTGCCCGCAGTTGTTGCCTATCCATGGTGCAAAGGTCCATTCATATACCTTTACCCAAATTTCCTTGTCACCAATTTTTCTAGTCATGTACCTTCCAAGTCCCTGACCATCCAGCCAAACTATTGACCACAGTCCATGAATCTGTATTTAATTGCACATATGGCCATTTTTCCTTAGAAACAAAGTGAACAACCAGGTGCACTGTTCATAGCTCTGCCCACTGGAAAGATTTGCCTTTACCACTTTCAGGGATGCCTCAGAAAAGGGCTATAGTGCTGCAGCAGTCCACTTTCAAATGGTGCCTGCATATCATATAGAGCCATCTGTAAAGCAGGCCTGAGTTCTCTCTTCCTCTGTCAACTAACCATAGGGAGCTCCCCATGCGGTCATTAGCTGCAGGCCAGGAGAGAGAAGGCAGTGTAGCAGAAGTGAGGACCATAGGCATTTGAGCCACTTCTTCATGTAAATTACCTATGCCTTCAGCTTCTGTCTAGGACCAATCCCATATATACCACCTTCATTTGATACTGGAGTGTTCCTGTGCATGCCCAACTTCATGATCTGGGGAGTCAATAAATATCCAGTTCATAGTGGAATCACATGGTACCTTTGTGGCTCATGGCCAAGTATTCAGTCTTTACTAAGGCCAGTCAAGATCTGTTTCCCAAAAGGAGAGTAGTTATCTGCAGGGGATGGTAGGATCTTGCTCCAAAGTCCTAAGGGCCTATGTTATGACTTACCTATAGGGAGCTGCAAAAGGCTCCAAACAGCATGGCTACCTGTCATTGACACTTCAAACGTCACTGGATCTGCGGGTCTGTGTGGACCACATGGCAGAGCAGATTGCAAGCAGCCTAGACCTGCTGCAGACCTTCTTTTCTTTGGGCCCCACTCAAAATTAGCAGCTTTATGGGTCCCTCGAAATGGGTTGGGGTAACAGAGCCAGATGAGGAATATGTTTCCTCCAAAATCTAAAGAATCTATTCCAAGTATGCATTCTAGAGCTGGAGAAATAACCACAGGATGTGTTCAGTGGCCCACTGGACCCACTGTGAGATGGACCTGAGATAAAACTCCACTGGTCTCCTGATCTCCATAAGCCTCTGCTCTGACCGGTGGACCACAGAGAGGTTTTAGATCTTCCGGAATCAGGGCTGGTTCAGAGCCAGTACCCAGTAACCCCCCCAAATCTCTGATTATTTCCTTTCCCCCAATTCACTGTTACTCTGGTAAAAGGCCATAGTTCCCTTTGGGGAACACTAGGAGAAAGATGAACAGTACCAATATTTTTGGTAGTTTACCAGTGTTCTTCTCAAGGAGGTCTGGTTTCCCCTTTATTCAGAGGGTTCTGGGTCTATAAACTGGCTCCAGTCTGGGAATTGATTGAGGAGCTATGACTCCGTTTTTATGATTCAAGTTATACTTTTGTTCACTTGTCCTAGAACTTTTCTGCTTATACAGATGAAGTAAGAATTTAGTAAGCTTCCTATCTATGTCACTTCTAGGAACATCCCAATCAACGTACCAACACCATAGGTCTATGTGAGCCAGTCTCTTCTGATGGCTGCTTTAACTCGGTGGTCCATTATAGTAACCACACTCACCTTGCCTTTGGCAGCTGAGCAAAGCCACTAGGGCCCTACTGCCCCGGAATCCAACTATTCCCATTGCCTTTAGGTTTCCCAGTTCAGTGACCGCAGCTCCCACTGTAAGGTCTGCCCTACAGAGAAGAACAACCACAGAGCTCTTCAAGGGTAGGGATCCCCTCACAAATTCATTTCTCACAGCCCTGCTGAAAGGTGTGTCTTCTGGAGCCTCCCAGGGTGAGTAAGCAGGTCTTAAAGACAAATCCACTCTAACATCACCGTCTCTCTGAGCCTTTGAATCCCTCCCTCTGCATTAAGCAAAGACAGGCCTGGCATTTCCAGTTTGCTCCGCGTAGGCCACATTTTGGTCCGTGTTTCAGCCTACCAATCAAACAGAGTGCTTTCTAACAAGCTGCAGCATTAAATGCAGAAGCTTTGCTTAGTGAGCCATATCAGTAAATTTGGCCTGATCCAATTTTATGTTCCTTCCTCCATTATCTTACACCCTTAATATTCATTCCCACATATGTTCTCCAGGTTTCTAACTGAACACATGAGAAAACTCAAGTGCTTCTCTTGGAGTATAATCTGAATTCCTGAGTTCAGCCAAATAGGGAATGGTGAGGCACCCAAGAGAAGAGCAATAGGAGGAAGTCACTACCACTCCTCGACCTCAGGAACCACAGGTGGGGGTAGTGTTATTGGAATGAAAGGGCAGAGGGTGCTGGGGAAGCTAGACCCGGAGTGGAACCTCTCTGGTGGAGCTGGAGCCATGGGGGAGGTTTAGTAGCTGTGGAAGATGTTGCCCTGGGCAGACAGAAAAGGAGGGCTAGAAAGTCCTGGTCTCTCTGTACCCATCTCATACCCTGTCCACACACACACACACACACACACACACACACAGCCCCAAGAATGGATCTGAGGGCAGACAAGCACAGGTACAGGGCCTTCCCAGAGGGTCAGCAGGATGACTAGTGGTGGATGAGACAGACACAGGCCCTGCCTTCATTGACCTTACAGTCTAATTGATTGTACAGAGCCTAGCAACCCTGTAAGCTATTGAGGCCCAGGGGGCTTTATGATCTCTAGAGAAGTGTTAGGGACTGAATATTTGTGTCCCCCCTAAGTTCATATGTTGAAATTTAATCCCCAGTGTGATGGTATTTGGAAGTGACACCTTTGACAGTTAATGGGGTAATGAGTGTGGGGCCCACATGAATGTGATTCCTTCTTTGACAAGAAGAGGCCAGAGAGCCCACGCCACCCTTTTTCTGCCGCCTGACATTACAATAAGAAGTTGACGGTCTGCAACCCAGAAGGGATTTCTCACCAGAGCCCAACAATGCTGGCACCCTGATCTCTGACTTCTAGCCTGCAGAGCTGTGAGAAATTTCTATCACTGATAAGCCACTTGGTCTACAGTATTTTATTATAGCAGCCCAAACTAACTAAGGCAAGAAATGTTTAAGTTGATTGTGTCACTTGATGAAGATATGAAAAGCAAATATATCTATAAGAGAAGCTGGGCTATTATAAGATAATATAACACATTTTTTGCTTGTCTATATAGGAAGAAAGTTATAGAAGGAAATGTTCTTTTTCTTTTGCCCAAATAACCATACTCTGTATAAAATTAATGTTTTGAAGTGGAAAAGCTCTGAAAGTGGCAGTGGTTATCTTTTGAATTTATGAACATTGTTACTATCATATCTTACATGAAAATTAATAGGAGCTGAGGATGTGTATTGAAGGGAAAGGAATGGATCCTTCACTGAGCTTTTGTTGGGGACTGCAGTTGCATGGAGACATGGGATTTTAGGTATGACGCATAATCAAGCATGAATTAATAGCATGGTAGAGTGGGGTCTACAATAAAAACACATGGCTGTCTTTCACAGCTCAAGTGCTCTGCTCTGCTCAACATCCTAGAATTAAGCACTTAAATCAGATATCTTTAAGTTCTTGCCAGAAGAAAAAAAAAAAACATATTTCTCTTGTAAGCCCGAATTTTTTTGGAGGAAGGAGTGGGTGGGTGGCAGTATTACAGAACTGTTCCTTTGAATGTTGCTCATATGGAATGTATTTGAACGACATTGACATTTGGGGGAAAAGATTCTGTGAGGATATGAGATGTTTGCTGGCTGCAATCATATGGTAATGATATCAGCTTCGCCTGGGAAAAATGACAGCACGAAACTCAGCTGATTTGCCTAGACAAAATTACATGAAATTGCATGTATTTGTCTAGAGCTTTCCGGTAATAAACATGAGAGGGATAGATTTTTGTTTCTTGGAGAGCAAATAATTTGGAGGCATAGTTCATACCCAGTGTATCATTGTAGCAATAAACAAGTGCCAGAAAACGTCTCCTCTTTCTTTAGGATTACATGTTATTGAGTAGCTTATTTAGCGTGATGGCATATTTTCTTCACAATCTCACATGTTAAGTGGACTATTTTGTACATCTTACTTTCAGGTCATCAACTGAGTTTATCTTATCTTTGGGGGAAATAATAAAGTAGTGCCTATTAGTAAAAGAACATTTTATTTTTCTTTTGACAGGATTGAGTCAGTGCTGGTATGCATGCACAGTTGTGCCTCACGTGATAAAATAAAGGTATTCCCAAAAGGTGGTGTATAAATTGAGTCATTTTCCTATTGGCTTATATTATCTTGTCAAAGATGTTATATTTTCCTTCCAGACTGAACTTTAATTAACTTCCAACACTTTAACTTTCAGTTTCTCTTTACTCCTCCTGCATTCTTTCCAAAAAGGTTTCCATATTAATCTTGGTAATTTTAAAAACTCAAAAATATATAGGAAACTTCACAACTACCCCAGGAGAGCAAGACAGAGTCTTGGGCATTTCTCAGCCTCCAGCAATCTGGAAGAATCACTCTTTCAGACTACTGAGAAAAGCTCAGTAGTCTGATATGTGTATAATTTTGCTTTTTTTCTACCCCCACCCCCCCCCGCCAGAAAAGTGATAAGGGACTGCTATATGGTACATACTTGTGTGCACAATCTTTTATTCCCTGCTACCATCTATTGAATGATCGAACTCTGAAAGCACCTCTCTGAAACATGCTGTTTAGTTCTCGGCAACCAAGAGTCACATTCATATCTCTTTTCCCTCTTCTTCTGTTGCACTCCAGATGTCTTCTATGAAACAGCCTGTGGTGTGATAGAAAGACTTCAGATTGTATGGCCCTACGAATCTACATTTGAATTCCATCTCTGACATCTACTAGCCATATGACGTGTCTGCCTCAATTTTCCTCATCACTAAAATGGATTGAGTCAGCACTATTTTTAGAACAGTTGTAAAGATTAGTAATAATATGTATTACATACCTAGCACAGTGCACAGTACACAAGTGATACACAACGAATGAGAGTCATCTTTTTCCTCATCATAGTGATCATTGGGGTTCATTATTGATTTCTCTGTATTACTACTTGATTTGGAGACCTGTAAGGTCAGAAGCTAGCTCAGTGCCTGGCATAGCAGGTGCCCATAATTATTTATGGAAAGAATTCATAGGTAAAATTGAGCATGTTCATTATACATCTGGGAACTCCAGATTCCTCGTGCTCGCTCCACCAGCCTATGGATACAAAGCAATCCGATTTGCTGACTCCACACCTGTTCACATAGCTCTCTAGTCTCCTAAAATAGGCTTCTTCCACATTTCTGTGAGCCTCCAGGGTTGTCTCATCTATGCATAGAATGAAGCTTGGTCCCAGAGAGCTCCTCCTCCATGGCCATCAGGCAATGCGCCAGAGCCCTGAAGGCACCAGGCTACGAGGAGGTTGACGGCAAAGGGCTGGGGCAGTGCCTCTCTCCATTTGGTATTAAGTCCATTACAGGGGCTCCAACACAATGCTGCTCGAGAACCAGTGTTCCTGACAGAGGCTCTGGATGTGCGCACAGGCTAGGAAGGAGAGACAGCACCGGGCCATATTCAAAATCAGCCATCCTCTGGCAGAGGCTCTGTGCACCACACCTAGAGCTGGGCTCCTTCCTCATTAGACGTATTATCTTCAGGGGCAGCTTAGCCCTCGTGAAGACAGGTGTGCCCAGGTCCGCCGAGTGGCTATGCGCTAGGCCGCAGCTGAACTCCTGTAGGCGACCCAATATTAGCTCGGGTGGCAACTCCTGCTACCTTCATCTGCGATGACAATCCATGCTTCCAGCCCACGGTGGATTTGTGGGGTTTTTTTTCCAACATTAATAAGTGTCTTATGGGAGAGCCAAGGTTTCCTTTTAACAGCCTCTGTGTAAGCTTGGCCCCCGTGCAGAGAGCGCAGGGCACAGCACGTCGGTACATCTGGAGTGCATCTTGCCACGCGCCTCCCAGGACTCCGGGGACTGTCAGAGTTCCCTGCTTTCAGAGTCCCTCCTAGGAGTTTTGCGGCAGAGCAGACACAGCATCTGTGCAAGGGTGGCCCCAGGAATCACAGGGTTAACCCTCTGTCACCACGCTGGGAGCCAGGTGGCAGGACAGGGCCGAATCAGGACTTGCCTCTTGGTCAGTCAAGTGCCAGCCACTTACTGGAGCTCTCGGAATGCTGGAGAACCTGTAAGCCCTGGGGAGGATCTGCAGCTGCTCCAGGAACCGGCCAGGAGGACCAGTGCCCCAGTTCAGGCCGCACATGAAGTGGGGGGATCTGGGTCAAGGCGAGAAAGAGAGCCTCGGAAAGAATCAGCTCGGAGGAAGCACATGTACCAACAAATGAGTGCTAAGCATTTTGCGGTTGTCAAATTCCTAGGCCCTGAATAGTAATGAGAGGGGGCTTGGAGAGGCTAATGACTAATGGCCCCTCTATTTCCTGCTGATGTTGGCAGTTTTGTGTCATTTTGTTTTTATGTTAATTTATGCACACAGGATTAGAATGTAGCATTATGTGGTCATTTGATTTAATTGAAGTATGGAACTTCATGGGCCCAGTTTTACATTTCCCTTATAGATTTCAGTGATTTTATCTTTCGCATTTAATCTTCCCCCCATCACCATTCCTAATAGCAATAATAATACATTTACACTTGCAACACACTTTTCCTTTCTAGGAGCTCAAAGCACGTCATGGCCCATTACCCCACAAGAGCTCTGCAAGGCAAATGCCAGGGAGGATTTTAAGCACTTTCCTTAGGTTTAACATAAATAAAAAGGTGCAGCCTTTATCACAGAGATAAGTTCCCAGCCATTTAAATGACTTTTGAATGCAATGAGAAGCTTTGCTTATGCATGAGGCTTCCAGTGTGCTCTCTATTTTTCATACCTCAGAAATATGTGACCTTTAAGCCTGACAGCCCTGCTCAGGGTGCTTGTAACTGAGTAGGGAGTTTTCATGGATCATCCCACCCCCTTCTCTTCAAGAATGTGGTGTTTGTGCCACACAGCCTGGAACAATGGCCAAAGGGCACAGGGGAGCGCCCCTTGAGAAGTGGAGGGGAAAACGGGAGGTGAGCCAAGAACTCCCTTTAAAAAGCCACTAGCTCTTCTCTGGTGAATACAGATGGACCCAGGGAGCACTCTGAGGCTGGGACTCCCTGGATCTATTCATGCTCTTTCTGAAAAGCCACGCAAGCATCCGCTTGGAGACACTGGCGTTCGGCACTCCTTTTCTCTAAAGGCCGAAAGAAGAAGGGGGAGGTGGCAGTGAAATGCTCTGAGGTAATGACAGAGCAGCTCACGAGCCTGAAGGAGACAGCCCTCCCCTGTGGCAGAAATAAGGGGCCGTGGAACAGGAAAAATAGAGGGGTGGCCATGTCACATTTGCCTTCTTCTACCAGAACAGCCAAGAAAACACTATCTGATTCAGGCCTTCAGTGGGTTTCGTGGCCCTGTGCAGCCCGGAGTACCTGTTGTGGCAGAAGGGGAGGAACAGGAGAGACGGGGTTTGGGGTGCAGGGCCACAGCTGAGGGCCCACGCACAGGTCTGATGCGGAATGCTCTGCTTCAACCCCAACGACTCTACTTCCATTTGGTGCTGCACTGCTTAGCATTAGGAGACATGGCGGGTGAAGTGCTCGGTCCCCCAAGACTGCCTCCCTTTGAGGCCAGCCATAAGTGCAGTCCCCAAGGCACTTGAACAACCTCTCCTCCCCCTTTTTCTTCCTCTTCAGCTGCTTCTGCTGCTTCTTCTTCTTCTTCTTCTTCTTCTTCTTCTTCTTCTTCTTCTTCTTCCTCTTCTTCTTCTTCTTCTTCCTCTTCTTCCTCTTCCCCTTCTTCTTCCTCTTCTTCCCCTCCTCCTCCTCCTTCTTCTTCTTCTTCTTCTTCTTCCCCTTCTCCTCCTCCTTCTTCTTCCTCTTCTTCTTCTTCTTCTTCTTCTTCCCCTTCTCCTCCTCCTTCTTCTTCCTCTTCTTCTTCTTCTTCTTCTTCTTCTTCCTCTTCTTCCTCTTCCCCTTCTTCTTCCCGTTCTTCCTCTCCTCCTCCTCCTCCTCCTTCTTCTCCTTCCTCCTCTTCACTTTCTTCTTCTTCTTCCCCTTCTCCTTCTACTCCTCCTCCTTCTTCCTCTTCTTTTTAAAGATTTATTTATTTATTTGAGAGAGAGAGGGAGAGAGAGAACTCAGGTGAGGGTGGGGCCGGGGGGAGAAGAATCCAAGCATACACCCCACCGGCGCAGAGCCTGACTTGGGGCTCCGTCTCACAACCCTGTGATCATGACCCAAGCTGAAAGCAAGAGTCAGAGGCTTAACTGATGGAGCCACCCAGGCACCCCAGCGCTTGAACTTCTGACCAACTGGCTGCAAACTCGGGATTCCCATGACCCTCCTCAGGTTCAATAATTCACGGACTCACAGAACTTAAGAAAGTGCTATACTTATTATTACAGTTTTATTATGAAGGATACAAATCAGACCAGCCAAATGAAGAGCCACATAGGGCAAGGTCTGGGAGGGCCCGAAGGCAGAGGGGTCTGTCTATGCCCTCTCTCAATGGAATCAAAGCGTGTACTCTCCCAGTATATTTGACGTGTTCACCCACCAGGAAAGCTCCACTGAGCTTCCAGTCCAGAGTTTGTATTAGGATTTCATGACATAGCCATGATTGCTTGAATCATTGGTTATATTATTAACTCAGTCTCTAGCTCCCTTCCTCCCAATCCCCCCATATCGCTTCCCTGAGGCTGCACGGGCTTAAAGTTCCAACCCTCTAAACACGTGGTTGTATTTCAGGTGACCAGCCCCCGTCCTGAAGCTATCTCGGGCCGACCACTAGTCACCTCATTAACATAAGATCAGGTATAATCCCAGGGGCTCATGAGTAACAAAGAACCTGGGACAAAGACCAGACAAACTCTTTATTATACAATAAGAGGCTTCTGAATCAGGAAGTGGGGAATATGACACATATATTCCTGCTCCAGAGATTCACAGAGTGAATCTTTGAAATTAACGCCTTAGGAAAACTTTACAGTTAGAGGCCAGGAGAAGAAAGATATTCAGCTTACTTACTAAAATACTTGGATTCTAGCATCTTTAACTCTAGCACCTTTGGACTTAATTGTCTTTATCAGTTAACAATTGATGAGTAGCCTTCTTTCATTCATTCAACACTAATTAACACCTGGGCCTATATTCTCATTGTCTTTATTTACTTAGTTTGGGGTGTTTCCCATTGTTCTAAATCGAAGGAAATACTGCATGTCCAATCAGAATTGTGGGGCATCCTTATGTTAGTAATTATGTGAGATCCTTTGGAAGAACTTTGCTAAGTTTTCATAATCAAGTCATACTAATGCAATTGGGCATATGATTTACCACAAGATAAGGTATACAAAATTATGACTATATGGATTTGAAATACGTAAGCCACATGAAGTGGGCATGAATTCCCACCACAACTGGGTTTACAAGAATCGTAACTTGATTTTACTTAAATCATATTAAATCTGACTCAGAAATCCCAGTGCTAAGTTGTAGAGAACTTCATTCTTGGTCTTTAGTAGGCCTTTCCTTCAATCCTCAGCCCCAGAGTCATTACAACAAAATATTGGGGGAGCCAACCACATCTCTGTCCCAGACTAGTCACTACTGATAAGTTCACTGCCAGAAACTACAGGAGCCCTTAAATGCAGGAGCATATTAGAAAAAAATGCAAATTAAAACCACAAAGAGATACCATTACACACCTATTACAATAGCCCTAGTAAAAAATGCTAAGAATATCTAGTGCTGGCCAAGAAGCAGAATAATTGAAACTCTCATAGGTTGTTGGTAGAAATGTTAAATGGTACAGCTCCTCTGGAAAACAGTGTGGCGATATCTTATAAAGTTAAGCATACTCTTACCAAAAGACCCAGAAATCTCCCTCATAGGTATTTACACCAGAGAAAGGAAATACATTCATATAAAAATCTGTACATAAAATCTCATAGCTGTTGTTTTGGTGAGAGCCAAAAGCTGAAAACAACCCAAATGTCCTCCAACAGGTAAAAAGATAAGAAGATTATGGTAAATCCATACCATTCAATACTTCTCGGCGGTAAAGGAAATGAACTGTTGAGACACACAAAAACATGGATAAATCTCAAAGATATTCTGCTGAGTGAGAGAAACCAGTCTCAGAAGGACACTGACTGTATGATTCCATTTAGTTGGCAATCTCAAAAAGACAAAGCTATGATGATGGAAAATACGTCAGTGGTTTTCGGGGGTTATGGGTGGGGGTGGGACGACCACAGGGGGATGGCACAGTGGGGTTTTGGGGGGGTGATAGAACTGTTCTATATCCTGATTACATGAATCTATACATGTCTTAAAATTCATTGTTCTGTACACCAAAAAAATGTTAATTTTCTTTATGACCATTTAAAAACATTAACCAAAAAAAATCAATCCAAGGACACTGTTCCCTCAGATGCCATGTTTGGGTGTAATATTCCACAGATCCTGGGGCTCCAGTGCTTGGGGTCCAGTCTCCTTAGGCACAGAGAATATTCCCCTTAAAGAACTTGCCACCTCCCTCTAGGAACGATAAGAGAGACTGTGGACCCTTCCTGCTTTCCAGAATGTTCATCTTCTCTCTGACATTTTTTTTTTTATCTACTCCACTCCATTCTCTCCCCAACAGGGGACATTCTCACTTAGTAGTCTCAAGACTTTCAGGAAAGCCAGAAAGAGAGGTTGTTTCAAGCACTTTCTGCTTTCAGCTTTTCAAATACCCCTGAGGCAAGAAGTACAAGGGCCTTGATCCCTTCCAGTAAAGAAAAAGGGGAAAATGAAGAGAAGAAAGCACTAATGATACTCATTGCTGCTGAATATTTTAGAAGTAAAAACAAAACCGAAGTTAATACCTCAGTAAATTACCCCACTGCTCAAGCAATAAGGAGAAAGTTTCACCTAAGCCCCTGTTGTTCTGGCCCCTGTAATCAACACAATCATATACGGAAAAGATCAGTTAAAAGCAGTGTGCTCAACCTAAAAGTGTGTGCATGAATTTGTGTAAGTTAACAAAAAGAACAAGAGACAACCAAAGGTGAGACAGGCAGAGATATGGACCCAAGAGCTCCCGGGAGTGCCTGTGGAAAACCAGTAACTTACCTACTGGGAGGTGAGTGGTTTCAGAAGGAGAACATCATCCCTAAATCCACGTGTCTGACCTGGCGGTAGAAAAGGGGCCAGCAAGTGCTCTGTGCAGACTGAGCTCAGGATCTGCCCTCAGATTTAAAGATTTGCAAGATGAAAAATGTTTCCAGAGATTAAGGACAATGGGCATGGGCCATGGCTTAGGTGCATAAACATATTATATTGAAAAGAGCAAGAGAAGGAACAAATGATGAGGTAAATGAAGTAAAATATTCATATTAAATGAGTCTGGGTAATGAGTACAGTTCTGTGTTTTCTTCTTATTCCTGGAAATTTAAAATTATTTCCAAACAAAAAAGAGTTTTTAAACAAAATATTCTTTTATAAAAGGAACCCTCTTAGTATAACACTATGTCTACATATCATAAATTTGTGACTACATGTCATGAATTTATTCAAACCCATAAAATGTGCAACACCCAAGAGTGAACCCTAATGTAAATGAAAGACTTTGGATGATAATGCTTTATCAATGCAGGTTCATCAATTATAACAAATACACTGCTCCGGTGAGGGATGGAGATCAGGGCAGAGGTGATGCTTGTGGGTGGGGGGGTATATGAGAAATCTTGGTTCCTTCTGCTCAAAACTGCTGTAAACTTGAAAGTGCTCTAAGAAAAATAGAGTCCATTAAAAAAAAAAGAGTTCTAATGCTCAAAAAATTTGGGTACCACATCTTCAAAGAATGGGTAGTTAACCTACTTACTCCCAATGGCAACCTTCTCTCTGTTAGATCACAGTAAATGTATGGTTAAATTCTGAAGAGTGACTGAAGAGTTGATAGTCTCTCTTTTTTTTTTAAGATTTTATTTATTTATTTGACAGAGAGACACAGCCAGAGAGGGAACACAAGCAGGGGGAGTGGGAGAGGGAGAAGCAGGCTTCCCCCCCGAGCAGGGAGCTTGATGCGGGGCTTGATCCCAGGACCCTGGGATCATGACCTGAGCCAAAGGCAGATGCTTAACGACTGAGCCACCCAGGCGCCCCAAGAGTTGATAGTCTTTATTGTGGATTAGAAAATGCCTCACTATTTAGCTAGCAGACAGCTGGACTGCATTCAGTTATGACAACGTGGAGTTTCCCATTCTTGGACCATCAACCCACTTTTTTTAAGGAGGTGGGTCCCTACAATGCCTGGGGACATGGTACCTCAGCTACAGAATTTAGAAAGATATTTTTACTTTTTTTTTTTCCTTTCAGAAGAAAATCTAAGCTGCTTGTAAGTGTGTATTGACAAATGAAATCAGTCTTCCTTCCATGCTTTTTTCTTAAGCAGTAACTCTGGGCTGACTCTTTAAAGCATCCATGATCAATTCTGATGGGCAAAAAATATTAATAAGAGTGTCAAGAAGGTGGATCTGGCATTTGAGAATTTGATAGCTTGAGAGTGGCAATCAAACTCAGGGCATTAAACTCAGATCAAACTGGGGATCATTATAGTTGGGATATTGGTTTCCTATGTAGCTGTGACATTGGACATCTGGCTTCTCACTCATCAGTGAGACACCACTTCCCAGTGGTGTCTTCCTGGCCTTCTAAACACCAAGGGGAAATCCAAATTGGGTTAAGAAATGTCAGACCGAATGTCCAGAGGTGAGACTCTTACACTGTAAGAGCATTGTAAACCATGACTTGCCTTTCATCATGACTTCAGAGTCGTAAATCTTGTCCCAAGCTAAATATGGATCTCCCCAAAGGAGGGGTAGGTAGGGGAGAGGAAGAGATTCTGTACTATGTTACTTCCTGAGAATTCTCTTTCATTAATCTTTGCTCTGAAGGTGCCTTTGAATGACTCTTGGTGCAATGAAAAATGTTCACATACAATGTTTCCTGTCAAACATTTTACTCACTCCAAAGTCTGACGACAGTTTGGGAGCAGTGTCTTTTGCTATCACATTTTTCAATTGGCTTTCTATTGTCACTTCAAGAAGTGTGGAAACACCTGATTTATGAGAGCCTGGCTTAAAAAGCATCATTTCCATTGCTTCCTTAGTAACCGCCTCCAATAAGCAGAGGACAGCAATTTGGCTTGAACTTGCTTTGAGAAGCTTTAAGTTTAATTTATACATTTGGTAGAGTTCTCCAACTCCAACTCATTGAAATTCAATGTAATGCATCCTCAGAAAGCACCTGGAAGACAAGAAAAACAAAGCTACGGTATGCATGACCCTATAGTAAGGCAACAGCTGTGTGTTTGTGAATACAGTCCCAAAGCAGATTCTCGTTTCTCTTTCTTTCCTCCACTGTCAGAACATATGATAAACAGAATTTCAATGAATGCAGAAACTACACCACAGTTAATAATTAGACCTGCTTCTCAAAGGTGCTTTAATCTTTTTATTTCCTTAAGTACCAATCTAGAGTTTGTCTATGTTACTCCTGATATATTTTATCCAATAGCCTCATTTATGGGGCATGGTTTAAAAGTTAGCAGCAGAGAACTGACAATTTGTGCAAAGAGTAGGTTTGATTTAATATGTGCAGGCACTGGAGTCTCTTAGAAGATGATTGGTGCCAAGAAATTTGGAAGGTCATTATGTGGAATATCTGTAGCTCAGTATCTTTTGAACCTTTTTAATGGGTAAGGAGGAACATTTATGCATAATGATATGGGACTTATTGTACCCTTGTCCTCAAAGCTGTCAGTCACCTGCATGACTCTAAGATCGGTTTTGCAAATGCAGGCTCACACCAAGCTGAACGAGGGGTTTGGAAGCTTCTCTCAGCCTCAAGTGGCCAGGGTTCCTCAGATACTGCTTCTCAAATTTTAATATGCGTTCACATGCCTTGGGAAAAAGGCTGAAAGGCAGAGTCCAAGTCAGAAGGTCTGGGGTAGGACCTGAAACTCTGCATTTCTAACAAGCCCCTAGGTGACACAGAAGCTTCTGATCCATTACCTCAACTGTGAGCTGCAAGGGCTTGGAGGACAGTGTTCCCCTGCTTTGCTGTCATCTGTGGAAGAAGGACTGGGATATTGGGGTTTGTGCAGCTCCCCTGCTATGTTGGTGGATGCTCCTCAGTTTCATTTTCCATATTTATTTGTACTTTTTTCCCCCCTGACAGCTACAGAAGGCCTTCTTGTGAAAAGAGAAGAAACTGAGGCAAGAATTCAAAAAATTTATTTGAATTGTTGAGATTATGGTCTTATGCTTTACTTTGATTTAGAAACTTGACTTTTGGGGGGGGGCTCTTAATTCAAATACAACAGCAGGCAAATAGTAATTTGGAGATGTAAAGGAAGCAAATCTTACATACAAGGATGACTTTTCCATGCTCTCTGATTTTGTTCTCAAATGAATAATAAGGCCAATGTGGGATTGCCAGGTTTTGCTGTAATTTAGACAATTGTTTCCATGTGTGGGAGTTGAGTTAGGATTCTCTATTTGTTGTGTTTGTCATTCCCTTTTCTTGATTCCATCAGGTCAATGTATGCTTTCAAAAGGGCCAGGATCACACCACATTAATATGTTAGGGATCCTAAATTTGAAAACAACCCAGACTTTTTAGAATTTTTTTTTTAAAGGAATATTTTTGCAGTTCTGGGTGTTCCTTTCCGGCCTTCCCAAGCATTTTTCAGTCATTCCATTTGGAGTATGGAAATTTCCTGATCATTTTCACCAGCCAAATAACTCATTCTAAGTGGGTGTCTATATTTGTGGTGGGTTTGGGAAGGAGTGGTCAAAGCCTGGGACAGTAAAGTTCCAAAGAGTCTACATCAAAGTCACAATGTCATGGTAACAAACCAACGCTGACATATCTGCATAATACCTTGCTGATTATAAAGTTCTTTATTGTGTATTTTTTTAAAGATTTTATTTATTTATTTATTTGAGAGAGAGAGAGAGAGAAACAGCATGAGAGGGGAGAGGGTCAGAGGGAGAAGCAGGGTCCCCACTGAGCCGGGAGTCCGATGTGGGACTCGATCCCAGGACTCCGGGATCGTGACTTGAGCCGAAGGCAGTTGCTTAACCAACTAAGCCACCCAGGCGCCCTATATTGTGTGTTTTGATCCAGAGTCTAAAATACAAAGGTTAAAAATGGCAGCCCCCTCTTCGCTGATTCAATTCTAATATAACAAAGGATGTTTGGTGTTACCAGAGACTATAAAATCCTAGAGCTACAGAAAATACCTATGACAGCTAAACCAGCTAAACTCAGCCTCATGGAGATCAGCTTATTAAATGCTATTCATGGAGCACTGATTTACCTTGAGCCAGTACAAAAGCTTTCTCTTCTCCCAGATAGTATTTAATAGTAATAACTGCTAACAGTCACTAAAAGTTTATCATGAATCAGGCACTATTCATATTTAATATAATCCAATCCTTACACCACCCTGTGTGGTAGATACTGTTATTAACCCCATTTCACAGATGAGGAATTTAAGATTTAAGTAAGCCATCCACTCAGCTGGTAACTGGGAAAATCAAGATTTAAATATAGGTGAACTGACTCCACAGTCTACAAGGAG
The DNA here is from genome assembly GCF_003265705.2 of Callorhinus ursinus. Taxonomy (NCBI): domain Eukaryota; kingdom Metazoa; phylum Chordata; class Mammalia; order Carnivora; family Otariidae; genus Callorhinus; species Callorhinus ursinus. The sequence goes on along the minus strand of NW_027397064.1, from coordinate 33,589,808 downwards.
GCTAAATTATCTTCGCTTTGGAAGGAAGGTTGAAGCTTGTTTAATTGGTAAAAAAAAAAAAAAACAAAGGGTATGACTTACTCTTGCCTCGGACTTTGTAATTTTCACCATAGCCTAGCTTCCTGTTGGCTCTGAACCCTTAAAATATCATTATGTCTAGAGCTCAGCTTGACAACATCTGAACGCACTCCGCTAGTGCTTTGCCACCTCAGAGTACTCTCCAGGTCTTTTTTTCTTGTGTTCTGACAGGAAAATATTCCAGATTCTTTAAAAGAAAAAGTATTCACCTGAAATCTGTTGACCAACATTCATTCATTCATTCATTCATTCATTCATTCCCCACTACCACCACTACCAAAACAGGGCTTGTGAAGGTTACATGGGACTCCAACATCGCAAAAGCTAATGGTCACTCTTCGGTTCTCATCTTGCTTGACCTCTCATTTGACATTGCTGATCACTCCCTCCTCTGTGAAACACTTCCTTTAATTGCTTTCCAGGGAACCATATTTTTTTCTCGGTCTTGCAGAAAACCACACCTTTTCCGGGTTTTCCTTCTATTTTGGGGGCTGCTCTGTTTCACTCTGTTGCTGGTTCTTTTCATCTTCCTTAGCCCTAAAGTTAGAGTCCCTCAGAGTTCAGTCCTTGGACCTCTTCTCTTTCTTCAGTCATGCCCTTGGTGATCTCAGCCAGTCTCAAGGTTATGCACTCTTGGATTTATGTCTCCAGCCTACTCCTCTCCCCTGAATGCCAAACCTGTACATCAACACCCTGTTCTTAGATGTCTAGTGGGCATCTCCACCTTTTAATGTCCCAAACCGAACTCATGGTTTTCCCTCTATGATTCTCTCTTTTAGTAGTTTTTGCAATCTCATAAATGGCAAATCTGTTCTTCTAGTTGTTCTGGTAAATCTTGCATTCATTCTTTCCCTCACTCTTTATATCCAATCTATCACAGTATCTCTACCTTCAAAATATATCCTAAATATTGTTGACTCACCCTTCACACTATATACAAATGCAGCCACTTACCATTTCTATTGATACCATCCTGGTCCAAGTCTCTCTCCTTGATTGATTAGAAAAATAGCCTCTTAACTGCTCTCCACGCTTCTACCCTTGCCCCACCACAGTCAATTCTGAACATAGCAGTTGGAATGATCTTTTGTAAATATAAGTCAGATCATACCCCCATCCCCTCAAAACTGCTCCTTTCAGAGGAAAGTCTCAAATTCTTTCAGTGGCCTGTAAGTACCCACAATCTGCACTCCTCCAAAACCCTTTTCTGCTACTTTCCTCTTACTCACCCCACTTGAGCCACAGCAGCCCCCTACCTATTCCCGGCACAAGCTGGGCACTCTCCCCTAAGGGTCTTTGCAGTTATCTTTTTCCTTACCTTGAATAATCTTCCACCAGATCCTGCAGTGCTCCCTTACCTCCTTTAGGGATATTACCTTCTCAATGTGGACTTCTATTTCAGTTACTCAAAACTTACCTGCTCAAAACTTGGCAGATAAAACCACCACCATTTTATTATGCTCAAGGATCCTGTGGCTCAGGCATTCAGAAAGGACACAGTGAAAATGGCTTGTCTCTGTCCCCAATGACAGGGGCTTCCAAGTCTGAAGGTGACATGACAGCCAGAGTTGAAGTCTCACTCACTCACATTCTGCCAATTGATGTTGCCTGTCAGGGGATACCTCAGCCAGAACATCTCCATGGGGCTTCTCCATGGGGCTGCTCAGGCTTCCTTACAGCATGGTGACTGAGGTCCAAAAGAGGGTGTCCCAGTGAGCACCACGTGGATCCCTATCCGCTCTCATGCCCTAGCCTCAGAAGTGACATAGCATCCGTTTCACCATAGATGCAAACCCACCGAGGCTCAAGGGGAGAAACACAGACTCCCACCTTCTGAGAGGAGGAGAATCAAAGTTGCATTGTAAGGAAAGGATGTGGAATGGGAGATCTTGTGGAAGCCATCTTTAGAAAATACAATCTGGCACACCTTCCCTGCTTGTTCTATTTTAAATTGTAATCACTCTCTGCCCCCGCCTCCTCCACCTCAAAATTCTCTATCCCCATGCCTTTGTTTTCCCCATTGCATTTGTATTAGCTTCCTATTGCCTGTAACAAATTACCACAAATTTAGTGGCTTAAAACAATTTTGGTGGGGTTTTTTTTTTGTTTGTTTGTTTGTTTTTGTTTTTGTTTTTACAGTTCTAGGTCAGAAATCTGAAATCACAGTACTAAAATCAAGGTGGGCAAGCCTGCATTCCTTGCAGAGACTCTAGAGCAGAATTCACCCCCTAACCTCCCCAGCTTCTATCGGCTGCCTGCATTCCTTGGCTTGCTGCCCCACATCCCTCTGACCTCTGCTTCTGTGGTCACCACCCACTCCCCCAACTCTGACTCTCCTGCCTTTTTCTTACAGGGATCCTTGTGATTACATTGTGCCCACCTGGATAATCTCCCCAGCTCAAGATCCTTAATTTAGTTACATCTACAAAGTCTCTTTTGCCATATAAGGTACCATATGTGCAGGTTCCAGGGATCGGGATGTGGACATCTTTGGGAACCATTATTTAGCCTACGAGAGTGCTTGTCACCATTTTAAACACATGATATATTCTAAGTATTTGTTCACATGCTGTTTACTAGAATATGATCTCCATTACATTAAAGATTTTTTCTATTTTGTTTTCTGCTGTATCCCATGAGCTTAGGGCAGTCCCTGGCACACGTTAGGAACTCAATATCTATTTGATGAATGAGTTATTTACTTGCCGAATGAATGGCTCCACAGATGTTACCGAGTGCCTACTATGTGCCAGATAAAATGCCTGAATTAAAGCCATGCAAACACTTTTGTCCTGGGTTCCTTTCTGCAACACCTTGTGTCCATAAAGAAAGCCTCCTGTGTGGTGGTTCATCAAGGTAAAAGGGGGTCCCGCCCAAAATCACAATAAAATGATAACCTTTTTTCATTTCTTTTTAGATATGATGCAAAAAAAGTTATTGTCTCTCTTCTAATAAGCACGCAGCCTGAATCTCTGTGATCTCCCCACCCAGTCACGCGTCCTGTAGAGAGAAGACATCGTGGGTAGAGGGAGATTCAGACCTTGGGTCTTAATTACCTACACAGGGTTTGGGCACTGCTATTCATTTAGCTCTTAATTGAACTGTCCCAGGGCCATGCTTAGAGTTTTGTTTCCATAATATTCCATGATATTTCTCCAGACAGTACACAAATAAAAATGGTTTTTATTTTTACTTTGAATTTCCTGATTCTTTCTGGATCAAGCCAGATGTGTGGAAATGTCTGTGTTTGTGTGTGTGTTTAGACACCCATCCATATGCTTGCAAGGATGTGAATTCTGTGACCTTCTGTTCTTTCTTTTGCTTGATGACTCGTACACACAACCTCATAAGGCAAATCTCATAATTAAGTTGGATCTGGTTCAACCATGAATTTTTCAAAAGATCATAATCATCATGGTTTTCATGTTCATTTAAGAAACAATGTAGTCACATATGTCCACAAATGAACCTCACAAAATACTGCCCTTATCAATGTGGTTTTGGAACAGGGGCCAAATTGGACTTATTTATATCCATTTCATATGTAATGCCTTAGCCTGTCACTAAACATCACATAGAAAGCAGAATCTCAAAACAACATGAAATTAAAAGAAGCCAATGCTCGTTTCTGTGCTAACATTAGAGACGATAGGAGCAGAGTGACAAAGACTAGTTAAGAGTTTAAGTTTCTCTTTAAGGCTCTGTTTTCCCAGATGTTAAATGGGAACAATAAAATCTTCCCCTGGCAACCTCTTGTATCTCTATAAACTTGAATTCTTTATCTATAAGATCAGGATGATAATAAGACCTACTGCACAGGGAGTTGGTAGGATGAAATTAGTTTCAGGCATAAGGTGTTTCTTCCAACGCCTGGTGCTCGGTAAACATTCAATACATTCTAACCCATTATTATTATCTACTCACAGCATTAGGTGAATTCTAGACATTGGATTTACATTAACTAACTGGTAGCTATGATTTTTGTAAGCAGAAAGGCTCCTTTAACTGAAAGACTGAAGAATCACTTACATAGTGTGACCTCAGAAGCACTAAGAATGTTCTACTTACCCTTAGAAGGTCCTTTTCCACCTTGAAATAAAGCCTGCTGTTTCTCCAAGAAAGCTTAATTTATCTGACTTAAAATGTTAAAATGAAAACACTCCTAGGAAAAATATTACTTTAAGCATCGTTTGCTATTTACACTTTAGAATGAGTGAGTTGTATGTCTTGTTCTGAGAAATTTCCCTGGGGTAGGAAGAAACAACACGAGACGATTGGCAGCAAGGAAAAAAACTTCACCTGCTCCACAATTATAAATAACTTATATGAATATCAAGTTTAATGACATATATGATGTTTTGGTCTCTGTGCATCTCCCACAACTGCCTCCTGATACCCCAGTTGAACCATCAGGCCTCAGAGACATTACACATACAGACAAAAATCCTTTTTATTGACCCTGATTGGACTTCAAAATTATGTTGTTAATGTTATATACTTTTCAAAGGAAAGTTATCACTGTTGCTGGGGGGCATTTATTTGTTGTAAATTTCATGGCTGGGACTAAAGCTTGAGAGAAAATATAGCCGTTGCTTATACATTGGCTCTTGTTTCTCCCTGTCTTCTGCCCTTGCCAGGCACCCGAGATCCACCCATCCCCCCCTGCAACAAGGCACCCCAGCCAGGCCCGGGCCTGCCAATAGCTTTCCTGGCGGAAGCAGAAACACCACACAAAAGCTACAGAGTACAATTAGATAGATTGCCTATTGAGGAAGCAGTGCATATTTCTCTCAGCTGGTAAGGACCGAGGTGCTCATCCCAGCTTTCACAAATGAGCTAACCTTGGTAAATCACATCCATTTTCTTGGCCTTGGTTTCCCTATGAGTGAAATGAGGATGGCACACAGTGATTTGTAGGATGACTTCTCTAGTTCTAAGATTCTGTGATTACTCCTTGCCAGTGTTGTGCTTAACGCCAGAAGTCATTAGTTCCTAGGGCTTCGTGCCCAAGTGGAAGGTGAGCTCCGTTAGGTCAGGGCACCAGCGCTCCCAACCCCCCAGGACAGCTTGTCTTTCGTTGCCTACACACAACAAAGATGGTGCCCAAGGATTCCGGCCTCTCCTTTTCTCCCCCGCCGGAGTCATCCAGGTAGAAACTCTGAAATCCCAGGCCTCATTTGAACAAGTTATCTAAATTCTCCGAACAGTCATTTCTTCTTTTATAAAATGGGGACAATAATCGCCATCTCATTGGGCTTGCGGTGAGAATTCGTTTACGTGGTGCACGGAACTTGCCTCGCCTAGTGCCTGGCACATATTGGCAACTGTCTCTTCCCTTCAGTTTCGCTGCCCTGTGCTCTTAAAATTCTAATTCTTCCTCCACATTAAAGGAAAGGAAACTATTTGGTGAGGCTGAAATTCATTTATACTGGATGATGGTTCCCCCAGGCTCCTCTGGGGTTCAGCCTTTTATCTCTGACCGTGGAAGGCTTTGACTATTCTCAAAAGGATCCCAAGCATCTGGGGTGCAGGTGGGAAGTAGGGATCCCTTGCTAAGCTGGGAAACTTCTCTCCGATTCTGAGCTCAGATGTCCTCAAAATCAGCTCCTCAGTCTACTCGAGTTCTTTCCTAGGAAGCCAGAGAGCCGGATAAGTCTGAGTCGGAAGGAATGGCAAATCTCTACCAGCTCCACATGCTCGAATGACAAGTGTCTGGGCTCCCTTGGGAAGCAGGGGCAGCTGCTGGAGATTCTGGCCCAGGACCTGGGGGCGTGGAGGATGCGGTGCTGGCCGCGAGGCATGTTTGCACTGTGTTCTCTCCCTCCTCCAGCTGGCTGCAGGAGTCTGCATGGGGAACAGGTGGAAGGAAGACGATGAAGAGCCAGGAGCAGCTGGACTCTTGCAAGGATCCCACAGAAAAGGTTGTTCCAAGATCTGAGCACTTGGACCCAGTTCGGGGAACTCAGTCCCCCAGGTCATTAGCAAGGGACTCACTCCCACGGCTGCCTGTTGCCTTCAAAGGGAAGCCCAACCCCCTTTCTTGGTGTCCAGGTCCCTTCCCAGCGTAACTGCTCCTCAGCTTCATGTCCCCACAGCAGTTCCTCATGCTCCGTTGGGCGGCCTCCACGTCTCCATGCCCCCTCAGTCTGGAAGGCCCCTCCTTTTCTGTACTGAAAACTCCAACACAGTTACAAAGACCTGTCTCAGTCTCATGCTCTTTGCTTGGACCTTCAAGTCTCTGCCCTGTGCCTCCAGCGCAAGCACACCTCTGCTAGGACCTTCCACACCACTGCATCCCTGTCGTCTACTTTCACAGTTAGTTCCTCCGCTAGGACGCAAGCTACTTGAGAACAGGGACCTTGCTTGATCCCCCCCTTATCTCCTGCCCTGAGCCTGTGTTGGCACAGGGCAGTTGCTCAATAAATGCCAATTAAGTGGCTATCGAGCCCCAGTTGCCAGAGAATTTATTTTTTAAAAGAGCTTTATTTATTTATTTGAGAGAGAGAGAGAGAAAGAGCACAAGCAGGGGGAGTAGCAGAGGGAGAGGGAGAAGCAGGGTCCTCGCTGAGCAGGGAGCCAGACACAGGGCTCCATCCCAGGACCCTGGGATCATGACCTGAGCCGAAGGCAGACGCTTCACCAACTGAGCCACCCAGGCATCCCTGCAAGAGAATTTTTTTTTTTAAAGATTTTATTTATTTATTTGACAGAGAGAGAGAGACAGTGAGAGAGGGAACACAAGCAGGGAGAGTAGAGAGGGAGAAGCAGGCTTCCCGTCAAGCAGGGAGCCCGATGCGGGGCTTGATCCCAGGACCCTGGGATCATGACCTGAGCCGAAGGCAGACGCTTAACGACTGAGCCACCCAGGCGCCCCCTTGCAAGAGAATTTAAAAAGAGAACTTGGTATTCCTCCATGAATACATCTAAGAGGACCGAGTAGCTCATAGTACCAAGAACTCAGTCTGCACTGACACTGATTGAAGTCTATTAGAAGATGAACCAAAAATAAAAACCAGAAATTTGACTCAACTGTTTAAAAATTCTATTCATTTTAGCCACTTTCTTCCATATTCAAAATATTTTTTCCTTGCCCATGGAAAACATCCTCTTATTGTGACAGCAGAATTGCCTGCTCAGCTTCCAAGGAGCCTCATGGCGCACTGCACCCCCTCCTCCTTATCTTTATGGTCCTGGAGAAGCAACTGAGAGGGGAAAAAAAATGATGATCATTCACTGATGGATTCAGAACTCTTTCACAAAATGGGCATCAGAGCAGCTAGCTGAGGGTAATTTTTCTTTAAGAAAAATTCTGTAATATATTAAACATGCAAGAGCATTTTCTAGATTCTCTATCCATTTCCTCTGCCCATGGAGGCATTCCACATCTAATTATAGGCATTTATGGGAACTGCTTTCATTTATGCCTAATTACCATGTAGTACAATAACTATTATGTACACCACTCTACGTGTCAGATTAACTTCGCTGTAAGTTTTATTGGATTATCGTATTAAACTCTACCAAAGCCTGCTAGGTCTAGTTAAGCAAGTTTGTCCACTCTGCGTGGCTACCCATTTGCAGAGGACAGTTATCTACCCACATTCTAGAACACGGTCAGGGATTTGGTGAGAGTTACTTCTGATCCCTCCTTTGCACCCTTTACAACTCCTACCCGCACGCCGGGCCACTGCCTTGGAAGATTTCAGGAACATCTGCAGCAACAGTCTACTTCCGAGAGAATGTGGAGCTCGGTGGAAAATACCGGGAGCGTGCAGAACGCTTAGTGGCCCAGAAGTGTTGGGAAGACTCCCCGGGACTTCTAATCTGGCAGGAAGATCCACACACTTTTAAAGTGTGTGTCTTCTGATTAATTAAAGAGAAATATGCTTTTAATGTTTTGTCACCTTCGGGCCTTTCAGACACTATTAACCAGCCCTGCCATTAGCACCTTTGGTCTAAGATGGGAGCAAATGTCACCTGGAACAAATTTCCCAGTATGAGGGACAGAGAGCTGGCGTGGGAGGCCATCCGCGTTCTGTCCCTACCTGGGGACTTGGGGCACTCCCTCTGGGCTTCCGGTTCCAAGACGCACCTGACAGCCCTAAGCTGCGGGCGGCAGGTGTGCTGACAGCAGCGAGTGGGGCGCCGTGTGAATGTCCTGAGAGAGGCTCGGGGCGGTGGTGGGCGTGCGCGTGGGCAGCCCACCCGACGGCTGTGTGTGGGGCAAGGAATTGCGGAGGGAGGGAGAGATGTGACAGAGTCCTAAAAGCCCCAGGGAATATTCACTGCTCTGAAAGTCGCCCCACATGTTTGCCAAGCACAATGTCACCTGCCGTGTCCCCACAGCCCTTCTCGGCCTTTTGGGCCTTCTCTCTCAGAGACGTCCCTTCCCGATTGCGCTGTAAAGGATTGTGCACTCAGACATTTCAGGAAAGCTTAGGAAAGCGAACTTGTAAAATGGCTTGTTTGGATAGGCCTGGGAAGATGGCGTGGCGGCCCTCAGCGTGGCTGAGGGAGTCATTAGATAGTCCGGAGATGAGACTTGAACCCCCAGTTACATGGGAGACACGGGCCTGAAAAGCACTGTGTTTCCTGGAAACTAAGAACGGAAGGAACGAAGTGTGTGGGCGCCGCGGAAGGATGGTGGCAGCCGTGGAGGCTGGGGCTCGGATGTCCCTGGAGGAGAGAACCTGCGCGGGGGCGTCTGGGAGCTGAGCGCCTGCAGGCGGTGCTGCGGTCAGGCTGCAGCCGCTTCCCCAGGCAGCTCCCAGCGAGGACTGAGCCTGAGCCGGCAGGGGGCCGAGGCCTGGCTGGCCCCACCTAACACCAGACGCCAGGAAGAGGCAATCTTTGCTCCGGATGGAGCTCCCCGCTGGGCTAGCCAAAATTTCTCAGAGCTTCACGGCAGCCAATCCGCTGTCCTTCCCCCTCTCCTTCATGGTCGCCAGACCTACTTCCCTGTCCCCCTGCTCCCGCTGCTGCTTCCCTTTACCTTTCAACAATTTGCCCCAGTTGCTCACACTTCTCATTAGGTTTTGATGTCTGCTTCACAGAGGACCTGAATTGCGAATAGGTCTATGCCCCCAAGATAGGAGAAATTTATTATATCTTTAAAAGGTTATTTTGACTCAGAATACAGCTGCATAAATTTTTTTAAAGATTTTATTTATTTATTTGACAGAGAGACACAGCCAGAGAGGGAGCACAAGCAGGGGGAGTGGGAGAGGGAGAAGCAGGCCTCCCGCCCAGCAGGGAGCTCGAAGCAGGGCTCCATCCCAGGACCCTGGGATCGTGACCTGAGCCGAAGGCAGAGGCTTAACGACTGAACCACCCAGGTGCATAATATTTTGCTCGTAGTTTCACATCCAAAAATCTCTGAAAACCCCAAAACTTGATCTGACCTTCTATGATGCTCATTGTAGTCTGAAGTTATTCCACTTGAGTCGTGCATCTTGTTGTAGAAGGATAAGGGGCTTGGTTATGGGATGTTGCCCTGAAGTTTGCTGGGCATTTAAGATACAGTATATGCATTGCATTTGCCCTGTAAAATATTTTAAAAACCTGAATTATGAAAAATATGTGACTCTAAGGGTTTTGAGTAAGAGATTGTAGACCTGAGCTATATAAAAATTAAAGTCAGCATGAAATAGCTGGCCTTTAAAAGAGACTCTCAATGAACTGCACCCTCCAGTCTTCACACCCTTGTGTGAAGATTCGAGGTCCTTTCTCCTTGAATCTGGGTGCTTTACCCAGAGAATGTGGCATATGTCATGTTCTGAGTCTAAGCCTTAAGAGAGCCTAGAATCTGATTCACCAGGAAATCTGACTGTCCTGATAAGCAGATCCCATGAAGAGGCTATGCAGACAGAGAGATGTCCTAAGATTACTTGAGCAGTGCCCCACCTGAGTCCATCCTTCTGGCCATGCCACCCAGGAATGTGACATGTTACTTAAGCCACCTTGAATGTTCCAGCTCCTGCCATCTGACGACAGTAGCATGAGACACTCTAAGTGAGACCAGAATAAGAACCATCCAGCTGAGCCCTGGTCAGCTCACAAACTTGTGAGAAATAATGAATTATTGTTTTAAGTTACTAAATTTTGTGGCAGTTGTTATGTGGCAGAAGATAACTTAAACGTACTAAAACCTTTGCTTACAAATGAGGCGAGGGTCACAGAATGGGAAAGGGAAAAGCTAGCATGGCACCAAAGATATGTAATGCTAACAATTCCCACTAACTGCCTTGAGCTTATATACATTATCTCAGAGCAACCCTGGGAAGGAGGCTTTATTACCTCCATTTTACAGAAGAGAAGACTGATGGGAAGAGGGGTTCTGTAATTTGTCCAAGGCTTTTCAGCTCATTTGTGATAGAGCTAGGATTCACACCTGGAAAGCTCTTGCATGAGTGACGCTGACCACCTCCTTCCGATTTCGGCCCTAGTGGAAATTAATCTCTTTTATGGTGAGCATGTGTCCCCTCTGCTCTCCTGCCTCCAAACACCCCAGGACTGCACCCCCAATTTTCCTCTGGGGGATCACCCACCCTACTGTCAATGCATATGCTCTGGGTGGAACTCTGCCGCATGATCTTGGCCTCAGCCCATAAGCACATCCATTCCCGAGGACACAGTTCAGGCTGGGGCAAGGACAGTGAAATTTAGCGGGAAAAAACTCTCTTCTCTACACTGGACTTGATACAAAGGAACGTGTCCCCTATACATGCCCTTCAACCTCATCAAGGTCTCCACAGGTCTTTTACTCCAAACCTTACTGCATCCTTAGCATTTCCCTGAGCACATCTTTAGCCCCTTGCCTGCAACACCATCCCCCCACCTTTTGTTTTTGTCCAGTTATTTCTCATCCTCAAGACTCAGTTCGTATCGCCCCCTGATCCAGCTTGACATAGCCCCACCCACCCCCTCTTCCCAGGACCTGTGTTTGTGCTTCCGTGGTCCCTGTATATACTTGTGTTACATCACTGATCATATTGCTGTATCATCTCTGGTCTACCTGCTGTCTTCTCTGCATTCTGCAAATTGCTCAAGGCAGGCAGCATGTCCTACCCATCTTTATATCCTCATCGCCTTGCACAATGCTCAGTCTGTAAATGATAACATAAATTAGATGAATGGATGAGTGACTGTAGGGTTATTGTGACCTTCTTCACTTAGGGTAGTTTTCCTGTGTCATTTAATAACAGCAAGTAGCCGATGAAAATTTCAAAGTCTGCTTTCGGCTTTCCCGGTGCTCTGGTTGTTGATAGTTGGTATTGGCATGTGTGAGAGTTGAAATACTGAAATACTTTTGGGATTGGGAGATCATAACTAACATCTTCTTCTTCCAGTTAACTGAGAGCAAAGACATAAAACAAGAACGTTAAGATTCAAATGTCAGTTTCATTACAGTTAAAACCAACCGTAGAACATGACTTTAATCTGGGGGCCAAGCGGGGCTTTCAAATACTCTCTCAAAGGGAGAGTTTGGGTCTGCAAAGCAAATCATTCATTCAGAATTACTGCCTCCCTTCATGGTGGAGAAAGACCCTTCAATGTTTGCACTGTTTTAATAGTTTCTAACCACACATTCAAGGAGCATGACCAATAGATGCTAATTCCTTGCAAACCCCATCAATCACTACTACTCCTCTCATGTGGGAAAGTGAGAAGGGTCTCTCGCCCATGGGAGAGACCAAGAGTGTTACTTAGGAGAAGTCCCTTCCTGGAAACACAAAGCCAAGGACATGTATGCACATTATGTGATGGACATGCAGAAATCAGGAACTCCAGAGCTCAGGAAGCGGACGCTGTGTCCCTAGAGAGACACAAAAGTGCTGGTTTCTTTGATAGTTGGAAGGAACAACGAAAATACCCAGTGAAAGTGCAATCATGAAGTGCCTATGAGTGCTTGAAAACACTGATTAGGAATTTAAAATCCGTGCATTTTACTCACTCAAGCAGTAATATTTATGGCACATAGAATAACAAGGCTCTTTGCTAACATATCCAATGACATTTCTGAAACATGAACAATTATAGCGTTCTTTAGTTTACTTGGATATGTGGTAATTTCTTGGTTTTAATGGAAAATGCTGAAATGTTATATTACAATGTTCAGGCTGAAATAAATGAGGTTTTTTTTTTTTACATTGTTTAGAAAACTTGGGGGAAAAGTGCAACCCCGGCTTACTTCCCATTATAGATTCAAATGTAACGTGTAGTTGACTGATTTTTGTACATTTCAGGCTTGATTTTGTTCTGAGGTAGTAAATGGGAGGGAGAGTTGAGCTATATATTTTTTAAATGGCACTGGGGACCTGGATTTAAGAGTTAGCATGGCCAAGTCATCTGTTTCCCTGGAACTCAGCCCCCTGATCCCCATCTGTAAAATGGGGCTATTACAATACCTACATCCCTGGGCTGAAATGAGAATTAAATGGGACACAGTGCATAGAAATCTGCAGGTCAATACCATGCATTGAACTAGGTGCTTGATAAATGTTTTGTTTTGTTTTAAGATTTTATTTATTTAGTAGGGAGAGAGAGAGGAAGCATAAGCAGGGGGAGTGGAAGGCAAAGGGAGAAGCAGGCTCCTTGCCGAGCAGGCAGCCCGATGCGGGACTCAATCCCAGGACGCCAAGATCATGACACGAGCTGAAGACAGATGCCCAACCGACTGAGCCACCCAGGTGTCCCTTGATAAATGTTTTTAAAAGTAGTCAGCAGGTCAGGACGCCTGGGTGGCTCAGTCGTTAAGCGTCTGCCTTTGGCTCAGGTCATGATTGTGGGGTCCTGGGATCAAGTCCCTCATCAGGCTCCCTGCTTGGTGGGGAGCCTGCTTCTCCCTCTCCCACTCCCCCTGCTTGTGCTCACTGTCTCTCTGTCTCTCTGTCTCTCTCTGTGTGTGTGTCGAATAAATAAATGAAATCTTAAAAAAAAATATTCAGGCTTGGGAGCATCTGGATGGCTTAGTTGGTTAAGTGTCTGCCTTGGACTCAGGTCATGATCCCACCCTGGGATCGAGCCCTGCATCAAGCTTCTTGCTCAGCGGGGAGGCTGCTTCTCGCTCTGCAGCTCCCCCTGCTTGTGCGCTCTCTCTCTGTCTCTCTGTCTCTCTGACAAATAAATAAATAAAATCTTTAAAAAAAAAAAGTAGTCAACAGATCATCCCAAGATATGTTACCATGCCTCCAGCAGCCAGAGGACACGGGGGAAATGTGATTTCATGAATTTATACCCTGTGTGGGCTTGCCCCAACAAACACAGTACAACGGCTAAAGTCGAATTAGAGAAACACCAGTGTTCACTCTTGGAAAGTGTAGAGGGAAAAAAAGAACATTTCTAAGGACTTTCCCTAAGCCCTGTGCTCAGGGAATGGAGACTAAAATTGTTGTAGGGCTACTCAGGATGAAGGCACAAAGGGATGATGGGGACTACAGGGAGGGAAGTCTTTTCCTGTAGTGCATGTACGGTTGGCAAGTAGCTACACAATGCAAGAAGTTGTTCATTTGAACCTGAACACTCAGCATTTTGCATTAAATATTCAAGTATGCCAAGAGCTGAAAGTATACTTCAGGCTGCGGGATATGTGCTGTACAGACCAAGTGACAAGAATACCAGACAAAAAGAGAAGATCTGAAGGAATAGTCATTGCCCATCTGAAAGTTTTCTGTAAGCATTTGTTTACAATTCAGTCTTTCCCCAGTTGGAATTTTGGACAGCGAACAGAGAAAAAACAACTAGATAACATGACAGAAGCACATTTCCCTAGCAAGTTATTGTGGTTCTTGTATTAAAGCACAACTGAACATGATGCGTACAAGGTTTTTTGTTCAATAAAGAAGTGCATTTTTACCTATCTTCAAATTGACATTTGAAATTTTCATGTCCTAATTTGACTATGCAAATATGGGACTTGCAGAATTAACTTGATCACAAATATTATTAAAACTATATACAAGATTTTAAGCTCACTGAGCAGAAGTTATATCTTTTTTTTTAAAAAAAGATTTTATTTATTTGTCAGAGAGAGAGAGTGCAAGCACAAGCAGGGGGAGCAGCATGCAGAGGGAGAAGCACACTTCCTGCTGAACAGGGAGCCCGATGCGGGACTCGATCCCAGGATCCTGGGATCATGAACTGAGATGAAGGCAGACACTTAACCGACTGAACCACCCAGGTGCCCCAGAAATTATATCTTTTTAACCATTACACCCTTCTTAGTACCTATTCTACAAAGTAGACTCTCGATGCATCTCAAATTAATATAAAAAATATAAATAGGTTTTTAAGTATAACAGATCCAATTGTTTTTCATACCTTTCTGTATCTTATAAAAGAAAATGAGGTGTAATAACACACATGGTATTAGGAACACCTTAGTTTCTTTTTGAATAAGTGTAATTTCTAAACAATAAATACTATTCTTCCTATATGGCTGCTTTTTGATAGTGAGTTTAACACAACCAAAAAGGCATGTTAACTGACCCAGGCCGCCGGAGGATCGTCTCAGGTGTTGTAAGAGAGCTCAGAGTTTCAAAGGACAGTGTCCGGCGTTTCAGCCCTGCTCTGCATGAGAGCTGCCCACCCCTTGCATTCTCGTGCTTTCCTAAATACAGCCACAGTTTCGCCAGTGTGTAGATACCTGGTTTCTCCATTAGGAAAGACAATGCAGCTCATAAAAGGTGATCAAAATACTATCTCAAATAAAACCGTTTTAGATGAGAAAAGAAAGCACCAATAACTTTTCCCCTTCGCCTGCCCTCAAAAGTGTCGGGAAGAAAGACAGTTACTCTAACAGGAAAAAGAAAAAATGCTCCATTCTGCCTTTCATGCAGGGTTTACTGTGTCATGTCACAAAAGAGAATAATTATCCTCTACCACCTTGTTTTTCTTCAAGATAGACCGATACCAGGGCTGTGCAGCTCAACTCTGGAAAACTCTGAAACAAACGGTAGGGAAGTGGATCACCTGGGATCAGAATTGGGCTGTGATGTTTTACTAAAATTTAAGTATCTTCTGTTTCATTTCCTCCAGGACTTATGAAGGCAGAGCCACCATAAAGTTTTATTTCCCAGGACATTCCTTGGAACACTCCAGGCACCAGGGCTAAGAGAACTGCCTCTAGGTTTTGCCTGTTGAAACTTCAACTTGAACTCTCTTTTGCTGTCATTCACTGCCAGGGCCTCACTCTGTGTCACAGTGACCCAAAGTGGGAGATTGATAGCCTGAACTTCATGGAGCCAAAACAGTTTCCCAAGGAAACGCGTGTATTTATTAACTAAAGAAAAATGAATACCTTCTGTTAAGCATGTGTCTCGGAGGCCTTTGAATGATTTCTATAAGACACAGACAATAGGAGAATATCCAAGAAGCAAGCAGCAGAAGAGTAGATAGGATCAACTTAGAACAGCTCAAATGAGACTGAGAACAATACGGTGCTTTGATTGATAAGGTGATTTAAAAATTAAAAGAGGGGAGTCTATCTGTGAGCTGAATGCCAGTTACCAGAGATTGATGGATGGCATGAGTCTTCCTTTCTTTATGGCATCTTTCAGATAAAGATGTGTTTTCTTTTAGAGAGGCTCTTTTATAAGACAATTGCTTGACTAGGAGGGTACGAGTGAGTGTGTGTGTGTGTGTGTGCGTGCGTGTGTGCGCGCACGCGCGCACCTGTGCACGCACTGCAGCATTTTAGGGCAGGGCTCTATACCTACAATGCAAGGCTGTGCCATAGCTTTGCAAACTGTCTATGCTTTCCATAGCTCATGCATAGATAGTGTTCTTAAAAAACATCCTTCCTGGAGAAGCCTTCATTTCCAATTGAGTCTAGGCACCATGTGGTAGCCAGCATGATTAAGGAAAAAGTGATTGTGTGAACCTCCAAATCCATCTGTCATGTCACTGGCGTTGAAGAGCCTCGCTGAAAAATTAGCCTCCTCCTTCCCCCAACTTGTGTTTTCCCATCCTCAAGACAATACGGGAAGCTCTTCGCTAGGAGAGAAGGGAACAAAGGGGCAAGGAATTCAATAAAAAAGAGATCCTAGGCAAAATGAAATATTGTTTCCCCGTCTGTATTGCTTTCTTTCTCTCCAATCCACCCAAGCATTAACCACTTGTCTGCTGCACCAGGAGGCAGAATCGTTTCTATGATTTGTCTGCAGAAGGCTGTAGTCTCTGAGGACGTCAGGGATGTCCAGAGTGAGAGTAGTCTGGAACACGAGAGACTAAACTGGACATAAAAATTGCAGCTAAATGTGAGAAAATACTTATATTTCCTCCTTTGGAATTTTTCTAGTACACTTGCTTATTTAACTGCACATACAGGCTCAAAGGCTTATTGGATTTTTATATTCTCTGTACACATTTGAAGACTTCTTGAAATTGCATACAAAATTTTATTTACCTGCACATGTGTGCATTTTTCTGGGGAGAGGATTTTTGTAATCTTCGGTTTCTTTAAAGGGTCTATGACCCACAAAGTTAAAATTCACTGCAACAAGGTATTTGCCGTTCTGTTTATTTTCTCAGTTATAGAGGTACATCTTCCCTCTATAATTCATTGCAGATTAAGAGTTGGGAGACAAATTCTAGCCACAAAATACTTAGACCGAGAAGAGACCACAAAAAGCCACAGGTAAACCAGGCAACAGATGCTGAATTAGAAGACGAAAGAGGATGAGGTGAGGGACATCAGATGGGTAAGGACTTTTGTTTCATGTCACAGTTGCAATTCAGACTCAGTTGAAATGCATCTTACGTGGATTTGGAGGGTTTTTTGAACTTTATTTTTTTAGAAATTTGCTTTTTAATTTCTTCTTATTTCAATTGTTGAGAAGAAAAGATGTTGCATATTTGCACTAATGAACTCATTTTAAAATTTCCTCAGTTGATATTAGATTTAAAGGAAGTTAATGAAAATGAGAAAATTACAGAGTAGTAAGCTTGTTTCAGGTTTAGGGGATTTTGATGGAAAAGATGATTAGCATAGCTTGCCACACGCAGGCTGGCTTATGGTCAATGAAATTTTTAATCTGTGTACATTCATCTTCACCAGACTATTTCCTAAAAGTTAAAAAAAATCAGCATTCCTAGGTATATTTTATAATGGAGTATGTTGGCTACGATAAGAATAAAAGGGGTTTTTTTTAAGATTTTATTTATTTATTTGAGAGAGAATGAGATACAGAGAGCACGAGAGGGGGGAGGGTCAGAGGGAGAAGCCGACTCCCTGCTCAGCAGGGAGTCCGATGCGGGACTGGATCGCGGGACTCCAGGATCATGACCTGAGCTGAAGGCAGTTGTTTAACCAACTGAGCCACCCAGGCGCCCCAAGAATAAAAGCTTTTTAGGCAAGAGAGAGACCTGCAATATTGGGATTAAATGGGGATACTATCTCTCATGAGAACTGAACCCTAACACTGATTGCTCATTTATCAGACTATGTAAAGTAGCCTTAAAGAGACCAAAAACATCCCTTCATGATGAAAACACTCAGCAAACTAGAAATAGATAGAGTTTCCTCAAACTGCTAAAAGACATCTATGAAAAACTGGAGCTAAACTCATTACTTAATGAGTAAGAGTAAAAGCTTCAGTCTTGAAGGTCGGTATGTTCATCTGAAAAGTCTATTGACTAACCATTTGTGGTAGATTGGATTATTTGTTCCAATTCTTCTCTTGGGTGATAACAGTATAAGGTTGAACTATATAAAACTGACATTTTTGGTTAAGTAAAAAAATGGTCAGATATCAGCAATTTCAGGCGGTTTAACCTAATGCCACCCATACCTTTTGCCATGTCGCTTTGCAGTGCTCCCCCGATGGAGGTGAAGTATCCTCCATCGTTTCACTGATGATGGGCTTAGGCTTGGCCATTTGACTCGCTTTCAAGTCAAGTTAGTGACTGTTTGTGACTAGAGACGTTAAATGTGCTTGTGATGTTTGGCTTGTACACCAAACTGTTCACCATGAGAACTTTCCCTGGGCAGTCCCTAGTCCAAGGATGAAGAGATACACATGAAGCACACCTGGAGTCAACCCACAGCCTGGAGCTGAGCCCAATAGACTTGTAGCCTGAAAAAGAGCCTCCTAGCCTGGAGCTGCTGAACTCCAATCTTCCTGCAGACTACTGTATGAGAATAATTGTTTTTGCTGTAAGCCACCAAGGTTTAAAGTTGTTTGTCACTCAGCATTATCAAGGCTCTAGCTAACTAATACAGCATTGAGCAAGGGAGAGCAGCCAAAACAAAAGTAGGGTGTCTGTTCGAGCAATATTCAAAGGAAATGAGTCTTTTTGACTTCACCTGGGACTTTCCTAAACTCTTAAAAGAAGACAGGCAGATGGGTGGATACCCCAAGCAGCAGACCATAGCTCGAAGACAGGCTTTGTTTGGATAATTGGTTGTATATCACACTATAGGAAAACAATGACAAGCATCAGTTTTTAACACTTCTCAATCTTGACCAGGGTCTGATTTGCAGCCCAGCTCTAATCTGAATTCACATAAATAGGGAAAAAAATCAAGAAAATAAAGTTGGATTACAAGTAAGGGCATGTTATTAGTTATGACTGTGCCATGCTGAGGAACAAACACTTGGATTCTATATTGCTTTCATTTACACTGAATTTTATGCTCAGTATTTTTCACTTCTGCAAGTCCTGGAGTTGAGAACATTTTCAGAAATGAAATCACAATTAACTGAAGTTGTTAGAAATTGTATAGTCATGGGCTCATGCATTTATTTATGTCAACAGTTCCAAAGGAAATTGCTATTAAGTCTTATCAACTGTCATCCATTTGTCCTCTTTAATATCCTGGATTAAGCTATTACAACAGTGTCTCCAGTGTCCCTAATCATAACAGTAGCCACTGTTTATTAAATGCTTATTACCATGTACCACAATCTCTGTTATGTACTTTTTGAATGTTGCATCTAATTCTCACAATAACATTGAAAGACAAGTATTATCCCCATTTGAGAAGTGAGGTATCTGTGACCCAGAAAGATTGAGTAACTTCACCAATAATATAAACAGCTACCAAGAGTGGGAACTGGAATTTGAACCCTGGTCTAACTATAATCCTATTTAATGTTGAGCAAACATCAGTTCAAGCTGGAGGTTTAGTTGTGGAAATAAAAACATTCTATCCATGGAGATTTAGCTGCTGGTATAGGAAAAGAACCTTATAATAAGGTAGTCTTAGTTACTTTATTTATCTATCTACTGAAATCTATCAAAAAGTTACCATAAAATGCCAGTTTGATCTAGATTCTATGTCTCTTCCTTTTTCCAAACATTTAATTCATTTTCACTTCAGTTACTTCCTATGTTCTTATAACAGGTTCATTATGGACCTTTGGCTCAGTCCAGAATGGAGTTGTTTTTGAAAAAGCATAGCATATTATGGACATTGCTGCTATAAGCATTGGGGTGCATGTACCCCTTCGGATCACTACATTTGTATCTTTGGGGTAAATACCCAGTAGTGCAATTGCTGGGTCACAGGGTGGCTCTATTTTCAACTTTTTGAGGAACCTCCATACTATTTTCCAGAGTGGCTGCACCAGCTTGCATTCCCACCAACAGTGTAGGAGGGCTCCCCTTTCTCCGCATCCCCGCCAACATCTGTCAGCCATTCTGACTGGTTGTGAGGTGGTATCTCATTGAGGTTTTGATTTGGATTTCCGTGATGCTGAGTGATGTTGAGCACTTTTTCATGTGTCTGTCGGTCATTTGGATGTCTTCTTTGGAAAAATGTCTGTTCGTGTCTTCTGCCCATTTCTTGATTGGATTATTTGTTCTTTGGGTGTTGAGTTTGATAAGTTCTTTATAGATTTTGGATATTAGCCCTTTATCTGATATGTCATTTGCAAATATCTTCTCCCATTCTGTCGGTTGTCTTTTGGTTTTGTTGACTGTTTCTTTTGCTGTGCAAAAGCTTTTTATCTTGATGAAGTCCCAATAGTTCATTTTTGCCCTTGTTTCCCTTGCCTGTGGCAATGTTTCTAGGAAGAAGTTGCTGCAGAAATCGGAGGGGGAGACGAACCATGAGAGACTATGGACTCTGAGAAACAAACTGAGGGTTCTAGAGGGGAGGGGGTGGGGGGATGGGTTAGCCTGGTGATGGGTATTGAAGAGGGCACGTTCTGCGTGGAGCACTGGGTGTTATGCACAAACAATGAATCACGGAACACTACATCAAAGACTAATGATGTAATGTATGGTGATTAACATAACATAATAAAATTTTAAAAATAAATAAATAAAACTTCAAAAAAGAAAAAGCATAGTATAAATAAGAATTCCAATCTTTACCTATATTTTTGAAAAATACAGTATGAGATATGAGTACAAAGTTCCTAACAGCTTTTTAAAATTCTGTATCTCCTGAGAGCCTCTTGCTCTCAACCCCAGAAAATTCTCTTCTCTTCTCTTCTCTTCTCTTCTCTTCTCTTCTCTCCTCTCCTCTCCTCTCTTCTTCTTTCCTCTCTCTCTCTTACCCCTCCCACCTGCCTTCTTCCCTTGTGCCCTCTCCTTCTCAGCCTATCAGTCCTGGGCCCTGCCACTCCCTAGACAACCTCTCCTCCCTCCACATTACCACACTGCTCCCAGGCACTGGCTGACACTCAACCTATCCAGCCCCATAGAGAACTTAGTGCCCTTTTCTTTATACAGTAAAGCCCTTTGAGGCAAGAGCCTCCCCTGAGGCCCTGATGCCTTCTAACTCCCTCCCTTTCTTCTCTTCTTACTCACTTTGTCCTCACTAAGTTCCAAAAAGCAAACTGACCTTCAGAAGGTAGCACATAGCTAAGTGGGTAACCCCAGTATATTCTATCTCAGGGAAACAGTCTGGGGTAGAAAAAAATAAAAAGGCTGAGACCTTCCTAATTCCTCCATATGAATGTTGCCCACCATGTGATGTATTAGTTTCTTATTGCTGCTGTAACAAGTACTTCACATTAGGTGTTAAACAAAAAGTGTGCTATCTCATAGCTCTGTAGGTCAGAAGTCCAACATGGGTTTTACTGGGTTAAAACCAAGGTGTCAGCTGGCTGCGTTCCTTTTTGGAGGTTCTAGGGGAGAATCTATTTCCTTGCTTATTTAGTGCTATGGGTGAACTCAGCAACTGGAACCCAGCAACTGGACTGAGATCCCCATGTTGTTGCTGGCTGTCAGCTGAGGGGCCATTCCCAGCTTCTAGAGGCCACCCACATTTCTTGGTTCATGGCCTCTTGCTTCCATCTTCAAAGTCAATAAGTGGTAGGTTGAGTCCCTCTTATGCTCCAACCTCCTTCTTCCATCTCACCCATATAACCCATCTAGGAGAGGTTCTCTGCTTTTAAGGACTCATGACTAGACATGGCCCACCTGGATAATCCAAGCAATCACTCCTTCTCCAGGTCCATACCCTTAATCACATCTGCAACATTTCCTCTGTCATGTAAAGTTACATGGCCGCAGGTTCCTGGGATTAGGGCATGGGCATCTTTGTAGAAAAATCAAATAATCACTTTTGAAAGTCATATGATAACTCCGTTTCTTTCTTTCTTTCTTTCTTTCTTTTTTTTTTTTACCTATCCTCCAAATGTTTCTATTAAGGTGCAAGCATTTAGAAAGTTTTCACTTGTAGTATAAGAAAAGATACAAGTTAGAAGATGTATATTCTTAGAAAAAAATTAAAAAATAAGTACATGTGGTCAACAAGGAGAAAGCCCCATTACTAGTTCTATGAGGCCTACTTTCCATAAGATTTGATCATTTTTTTGCTGAACGTTCTCCTCACAATGGTCTTCCAAGAAGATAACATTTTCCTACAACATCGTCTCTAAATGTTTTGAGTTGGATTGGTTGAGATAATTCCAAAGTATCCAGGCCCCCAGGCCCCATCACACTGGAGCATCACATTTTGTTCTATGTCTTCTGCTGAAGATGCTGAAGACAAGACATTTTAAAATATGCGGCTAAATGGAAGACTCGTCAAGAGGAGGTGGGGTAGGGAATATTCGTGGTTATTACTTTTCCAAGTAGCTACTGCCACTGCTTTATGCTGTCTAGGAAAGGAAAATTAGAAGCCCAGATTACAGCAGGTCATTGCAACATGCAGAAAGAAAGCGGGATATACACACGGAAACTGCCAGAAGCAATGCCAATTAAATGATCAACAATGAACAAGTCGAAAGGGAAAACGTGAAGCAAGGTGGAACACCAAAGCTGAGTGAGATATCATCATACATCAAAAGCTAATAAGAAGGAAAGCATGCAGGAATGGGAAGTGTTGCCTGAAAATGAGGTAAGAGGCTTTATATGCGGGACAGTCTGGGGGTCTCTCGAAGACCTTTCTAAAAATAAATAGTGTTTCAGAAGTCTTGGCAGTAGATACAATGGAATGCTACAGTGCATGCCTTGTTGTGGGGATTCACACGTGAGAGAGCTTCACGCCGTGTTCTTTGTTGTGCATTTTTATCCCACCTGCCAGAACTTTCTATTTATGCTTTCTCTTTTTCTTCAGCAGAGAACAGGAGAGTCATGATGGGCAGTTGATAAAAATGTGGGGCCGAATTTACATAGTCATTCAGTGACTGTCATGCACCCTGATGCTTATGGAGTACAATTAAGAGAGTCTCTAATCTGAATAAAAATCTTTTTGTTTCGTGTCATATACAATATCACTACAAACTCATCTACATAGTCTATTATAATGCACACTTTTATACTACTATAGCCTTCACCTAATCAGTCCTCTACCAGCTAATCAGCTCAAATACTGTCACAAGTGGCATAATGCATGCAATTATCCTTAATTCAACTTCTAAACATGGAGGTGAAAGATCAGATTTAACCAAACAGGCTTATCAAGAATTCATGAATTGATAATCATGATTAATGGGAAATCACAGTGCAAAACTTGTTTTAATTTACCTGTTCATGTGTTACAGAGAAATGCGAACTTTCATCCAGAGCAAACAAAGAATGTCTAGACTATCAAATGAATTTTAACCCCAGGGTAAGAAACATGCATTCACTATTTCAAGGATAATCTTAAATGACAGAATTCAGTGTGGCTAAGTCAGGATTATAGTTTTGAAAATATCCCAACCTTGACTCACTGAAAGAGAAATAATTACTCAGAAATGGAATCTCTAGTTATTACCAATAAACATTTGAAGGGGGGGGATTTACTTTGAATGGGATAAACTGAACTGCTTGTCTGTGTAGATCCTCCAATTTCTACAGAGCTGGGCTATTTTTGAAAAGTGGCCTTTGACGGTAACTGTGTTAAGTTTTATGTTCCCTTAAATATTGACTACTTATAAGGCACTCCGAATACTGACCTGTGATTCATTCATCTATTGAGATAATATTTATTGAGCACATATTACATGGTAGAACCTATGCTAAGTACTGGGGCTAAAAATGATAGATAAAAGCAGTCTCATCTTTGAGAACCTTGCAGTCCAGCAGGTAAGATCATACAAAGAAACTGAAGTAACTGACGTAACAGGATGAGACATTGAGGAAAAGGCTGCGGGGTGTCTTCTTTTGTTACTGCTGTGCTCCGATGAGTTCACCAGGGGATGAGTAAAATATATGCTAGCACAATACCAGTGTTATGTCTCTGGAAGCCTTGGATTTCCCTTCTAGACCTTCCGCGGTGGCGGGAGTAAACACCTCTCGTGTCCCTGGCAGGAGCGTAAGGGGTGAAAGCAGATTGTGCCTACGATGGAAGAGTTAGGGCTGGTGTCCTAGGTCAAAGTGGGGGTGTGGCCCAACCCCAGGAGGCAGCTTCCCCAAAACTGAAAGGGGATGGATGGTGGCTTGGAGGTTCTTGAGGCAGCGATGCACTCTACTGTATTCACAGTGGGGAGTGATGGCTCAAATGGTGGGATACTTGTGGGGTACTTATGGAAACTGGCAGTGTAAGTGCTGAGATTAGGGTCTGCGTCCCCGAGTCTTTAGTCCATGGAGAGGACCCCTGGGAGGTCATGTTAGAGCTGCCCCTGCTCACCCACAGCACGTCCGCAGGGCACTCAGACAGCAGAGGGGCTCCACCGGGCAGATCATTGAGGGCAATGCTGGCCCCCTTCTCTGGGAACCACTCCAACATGGAGATTGTAGACATTCCTGCTCATGTTTGGGAACTCCACAGACGTGACTGAGATTGAATTTCTTGCCTCAGGAATCTACTGTTGGGGAGCAAATCCATACCAGGTGGTGTAAACTAGATGCCCACAGGTATTACAAGTACTACAAAGGAATCTAGCGATGAAGTGGGCCTGGTTTGACTAAGGTAAACCAGAAACTACCTGCCTTTTAAAGAGAGTGATTGCTACCCAGCTCCAACCAGTTTTGACCATGTGGTAACACTGGTGGAGCATAGTATGAGCTCTTTGATTTTTCTGATTCGTTTTTAAGAGAAGCTGAAGTATTATGTAAACATCCTGAATTTTAACTATTGCAAACTAGTTCAAATTTTAAAATATTGTGTACAGCAAATACATTTCATCTGCCATATTTGATCCAGAAACTGGTCATTTGCAACCTCTGGGCTACAAGGAGGATAAAAAAAATTTTTTAAGTGTGGAAAGTTGTGGGAAGTGGGTAGAGATGTTAGATTTTGAAATGGGAATAGGGGAATGGATGGGGCTTTGGAGAAGACGTGAGATATCAGAAACAACTGAAAAAATGAAGCACCAGAATTCTTAAGTTTGTTTATTTCTCATTCAATAAATATTTACTGAGTACCCCCTGTATCAGGCACCACGCTAAAAGTTGGTACAGAGGTAGGTGAGTGTTAAACAAGGCATCTCTGCAGAGCCCAAGAAAGTTTGTATGGCTGGATGACAGAGTTCAAGGGGAAGGTAATAAGAGGAGGCCAGAGAGGCTGGCAGGGGCCAGAGCCTGGAGCACCCCACACAGAGGCCCTGCAGAGGAGTTTGTACTCATCTAAAAGGCAATGGAAGGTTAATGAAGGATTTTAAACAAGAGTTCCATGAACAGGTGTGAATGTTCAAAGATCACTCAAGGTTAGAGCACAAAACATTGAAAAGAAGGCCAAGTATGGGGCAATACTGTTATTCTGGTGAGAAAGAAATTCCAGGTAAAGCAGAAAGAAGTGAATGGAGAGAAGTAAATGGATTCAGAGCCACTTAGGAGGTGGAAGGATGATAAAAGGTAATTGATGAGTAGAGAATGAAGGAGAGAAAGGATTTAAGGTAACTTAAATCCCAAGTTTCTGATTTGGGCACCGTGTGAATGATGGTGCCATTCTCTGAGATAGTAAACTCTGGTCCAAACAAACAAACAAAAAAGAAGCAGGTTTAAGGGAGAAGTTGATTTGTCCTGCTGTGGCATGTGACATTTATGGTGTCAGAGAAACATTTAAGTAGAGCTAGGCACAGGAAATTGGGTGTATGGGCTGTGAAGTTAAGGGGCAGGTTTGCACTGGACATGTAGCCTTTGGCGCCATCAGCATGTAGCGGGTCCCTAAAGCTGGGGAGAGAGAACATTGTCCACAGAGACTTTAGAGGAAGAAGATCAGACAGTCAAGAAAAGATCCCTTGGGACTAATGGTATGTAAGGAATGAGTAGAAAGGAAAAGAATGTAAAGACATGTAAGAAGAAGCAGTCAGAGAGGCAAAAGAAGAATCAGATGATTGTAGCTAGAAAACAAAAGTAGAGATTATTTTTAAAGCGAGCAAGACAACTAAACTATCCTTGAGATTTCAAGACGTGTAGGACATTGGGAATTTAGGCAAGAGTAGTTTCAGTGGCTGGGAAGCCCAATGATAAGGTTTATCCTTTTCCTTGGTGAAGAAACATAAATAGCAATGGGAGACAGTTCTTTAAAAAGTTTGGCTGTGAACAAGAAGGGTAAGGTTGCTTGAGCCTTGATGGAAAGGTAGCATGGGATGAAGGAAAGGAGTGCGTGTGTGCGTGTGTGCATGTGTGCGTGTGTGCATGTGTGCGTGCGTGCGTGCGTGTGTGCGTGTGTGTGTGTGTGTAGCAAACTTGAGCTTCTCTAGATGTGGATACGAAAAGGAACCAGTAGAAGAAGAAAGGGCATTTCTTCCAGTATAAGAGATGCCAAGGGGTTTGTAGATGTGGAGACAAAGTCAGCGGGATTTCATTCTAACGTCTCTTCTATGAAATGGCAAGCAAGATTATCACCTGAGAATGAGCGAAGGAGATAGGGAGCTGGGGACTGGAGGAGACTGAGCAAGGTGTGATTCGGCTTCTGTGAAGAATGAGGATGGGAAACAGAATTCTGCGTGGTCTTAGAAGCCCTGCTGAGATCGGTGCTCATACATGTGTGGCGACGCGGATCTCCTGCACTGTGACGTTCCCTTTGGCAGAGCTCAGTAGCCCAGGTGATGGCTATAGTATCAGGAGTGGGGCAGCTGGGTTCCTCCAGTGTCGGGGGAGTGCCGGAGGATACAGCGGAAGGAGAAGGGGATGGGGATCCTTGAGAAAAAGCAATTAAAATGTTGGACTTTACAATCTGAGGCCTCCATTAATAATAATATTATAATAACTTGTAAACTGCTATTATTATTACTACTTACGCGATGCTTCCTATGTCCCTGGCAACATTCTACACACTTTGTGTAAATGACTCACAACCATATGATGTCAGTGTGAGTATGTTCCCCGTTGTACAGGGGAAGCAACTAAAGCACAGAAAATGTAATTAACTTGCCCCAGGTTACACAGCTAATAAATGAAGAGTTAAGACTTGGACCCAAGCAGTCTGGAGGGCATGTTTATAACTGTTGGTAACATGTTCGTTGGTAACAGGTTTGTAACTGTCTCTGTCCTTTGTCTCTCGGCGTGTCTTTCTCTGACAGCCACGCATAGACATTCTTTTCTACTCAAGAGGGAGAAACAGATGAGCCAGGCTGGCTACACTGAGACATGAACACATACACACATCACCGGGAAATAGGAAGCAGAGTTGGGAGGTTCTCCACTCCATTTTTCTTTTTTCTAAAAAAACCTAGATCGGACATAAGACTCGGTGCTCCATCCCAGAAAGACTGGGAAGCACACTTCTCTGAAAACCAGCATCTGTGACAATCGCAGCCGCACCCCATCCTGATCACCACGTGGGCAGTGCTGGTTGGTGTCGCATCTCTCCCTCCCGTGATGCCACGAAACAGCAGCCCAGGAAGGATCACTGTCCCCACACTTCTGTCTTCCACTCCCTGACGTCCTACATCCCCGATGGAGATTTACTCCTTTACATGAGGTTAAAGTGCACATATTCTGCTGAGCTCTATCTCATCATTTCCATCTCATTGTGAAAGTGTTTTCTGAACTCAATCTTTAATAGATAAAGTTACAGATAACAAGGTCACGAAGGGGAAGGAAAAGAGGAGTGTAGAGTCGACAAAACACTGTGCCTACTTAAAATTTTATCTCCCAGCCGATGGTGACCATAGCGTTTATAGTTATAGAACTGTTCGATTGAACTATTCAGACCAGCTCTAGGACTTAATCTGGACTGTGTGATTCACTCCTAATAAAAGAATTTTTAGAATGAATGTATTTTCAGGGTCTTTTAAACAATGGATTCTTGCTTGCTTTTTTCTAAGTACATGTAATGTAGCATTTTTATAAAGTGTGGTTTCTTTGAGGTCTTTAAAAAGACTCCAGCTGTATAGAAATATCTCATTAGTGACAAAGACAAAGCAAGTTTTTCCTCCTTTGTTTGATCTAACAATGGAGGACTCATCACAAACTGGTGCCTCGCAAGCTTACAATGGATTGTATAAGTTGGGCATTTTGTTACCGTTTTTTAAACATTTCCTCCCCCTCGCATTTGTCCAGGTGCTCAGATTTCCTCCCAAAGTCACAAAATACAATATGAGTTGAACATCTGGCTCATAAAAGTCTTTTTGAAGGCAAAGCAGAATGTCTCTCTAGTCAAAGAAAGTTGCAAAAGAAAGTATACCCGAGGATTTCTACCAGATATGGCTTGGAGGCTCATCTTGTTCATTGAAAACTGGAACGTTATTGTCCTTCCTGGATCCTTAGTGGCTTGGTATTGTAATCAGGAGGTATTCACAAACTAAGCAGTCATCCAGACAAAAGGCGGAGCGCACATCCTCGTGCCTTAAACATGTGGTCCAGAGAGGTATAATGAGGATGTCATGCAGTTGTACATCTAGGTGAAGCTGCTATTGACAAAATAACCATCTAAAGACGCAAGCGCTTAATGACAAAAATATAAAGCTCAGGAAGCAAGAAGGAAAATGTTGAAGCTACTCATACAAAAGAATGATGAAAAAGATCTGTATTTGATAAATCATAGATGACCTATTGAACTTGAGGCTAAGCTACAATAAAAGTTTCTGCTATTCACTTGACGTTACATGTAGGGGCAGTGGGCTTTGCTCGGCGCTCTGTGTGTCAGCCAGCGTGTGGGCCCTCTGAGGGCAAGAATCTTGTCTGTCTTAGTCAACAACCGGATCTCCTTTGCCTTAAATGAGGCCTTGCACCAATTGTGCCCTAAATCATTTGTTGAATTCTTTAAAGGCCAAATTACCTAGACTAAACCATTCTATAAAATACCTATGAAACAGCGGTCAAAAACTCATGTTGAAATATTGTTACTAAGATTTGGCCTCCAAATAAATAGCTTATTAAATGGATTTTCCCCCCTCAGCTTTGTCCATGTTTTAATAGACATACTTCATTTACCTCACGGTCTTCTGTTCCAACAGGAAAGAAACAAAATGATCTTTTCCCTTAGGTAAGGTCTTCCAGAAGGATATATTGCCTCCAGAATTATTTAGTAAGTTTCTACCCTGTAGGGTTCACATCCTGGACACCCAATTTAGCCAGAAAAGAAAAACTATTGTCTCAATAATTAAAAGGGGGAAAAAAAAATGAAACCCAGGCCCCTATTGCCAATAAACCTCCAAGCTGTGTGACAAACAGATATCGAACAAGCACAAAGCCTGAGAGAAATCCAATAGCATCCACCTCGAGAACAAGCTAGTCTTGGGGGAGGACAATTATCAAGTGACCAGCGCTTACCTCATGGTTATTTAGTGCAGTCAGGTACAAAGGCACTTCTGAGATTCCATGATGCTTCCTCTGTGCTGGCCCCTAGCCTTTGACTGAGCCCTACAAAATTGTCAGAGGCACTAACGCTCACGGATGTCTCCTACTCTGCTGTAGCAACTTCACAAACACATCCCAGTTTCTTTCTCTCTTTCTTCCTGCCTTCCCTTCCTCCCTCCTTCCTCTCTGTTTCTTTTGATGGTTCAAGGGCTAAAACTACACAGGAAGCAGAGGACATATGAAAAAAAAAGATCATTTGAGAAGAGTTTAATAAAGAGACTATTAACAAGACTAGCAAAAGCACAGGAATAATGGAGCACTCAGCACCCAGGCTGGCGTCCGTGGGACTCACCGCCCCTAGGCCTAAAGGGGCAAGGTGGCTTAGTGAGACCCAGTGGGCTATATAAAGAGGGCCTCCTAAGAGGACCTTAGATCTCCCATCACTTTTCAGGGACCTCACAGGGAGGGAACAGCCCAATAAGTACCTGCTTACCAAAGTCTCCTTCCTGTACTTCTTGTTGACCTAACCCAACTGGAGGCCAAAAGGCCAAGGAACCTGTTAACGTGTTTAGTACAGGTCAGACTCCGGAGGCACAGGGCAAGGCAGAAAGAGGTAGAGAGTGAGTCTGGAAGGGTAAACAGAAGACATCCAACATAGCACTAAATCCCTGGTTCCCACATTTCATTTCTAGCTTCATGACATAAGTAAGAAGTCTCTGAGCCCAGTTTTTCCCTCCCTCAATTAGATTTCAAGGCATCTTTATTCTTCTGTCTGCTGACTATATGGCCTATTTTATTTTGATTTCGTAGACTTTGATTGCCTAATTTCCAAACTCCATGATTATTCCAAAAGTCACAAACCAAAGTGATCATTTAGAAAACCTGTCTGGTATTTAATATCAGACAGACAATGATGGGTATTCAAATACTCACTGGTAAGCATGTTAAATATCCAGGGTTTATTTCAACACACACACACACACACACACACACACACACACACACACACACACGGTTTTCCTGGAGCCTACACTAAGAGAGCAAAACCTAAAATTCCTCAGTCCGAAGCCAGAGTAAAATGCTAGTTCTTGTAAAGTTAACCACATAGTCATCTTTGTGCTAAAATTCATCCAGAGCAGCTGATATGGCTTA
The DNA here is from genome assembly GCF_003265705.2 of Callorhinus ursinus. Lineage (NCBI taxonomy): Eukaryota > Metazoa > Chordata > Mammalia > Carnivora > Otariidae > Callorhinus > Callorhinus ursinus. Next base: position 33,559,508 of record NW_027397064.1, on the reverse strand, counting down.
TGCAAAAGGGGCTTGAATCTGGAATGATACATGGAATTCAAGCTTGGAAACCAGCAAGAACATTTTACCTACAAAGTTTTTACATTGGGCACTCTCTTCCCTGATCCAACCCCATAGTATGGGCAGAGATTCTGTTCCCCTCCATCACATCCCACACTCACATGACCATAATAAAATTCCCCCTGGTTTGATTTCCTAGGAGAGCCATCATTTGATGATATCTAGCCAGAGAATCGTTTTGGTTTTAAACACAAAATTACTTCAAGTCATACATGGGTCGTTTTTCCAGCATGCATCAGTTTATATGAGTGGATTTTCAATCAAAACTCCATGTCCTTCAGGCTAGCTATTTTGGATACCATATTTTCCAAGTGGAAAAACAATCATGGTAGATCAAAGCATGTGGCCGGGCACACATCTCCAGCACCCCACCTCCGGAGCAACCACGACTGAAGGCAGATGCCAGCCAACGCCTTGAGACAAGCAAGCGTGACTACATGGAGACGCTTGAGCAGCAGACATTTGATATTATCTCTTAATTTGTCCCACCTCTCTATACGCAAACCAGAGTTTCTGGCAAGTAATTTAAGAACTACCTAGCCCACAATATTACCAGGAAAGAGGAGTCACTAGCTCTTGAATGCAGATATCTGTATCTGTATATCCATATCTACAAGTAAGGACTACCTACTGCAGGCTCCAGTAATTGTAGTGCAAGTTAAAACTCCATGTTTGGTCAAGAATATCTTTATGGTAAGGATTCTAAATGTCTCTCATGATTATCCTTGGTTGGTGCTGAATTGTGTATGTTGTGTTGAATATCCATTGACATCTATTCTTGCTTTAGAAGTCATGCAGCAATTTTAGTCAAAAGCAATACAATTCTGACCTCCCAGTACACTGGATGGATTCTCAAGGCATTTTTTTCTTTGTCTATTTGCTTGATCCCTTTATTAGGTAATCAGATAATAAGCATTTTGAGGTCCTACTGTGTGCAGTATGATGTGATAAAAAGAAATACACCTTAGGGCGGGTGCCTGGCAGGAACCCGCTGGTCCAGAGAAGCAGTCAGCCTTGGAGACCCCCACATGGAAGGAGCTAGTGAAATAAATACCTGACCTCACTACCTTCCCTCTACTTGGCTTGAATCCCATTTTCTCTACTTATCAGTTATTGGTCTTAGACAAATGTATTAGCCTCCCTTAACCTTAATTTTTTTTTTTTTTGCAAATTTGGGGTGGCGATAAAAACCTATTCCATTGGGTTGCTGTGAATGTTGCTGATTAAATGCAAATGTAAATCCCTTAGGATATCATCTATAATATCGATGAAATGAACAATAGCTTCATCCCTCTTCCCTCCCTTCCCCATTCCACTGGGCCAGGCAAAAGCAGCACTTGCAAACAAGCTAGGAATCACAGAATTGTATCCTTCCAAAAGGATCATAGTGATCATATCCTCTCCCTTCCATGTATCATTCCCATTCAAGCCCCTGTTGCATAAGCCGTGGGCTTTGGGCCTCATTCAGACACTAGAGAGCTTTGTGACTTTGAACAAAGAAATCAACTTCTCTGGACCTCAACAGCTCTAGGAAATAAAGACGTTACCATCTCCCCAGACTCCTTCGGGTGGAGAGGAGGGGGTGGCTTGTGGACACCACCTGACAGTTCTGTCAGGCTCCTCCTTGCTGGCCATGTTTCAACATTTCTCCACGTGACGGCACCCTCGTTTCTTTTAACAGTTTTTCATTTGAAAAATATAAAGGACAGGGAATATTTTATAATGGAAACTGGTGACAAAAAATGCCTAACAAAAAGTAACAGCGAGCAAGGGTCTTCCAGACAATAGGCAGTGAGAAAAAAGTTCTGACTTTGAGAATAAGCACTCAGGACAATGGGGAAATGGTCCCAATATTATTAAGGAAATAGCATGCCCTCCTGAGAGTGTGGCTGATTTGGGGAAGGATTTGGGATCCAGCTAAAAAGTTGAAATGAGATATAATAGAAAAGAGGGATTTCTGAAAGTTTTGAAGCCAGAGAAGGAACATCATAAAAGGAGGAGAACATCCTTAAAGGAGGAGAACCTGGCCCAAGATTGCAGGAAGGATGGGGAATATAAAAGCTTAGAGCTAGAGATGCCAAATGTATATGGGGCGGTAATGTGCACACGAGCTGATGGGAGCCTGCACCAGTGGGGTCGTCATGACATGAGTAGATAAATACACACACACGAGACAGTCTGAGGAAACATCTGATGGGCTGTGAGAACTTCCTAGATGGAGGAGAAAGCAAGAGGAGGTGAGAGTCAATTCTGAAATTTCACATCCACACACCCGGAAGAACGTGGGAACTTGGGCCAGAGGCAGAGAAGTGAGAGACGGATTTTTGTGGAGTCCAGAGCAGAGAAGCCAGTTTACAAGTCATGTGTGCAGTGGTAATAGACCCAGGGGAGGTAAAAGCATGGTGGTCCTCTGCAAGGGACCTCACACACGTGGGAGCAGATGGCCCAGTCTGGCTCCCATGCTGCACTGACTTGGTTTATTTGGGTTTATTTATCATCTTTGAGTGGCAATACTATTTCTGTATCTTCAGCATTTTACTCATACAGTTTATGAGTCCCTGTGTTATAGTTATTTATGTATATCTTGTCCTTAGCAGACTGTAAGCTCCCTGAGAGTAGGGATCCTGTCTAACTTTTCCTGATATCCTCCAGGATGTCTAGAAAAGTGTTTACACACACAGGTGCTAGTCAATATTTTGAATAGATGATGAGCCGGATTGGCTACCTGCGCAATGAGATCTTTTGCTAAAAATGCAAAGCAGGCAAGACAGCATTGTAAGTTTGATCTGAAACCTGCCACCTCTACTCCAGGCACAGAACAATGAGACATAACATATGAAAAGAATATTTAAAAGACAGCTCAAAACAGGAGCGCCTGGCTGGCTCTGTCTATGGATAGTGTGACCCCTGATCTCAGCATTGTGAATCTGAGACCTGCATTGGGTATAGAGAGATTACTTAAGAATGAAATCATAAAAAAAAAAAAACCTAGCTCAAAACCAAAAACAAAAGTTTTCTTAGAAAAGAGATGAAACGGTAAAGCAAAGCAGTACACCAGGAGGCAAGGTCTGGGTGCACAAGCAGCCAAAGGCAGCCAGAGGTCAACCCCTGCCCTGAATGGAGCTAAAAGGGTTCCAGGCCAGGCTGAGATGACCCAGTGTTCCTTTGATATATTATAGCATAACAAGCCACCCCCAAACTCAGTGGTATGAAACAACAACCATTTTATTTTATTTTATTTTATTTTATTTTATTTTATTTTATTTTAT